>NW_022145595.1:9147229-9634729 GCF_000002235.5 Strongylocentrotus purpuratus | reverse complement strand
TTACGCCCTATCTGTGGCACACAAATTGTAATTGTGGATTAAAGCTATACCAAAGGGCACCTAGCGCATCGACTTGGTTTTGAACCCGGGATCTCCCGGTTACGAGCCCACTGCTCTGCCACTGAGCCATCACAGTCGTATCCTACTTCCTTATTGTCATAATGGAGAAAGTGAACGTATTGCATGAACCAATCCTTGAATGTTGATGTCGCAAATCTAACCTTTGCCAAAACTACTATCCCGGCAAAGGACGGTGATTTGACTTTTCATGATTCAAATTAAAAATAACAAGAAACGTGTTTTTAATATCCCATATACTATTATGATACCGAATAATTTTTTTAATAGATAACAAAACAAAAATGAGAGAGATATTTCCTTAAACGATTCTCCATGAAGTAGACAAATCCTTTTTTGTTTACATGAATAAAAGCATGTCAAAACATAGTTGTACAACATTCTGTCTTCGGTAATTTACAATATCCGAGACCCGGGGGTGTTTCACAAAGACTAAGTTCGACTTGAACTATTGCAGGCCAGGCATGCCACTGGTTGCTCTCCCTATTGGTCTCTCAAGGGACGTCAAAAATCCACAGAATTTACATTTTGTGTAGTTCATTGCTGAAGAAAAAAAATTACTTACATTATAAACTTAAGTTATAATTAAGACTTGGACTTAAACTACGGTATGCGATTTATGCCCTTAAAAAATCTTAAACCAAATGTAAATTAGAGGGAAGAAATCTTAGAAATGATGATCTACATAATACATTTTTCCTTTAGTAATGAACTATCAAAACATGTAAATGTTGTACATTTGTGACCATGATTTGTACGTCCCTTGAGAAACCAATACAATAAAAATAAAAAAATAATAATAACTTTTATTTACCCAGGGTAGCCACTTCAGTTATGAAACTGTTCTTCCAGCGGGCCCTGCATAACATAATATGTTATTACTACCCTTCTCCAATCTAATATGCTGAGCGCCTAGCTAGAAGGCAGAAGGTCCCATTGTTATAAGTCTTTGGTATGACTCGGCCGGGGTTCGAACCCACGACCTCCCGTTCATGAGGCGGGCGCTCTAACGACTGAGCCACCATGCCCGGTCTCTATGCATGTATAACTGTTGTACAATGGAACACGACAGAAACAACGAAATATAGTTTTTCAGAACATTAGGATTTTACTCTAGGTCAAATCGATGAACAAGGTAATCTTCTTTAGAGCATTATTGTCTATCATAATTATCATCAGATAGTTTGGCGTTTAATTCGGATTTAACGAACGATTTAATCTCCAGCAAACAGGTTCAGAAAGTTAAAACCAATCTTTGTAGAATACAATACAATACAATAAAGTAATTTCTATAGCGCACTAACTGTTGTTTCACAGCGCTTTACATAAAAAATTATCAAAGAATATGTTGTTGATCATGGTCAAAGAGGAGAGTTTTGAGACATTTTCGGAAGACATCAAGCGAAGATGATAAACGAATAAAACGTGGAAGTTCATTCCAGAGTCGAGGAGCACATGCCTGGAAAGCAGATTAAAGCAGATTAAACCAGAATAAACCAGATTAAACCAGATTAAACATGGTGTGACTAGAGAGCCGTGGTTTCGCAACCGAGGGCCCAAGGACAAAATATAATTGATTAATAATGCCTCGTGCTCTTTTGTAAGACATGACTGAACCATGGGAGAGGTACACTTTACCCCCACCCCCTCTCAGAATCTGCTTCTTTAGCAGTCACGTAATGTAAATCCTCAGTTGATTAAGTAATCACTCTACATTGACTATAATCTACATAAAATTAAACATTATTGACATATCGATAAAATGTTGTGGACCAATTAAAAAGAAGTTAGACATCGAAAAGAAGAATAGCTTCATGATATTGCGCTGTTTTAACGAGAGGTAGCAACTGACCGTGACTGAATTTTAAGGGGAACACCTGTGATATCTGCCCCCTCCCCCCACCCCCCCCCCCCCCCCCCTTGGTTGTTGGTGTTGAAGACCCATTCTGGCTCAGCTATATCATACAAAATTGCCGGTATGTGTTCTTCTTCTTTTTTCTTCAGCTGCCTGTCAAAAACTATCAGACTTCTACCCCCTTTTTTTTCAGATTCCTGAATCCGTCTCCTTTAAAATACACATGTGACATAAAGAGAGGGGGGAACACTTAATCAATCTTAAGTAAAAAAAAAAAAAAAAAAAAAAAAACTCTCACGTTAGGTGTAGGAGCTAAGAATGTTGGTATTTGTATGGTTGCTGTGCAAAAAATACAAACTGACTAATGTATTCATTCGGTCAGCCTTTTCATACAAAAGCCTTCTTCACCTTTACCACTAGTCAACAGGTCAACACACTTACACACACAAGTCAAATACTTAAGTCACTTCAAGAGACTACAGACAGACAGACATACAGACAGAGATGGAGAGATAGATAGACAGAAGGGTATCTTTCTTGAGACTAGCGGAAAGACATCTTCGGCTTCTTCACTTGTCTCATACATGACTGTCAAAGATAGATAGCTAGACACACACACAGACAGACAGACAGAGAGATAATTAGAAAGATAGATAGATAAACAGATAGATAGAGAGAGGTGGACGGAGAGACAAACAGACAGACAAACAGAGACAATGGTATCTTTCTTGAGAATAGAGGAAAACGTCTTCGTGTTTTTTTTTCAAGGTCTGTCTCATGTCTCAAGGATATATAGATAGACAAAATGATACATGGATAGAAGGATATACAAATGGACGGAGAAACAGACGGAGAGATAGATATATTATAGATAGATAGACAGAAACAGAAGGGTATTTTTCTTGAGACTAGAGGAAGACATCTTCGGCTTCTTCTTATGTCTGGCAGTCAAGATGAAATGCTCGTAACTCAACCAAGCCGTCATCTTTATTTTTGTTTCATCTTTCATTTGGCAGACGACACGTTAAAGAGCACGAAAGGTGACACATCCAAGACATCTTGTGACAGACAGTATCATTTCGAGCTCTGTCTGTCTCTCTCTCTCTCTCTCTCTCTGTCTCTGTCTCTGTATGTATGTCTGTTTCTCTCTCGCTCTCTCTCTCTCTCTCTCTCTCTATCTCTCTCTTTCTTCCTCTGTTCTTCCTCTTCCTCTAAAATAATCTTGAATCTTGAATCTTGAATCTTTTCTTTATCTCACCATTGTTCCATCCATATCAGCAAAAGGATTATGGGATAATGTGTACGGGTATAGGTATGGATTATTTTATATGATATCGACATGATAATTCGTCAATTTTATCATGATCTCTCTCTTTCTCTCTCTCACACTCACTTTCTCCCTCTCGTTGATTGAAACAGAGAAGTATACAAGGAAGGTAAAAACATCTAATTTCATTAACACACGTGCTCATACGACTTTGGAGTTTTTCTTAAATAGCAGGAAAGAAAAATCATTGTGAAAGTTAAACTTGTTTATCAAGCTCATCTGTGAAACCTGTGCAACTTTAGAGGGGCGTTTGTAGATTTGGTAAAAACTTTGCCCAGGTTTTGACCTTGAGTAACCCCTGCGTTCATGAGAAATCAGAGGTACGCAAGATACAGTCACAGCCCATGCACTCGTCTGTTAGCACAGCGGCTTTGATGAAGGGGCGTAGCCACGTTGAGGTTTGAGAATGGGGGCGGCATGAAGATAAACAAATAGAGAGAGGGGGCGGAAGATGACAGTGAACTTAAGCAGGGGTGTAGTTATAGGGAGCATGGGGGCACGTAAGCCCCCCCCCCCCTCCCCCGTCTGCCTTGAATGGTAGAACAAAAATGAAGAAAATGTGAAAGAGAGGCAAAGAAATAGACAGGGAGATGGCATGTTTTCCAGAAGAGGGTAAGATCTAAATCACCTTACCTCTCACTTGATGACATTTTTTTTCTTTAGCAGTTCATCCACCTAGTTTAGACCGTTCGTTGACCGCTGATGATGCCAGTGACCCCCCCCCCCGTCCCTTCAAGCTAGCAGTGCCCCCACCCCCTCAATGGCTGGACCCATGTTACACCACTGGAACTGAAAGTGAAAGTTACTTTATAACACTAAGAAAACCTTAAATTGTATTACTCAATCGAATAAGTTATTTTCTGTTGTCTTAAATTTTCCATTTTTCCTTCAGTATTGCTAATCATCAACAGTACTTACATTTTAACTTTAAACGAACTTGAAAGCTCAATTGCATATTTAAATGCCATAGAAATAACTCTTTAGTTTGAGCTCCCTGTGCGGTTCGATCACACCCTTGTATTGTGGGTTATTCGTAATAGCACCCGTTAAGATTCGGGAGGGCGTTCGGCCATGCCCCTCGAAGCTTTCTGCCCCTTTCCTGAGGGGGGTCCCATGATTGCGTGGACAAGAAATCGATATGTTATGAAGGCTAAGGGAAATGGGCCGTTGAAACTAGGCTCCAGAAAGATGTACTACGCTTTTAAATTCTCCCCTGGCCAATAGCCTTTGAAAGGGAATCCGTTCTACAAAAGTTGATGTAAATTGATTTCTTATAACTTTCCATTTTTATTTCTGAATTCTGATGAATGAAAAATTATAACAATAACATATTACTTTCATATCATATTACGTATTGATTAAGCATCATAATTCATCGCGCTCTTCAATAACAGTGCTAATGTCGATATTTATATTTATTAGTATTAATAACTAGTCAGAAATGCAATTGCCTTTATGTTGAGCGATTTCATTTCAGTGTTTTTAGGGGCTTTCATCGACGTAAAATACATTACCCTATGTGCGATGACGTCAAAATTGATACGCCCCCAAAGATGATTAACATTTTTTCCTATTTAGGGGACTTCTGACAGCACATCTAAACTCTGAAGATCATCTATTCTTTATTTTCCTTTCCCTTGTAGGAAACACTTCAATTGAATTGTCAGCAAACTTGGTCGACACCCCATAGTCTTTCGGCGCTCCTATCGGCATTTCCAATGAACTATGATTCTTCAAAAATATATATTTTTGTTTAAAAGTATCTTTCAAAAAGACCTAGTGGTGGAGCTTCGAGAGAACTTTTGAAATAAGAGAGAAAATGAAAGATGGGACAGGAACGAAAAAATAAAAACCCAAAAGGCAACGAGTGGCATGCGGTTTACTTCGTGTATTATGCCACCCCCTTAAAATAATTCTGGAACCGCCCTTAGTTAGAAGTAAGCCTAAATTAAAACAAGAAAAGAAAACAGAAATTGTGACATACATTAGGGACGAGGCAGTCTTGTTGAAGGCGGTCTCGCACTCAGACTAGAACCTCGGCACCGAGTGACATGCGGTTTACATCGTGAGCGGAGATCTGGTTTGACTTTACTCTGCAAGGCGATGAGAGAACACTAAACCGTGCGTCACCGACAATGAAAACGTCGTTGAGTGACGGGAAGAGATAACACCGATGTGCGATTTGAACGACTTACAGCGACACCAAGCAGCAGTTCATCTGATCTTGGAACCCCCCCCCCCCCCCCCCCCCCACCTCCGTCGTGCCGCGCCCCTCACCAGCCCAACACCCCCACCCCTCCTCTCCCTCTGTTTACAAACGCAAAGCACATAACTCACTTGTACCTGGAAACGTAAATCGAATGAATAAAAGAACTTACTACTGAACAAGTATGAAATTGTACTCTAACAGAAGGTAATAAAAATGAAACAGCTATGTTTTTTACGATACACATCTTTCTGTATTCATATTTTTGTTTAGCTTTCCTACTTGTTGCAACATAAATACATTTTATGTTGTTATTTTGATCGCCAGTCTCTCTTTTCTCCTTTTCCCTCTCTCTTTGTATTTTTTTTTTCTGCTCGTGCATTTCATTTTCCCACCCTCTCCCTTATTTTCGGTCACCCCATCGTTTTCTTTTTCCATCGACAAACTTCCTCCATTTTCAGCATATCAAGCATTCGTGATTTAAAAGAGATATACTTTACTGATATATACTGCCGGAAATCATATCTTGTTACAGCCTACAGGAAGCATAAAAAACTACTTGCCTCTATCATAATTAGAAGATGAATAGTTCGATACAATCAATCTTTTCCCGATGTTGGCCCACGATACAAAACAACGATGATATCATGGAATTAGTTGTATTATTATCTAGACAGAGCGATGTCGTTCGTTTTACAAGAAACTCAACACCAATGCAACGAGGATGGCTCATACTTCGACAATCATTGAAATGGTTATCTTCTATACTTCCTTTATCTTATTTTTCGACATTTAGTTTAGATCAACTACGTTCCATGATTTATAACGAATTTCCACCACGGTCCATAATCCCGGTGAGATTGATGGCCCGTTCAAGAAGTATAAATCATAGAGCAGTTGAACTTTACCCTTATTATTAAAACTCATAAATCAGTGTACTCCTTTCCTCATTGTCATATTTTGTGTCCCATCCTCCTGCCTCTTCAATTATCTCTCCACTTCTCCCTACCTTTCTCTCTTCCTCCCCCTCTCTCTCTCTCTCTCTCCCCCTCCCTCTCTCTCTCTCTCTCTCTCTCTCTCCTCCCTCTCTCTCTCTCTCTCTCTCTCTCTTGTCATATTTGTTCATTCTACCTGTCTATACCTAAAGATATTACTCTTTCATTTGGTGTTATTTCTATCATGATATTCCATGAGCCCCTCCCCATCAATTTTCTCTTTTATTGTCTTGCATCCACCTCCTCCTCTCTCTCTCTCTCTCTCTCTCTCTTACTTTCTCTACGTTACATACAGATCCTGATTTGGTATTTCTTTCTACTTCTGTCTCTCATTCTACATCGAGACAAATTTATATCTATGTTCCTTCCACTTTAATCAGCTTCCCCCCCCCCTTCCCCCCCCCCCCTCTCTCTCTCTCTCTCTCTCTCTCCCTCTCTTTGTCTCACCACCTCCCTTTCTCTCTCCGTCACTCCCTCGTGATTATCTGTAGTCCCATCCCCCTTCTTTCGTGTATGATCTCCATGCCGCCATCGAATATAATGATTTATTATGGCTGTACTCAGGTGATAACGTAAAAAAAAGAGATAATAGTATAAATCATTCATGGCGACTTGTTTCCAAGATAAATAGAGCACATGTCAACCTTGCACCGATCATTAATATCACCTCGTTTACCCATCTCCCTATTGATGGGGGTGGGGGGGGGGGGTGGGAGGAGGGTTGGGCTAGGTAGTCTGCAAGCATAGACTCTAATTTGAAACTTTAACATAAATTCTAAAGTCTAACTGAGTCTAGCTCATTTAGACTCTGGCAGCTAAAGTACAGTGTCCATGAGTACAGAGTCTATGCAGTATGCCGTCTTTGTAGTCTCACAGTGCAGACACTGTTACGCACAGCACCTGACAAGGGTTTGTGCAGGCCTGCAAACTAGGAACATGGGACCGCCCCCTCTCTTATGCACCCTCTCGTCATGGCCAACCCTAATTTAGGGGGGGGGGGGGGTCAATGATGTTTTCAGATTATCAACGGACAATATTATTTCGATTTTTAAGCGTAATCAGGTTTTTACAGACATGTATCAATCAGGTAATGATATATGTTTACGCCTGAGTGTCGACATTTAACATCACGTTGTGAATACAAGACTTAATTTCGGTTTGGAGAAATCATGATATCATATTGAGCGTAATCGTGTTTTACAGACACGTATCAATAATGATATGTTTACGCCTGGGGATCGACATTTAACATCACTTCTTGAAATCAAGACTTAATTTCGGTTTGTAGAAATCATGATATCAAAGGGTTGTGATCAATTATACAGTATGCTGTAAAGCCTCACTTCCACACCATCGCAACAAATTAGTAATTCTAGCACATTTTGCGTTTTCAAAGTGTAATTGGAATACGTTCGATACGCCAATAAGCATCATCATCATTCGACTGTGTATGTGAGATTTTCTATGTACACTGCCATTGCTAGGTGGGCGTCTTTTGAATGATCACCGAAGAGTAAGGGGATATTAAGAGCCGGATTGAGTTAATCTTTGCGAGTCGATCAGCGTCAGATCTTTGTTATCATTCCAGGATTCGATTTGATGGATTGGAGGAATATTATGGGATTGGGCTTCCCGCTCAAGTCCATCATTTATCAGCCCATTATGGGAGCGCATGCAGGGGTGGGGAGGGGATAGGGGGGGTAGGTAGTTGGTAGGAACGGGTGTAATTTAAAACAAAACAAAAACAATAATTTATTTATTTATTTCATTTCAAAGCAAGATGATAACAATACATAGAAAACATCACAGGTCGACAAAATGATTTAACATTAACAGTATGATATTTATAAACAAACAACACCTCTCAGCTCAGTCCATCATTCATTATCGGGGGGGGGGGGGTTATAAGGGGGAAATAATGATAATTACGGGGCAGAATCTTCCACGAAGGTGGGGAGAAAGGTGTATGTAGGCAGACATGCTGTGTGCCATAGACCCGATACAAGTTGCATGGTATTGGGGGGGGGGGGGGGGTGGGGGTAATCTTGGCTCCTTCCATATAGCTGGATACGCCACTGTAGGTGTGTCTGCACATAAACATTGCGTGTGGAGCAAGTTTGGCGAGCCAGGACCAGGTGCGACATAAAGAATGAAGAAAAGAAATTCGAATACAGAAGAAAAACTTGATGGTGCCCTTACAGGAATTGGGTATCTTTGTCTCAGATTCTGTAACAAAACCCTGGATCTAGCTCATGCTGCACTGATAGTTACAAACCTTTAGGCCAGTCAGGAACCCCATGACTTTTACACGCCGTTCGCCGTTCTAATTATCAAGATATTTATGATTGGAATTCGAAATTTCAAAAACCGTTTTCCTAGCGGTTTTTATAACACTACAGCCCATTGGGGGAAAACGAGTATGGTAAAACCGGTCACTCAAAGATTTTTAATTTTTTGAGGCACTTCATAATCATTTTGAAGCGCAATTTCTTTAGGGCTTCAATATTACACCATATCACAGACACTGATAACGTGTAGGGCCATGCATCTCAGATTTAACATTGTGTGTGTTTGAGTTTGAGTTTGAGTTTAAAGTTTATAATCCAAACAAAAGTACATCAATATGATTGATGAATTGATCAATATGAATATAATTCTCCACAGCATTTAGCTTATTAGCCCATGTGAAGACCATCATCTGCCAACGAACCAAATATTTTTTCGGGCGTATCGGACTAAATGAACCTTTTTTCGAGAGGCAACTAGTCATCAAGCGCAATAAATTAAAAGCGATGAAGTTTACTGCCACTGTCATTGTCATGTCTTCCCAATATCTGTCACATAAAACCACGACGGGAGGCATCCTGATCATGGAGAAAAGACAGAAATATAAAAAAAAACCGGGAGAAATGATGAGCCAAGTATTTATTCTATCCCCTCTCGAGCCGTTCGCGTTCTGACTCGCCTGTCAGGTTTTAATGCCGTGAAAATGGCGCTGAGTGAGTGATGAGTTTTGAATCATTAATATTTTATCATTAAAGGCGAGATTGCTTTTTACTCAATATACTGCTACAAACTTGTATCTGCACAAAGGCGAGAGTGTTCATCTACATAATTCCCATTCCATATTCCATCTTTTACGAATGAAAATAAAAAGAGAGGGGCGTGGGGGGGGGGGGGCTTTGTGATTATTATGGATGACAAATGGGGGAAAAGGGTATAACCTGGAATTACATGAAATGGTAATTCAACGCGTATGAATATCAATCTTTCCACGAAGGAAATACGGTCAAGTTGGTACGAGAGGCGAATGACTTTGTAACGATAAAGTGGTGTACTCCCCCCCCCCTTTTTTTTTTTTTATCTGGCGCTTCAAAATTCTTGTTCAAATTGGCAATCCGCTATTAACATCTATAGGGGAAAATCGACTACCGTGAGAATAAATCTGAATCAGGTAAACAAAAATATACAAATTATTTTGAGATAGATACAATGCTACTTCACATCATCTTTTGGTCTGCTATTCTATATGAATTTTCAACAGTTATAGATAGTTTGTATCCTTTAATTTTTTAGCCCCACTGCACTACTTTGAACTACTTGCGCCCTCTATATAGCAAACCATGCATAATCGGTGCCTGTTGGTCCCCCGTGATACCCTTTTTCTTCTGTTAATTGAGAACTGATTTAGTGAGATAAACACCTGTCAGTGACCTTGCAGGGAGGTCTAATCCCCCTGGCCAAAATAGCCCAGACGGGCTTTAAAGGCATTTCTTGTACATCTGCATGGTTTTCGGTTTTGTATAATTTCATTTCGCAGTTTTCTAAAATCAATATTTTCTTACTTGAAGGTATCATAAAACACAATGCACCAGGTTATCTAGAATATGGTTCATTTTTACTTGTTCGACGATGACGCGATCTCTTTCCTAGTGTGACGTCATAATAGAGTGGTCACGAATCACTCAAGGGCTCTCTTCTCTCAACGGAAGGGGCCGGTCCCAGTCCGCCTACTACAACGGCACCGGTTGCCATCTGTGAGCGGTTAGGCGTTATGGAATAACAGACAACTAACTTTACATCATAACAATCCCGTCGCAGGAGAAGAATGAGTCGTAGAGAGAGAGAGAGAGAGTGAGACAAGGGGAAGGGAGAGAGAGAAAGTCTTGTCATGATCTTAAAGAGAAGTTGAAGGCTTGCTAGGTTTTGTAGCTTTCATGGTGCCTCTTGAAAGAATAACTTACAGTAAGACCAATGATCAAACCGAACTTCAATTTTGACCAATAATCAGGAGCGTGGTGGATGTAGTGAACATCTCATAAACGAGAGTTCATCCCAGTAGATGGACAGCCTGCGATACAAAAATTTACAAAGGGTTCACCAGGCCCGGCGGCCCAAGAGACCGACAAAACAAAGAAACGCATAAAGGAAAACGTAGAAAGTAAGACATTTTCAGAACGTCCACGAGCCCGACAGCACACGGGGCTGACAAAACAAAGAAATTCATAGAAAAACATAAAAAGGAAGAATCATCCACAAGGTTCATGAGACCAACAGCCCATGACGGTGTAAGATATTGGGGAAGGTACAAAGGTGTAGGTCTCGTGGGAAGTCAGTCTAGAGAAGTCGGTCTCGTGAACTCTCTGAAAAGTGGGAAGGAGGTCTCGTGAGCCGTCGGTCTTGTGAAGTCTTTCAAAAGTTGTCAAAAGACCAGCGAGACCAACAGTGTAGGTCTCATGGGCTGTATCATTTTAAAGCCCCGCTGTACTACTTGTAGCTACTTGCGCCCTCTATATAACAAACAGTACCTAATCGGTGACCATTGATCCCCCATGATCCTCTTTTTCCAATGTTAATTGAGATCTGATTTGATGAAATAACCACCTGTCCAGTGACCTTGCAGGGTGGTCTAATCCCTCCTGTACACTTGTACAGATGGGCTTTAAAGAGTTGTTGTTACTGAGAAGCCTGTAAGAGAATAAACCCTTTGGTCTCGAGGATCATGTCGGGCTTCTGCGTCTTCGGTCTCATGAAACTTCGGTCAATTACGATGTCCCTGTTTTTAAATTTAGAATAAAGGGTTTGGCGTGTATATTTGTCCGTATCCAATCGTATTTCAAAATAAACGGCCTCTTGTATATTTGGCTGTTTCCAAACGATGAGCAGAATCATTACCTATTTCCATTGTAAATTGTGACATTTGCTATTACTGTGCAAGTTCATAAAAGGTTCCATGACTTCATGTTAAATTGGGTCTAATTGAGACGAGGAGGAAGAAACTTGTCACCATTTTGAATGAACGATCGTTGAAGTTTGCTAAACTTTTCAACCTCTTTTTGGGTCAACGTTTTGTAAGAAACATAATTTTAAAGAGGCACCATCTCTGTTTTTTTAAACAGTGACGTTTTGGGCCCGTAGGAAGCACGAGTGTAAACTTATCATACCAACTATCCGTTATAATCACTGGTCAATTTATTGTCTTGTTTTAATTCTATCAGAAAACCGAATGGCGCCAGGGTAGTCACTCAAAATAGGGTTATTATGAATAACTGACCTTACAACCGAGCAATTACCACGAACGGAACCGCACTTTGAACGTCAAGAGAATTTAGACAGCTGAGTGTCACCTCGTGGTAGCAAAGAGAACGTGATGATCCCATCCTTTTGTTCTTCGTCTAATTTGAGATGCCCCCTAGGGGTAGATGTTATATGGAAAGAGAGGTTTTGTCAGATGGGCGGGAAAGAAAGAAGGAAAACACGGCGTTTCCTCGTATTATGCAGTCACAAATTTACAACACTCGCCCTGCCTTTTTATTATTTAATCATTTTTGTCCCCCTTCTTCCTCACTCCTCAATTTGTTTTTACTGCTTTTGTGATCAATATGACCTATTTTTGTTTACTGCCATTATCGATGACTTTCTCTTTCTGTCTGTCAGTATCAACCAATCATTCCATCTTTTCACTGTCTCGTATACAAACTATTGCTCCCGCACACTCTTTTCTTTCAATTTCCTCACACTCTGATTTGCTTTGTACATGAAGCCGTTATTCTTATTCAAAATAATACGCTCAGTTTTTATCATCGTCATTTTGCATGTAGATATCTCGATATGTCCGTCAGTGCTGTAACAGGTTTTAATAATCTGCCTTAAGTCCCGAAGAGAAACAACTAATTAAGAAAAAATTGCATTGTCATCGCTGTGTTACTAGATGTAACTTTTGACTCAAATCCACAATTATAATAGAATCACTTTTCATTCGTATCTCACAGCTTTCATGAATCATTTCAATTTCTGAAGAGAATCTCTCGATCCACATTGCCTTTCATACAACCGTCTTGACCTACGGTCCCCGAGACCGAAAGCAATGAGACCGAACGTCAAGTAGACCATAATATTTGGTTCAGAGGACCTTTAGTCCCACCCAATAAACTTTTCCAAGAATTTATCGAGGTGTGTAAAAAAAAAAGTTGGTCTTGCTAATATTCGGTTTTTCGGCCTTCGGTCTCGTGAACAGTCTGAATAGTCAACAAACGGTAGGCGAGACTGACAGTTTCGTTCACAATACTTCTTCTTTGATCTCGTTTCTTGGACCTTGCCTCCTGGACATTTGGTCATATTATCCTTTCGTGAACTTGACTGTCCCTGTCCACATCAATCAGCGTTTTTTTTTATAAAGGAAATGTTACACTTGCAAAAAGAAAAATACAAAACAAACACCAGAAATAGAGGCTGCATGAGGGGGAGATGGTGTCACTCAGTCGGTTGCAGTTATGTTTGTCCCAAACCAAAGACATCGGACACGCGCTTGACTTGTCGAAGAAGAAGAAAAAAGAAGACGGTCCATCATCAGTGGTAACAAGAAGCGTTGTCATCATCAATCGGAAGTTGAGCTCGCCAGTACTTCTGGCCACAGTTCTCAAGGAAATCATCTAGCCATTGTTCTTGACAGAGCAGTGACAGTAATAGCGGGTAATTACTGCGTGTTTTATGCGCTCATTTGTCACCGTTAATCAGGGGATAGCGAACTGACTGGCTACAGAAAGATTCTTCTTCGTTTTTCCTCTTAGTTTAGTTTTTTCAGTGTGTTCTTTTTTGTCGTCATAGATCAGCAAGAGATGTCGGGCGTGTAGATGATAATGTGTCCCCAGCATGCATGGATGCTACGATGATTCATGGGTGTGGGGTCATGTCAAGACATGGATACATGCTGTTGACTTCGTGGAATATTAAAGACGCGATGAAATGATGTTGAGAAATGAAACAAAACACTCTTAATAGCAGACACGATTATACTTAGAAAACATGTAACATATCTTCTGCATCTTCAGATACAAATCACCTAGCAAAAATGATGGATATTTCCAAACGGTTATTCAGAAGTCAGAAGATTTGATAGGGCTATCATGTCTATGAAAATCTGTGAGAACAGAAAAGAGGTTGCAGAATACAAAATAAAAAGGATTGAACAGGGCGTGTGTATGTTTCCCTAAGTCAAATCATTCCTAGAGAATATTTCCTTGCTGTGTTCAAAACAAAAAATTCTACAAAATTAAAAAGAGTCACACCGACAAATCTGTTGTCGATCAGGTCGTATCGGGAAACCTAGCCCCTGGACATCCCCCCGGATAACCACCCTCTAGGACACCTAGCCCCTATAGGATAGTTGTCAGGGGGTAGTTGTCCTAGAGCATGGTTGTCGTAGGGGTAGTTGTCTGGGGGTAGTTGTCCGGGGGTAGTTTTCCTAGAGGGTGGTCTTCCTAGAGGGTGGTTATCCAAGGGGTGGCTGTCCTAGGGGGTAGTTGTCTGGGGTAGTTTCCCTAGGGGGTAGTTGTCCTAGTGAGTAGTTTTACTAGGGGGTGGTTGTCCATGCAGGGGGTTTGTGTCCTAGGGGGTAGTTGTTCTAGAGGGTGGTTATCCTACGGTTGTTTCCCTAGGGGGGTAGATATCCTAGGGGGGGGGGTTGTCCAGGGGGAAGGTGTCCTAGAACCCGATCAGGTGTTGGTCTCCTTGGTGTGACCTGGATATGAGAGAGACAGATAGATATGCCGCCTGACACGGTCTTTGCACCGTCTAGAATAAGGCGATGATGTTGCAGAATTCGATTCATTTGTGACATGTTATACGTGCAACCGCAAGATGGAGCGACCACTTTAAGGACATCACACACGATAAACCCATGTTCCCTTTGTGAACACCTGCAGATTCAACGTGTGATGAAAAAGATACATCACTGTAGATTATCATTCCACTTTCCACAGAACAAGACACTTACTTTCCTTGGGGTTGTCGAACGTAGATTAAGATCAGCAAATGATACATACATAGATGCATTTTAGGGAACAACCGTGTTTATCATTAAACATTCTAATATTGATTTGTAAGAAATTCATTCCAGGTAGTTCCGCTCTAAAACTACTAATCGTCTTGCCATTTTTTTATTATCATCGTTTTCTCCATCTATCTACTAGTACCACCTTACCGGGATTTTTCACAATCTAGGTAGAAATTATTGAAGAAAAAAAAAGGGAATCCTGCTGGCGTTCGGGTGCATAAATACATTTCTTTTATAGTGCGAAGTAAACACCTAAAACTAAACAAAGGTTTTGAATACAATATACTTATAACAGTATAAATTTGCCCGATCACTTTCAAATTCAGCCACTACTTTGACATCGGGAACTATTGAGGATAAGCTCAAAAGACAGTTTTGATTGAACCAATGTGTGTTCATGCTACGATACTCGAGGCTCCCAGGCTCGGGAACATTCGAAAAGAAGAAAATCAAAATGGCGACTCCCATGCGAAGACAGAAAGAAGCATGTGCATCGGATGACATGATAATTGAAAGAGAGAGAGCTTTAGAGGATACAGCGGTAAAAGGCATCACTGCATGGTGTGTCGAGATCGAGCTCTAGTGAGTGCCGGGTTCAGGATATATGGTGAGCACATGACGGCCATGTCAGGCAAGACGAGCCCAAACTCGAGCCGAAGCGATGAGACACACTTTGGGAGTTAGGTCGCACACTTTCCGGAAACCCCCTTCAAATGAAGTACGACAGGGGCGTAATCCCGCGGCGCCCCTGCACGCTCCCGTTGATTTGTGCTAAATCAAGTGATGGGCTTGACATATCGTCCATGATTACTTGCCGGGTAAAGAGCTAAAGAACACCAGCAATTTCACCCAATTTAAGGCACTCCACTATCTCTTGTTGTTCCTGGAATCTCGGTTCAAACTCTCAGGCCAGGGTGAATCCATTACTTTGCGTTATTATTAAACTAGGCTGATCATCCGGGCCACTGCAGATCGTAACGTCGTTGAATCATCCAATGTTATCAGAAATCTATCACAGAAATCACCTGGTTTATTAGCTTTTGTGCCAATATTTTGATTTGTTTGGGGAATTTTGAAACAGTTCTCACTTGACTGATACTCATGACTTTACTTATTGCTGGTCATTGCCCCCGTGAAAGGGCATCATTGAGGTAGAGGGTGCTGTTAAAAAGCAAGACTTATGTAGGTCTCAAACCACGCCATTGCTTTTGTCCATGGCATGGATACTAGTTGCCGATTTTTAATTTATTGCACCCTATGTCTCCCCTACTGTCTATGATTTTTTTTCCATTAGGCGTCCCCTTTAAAATGCAATCATTAAGATTCTCCTTCTATCTTAGCTTCACTACACACATTATCTTAATGACTTGATACCTTGAAACGCCCATCCAGTTTTCGTCAAAACCCAGGCGTACATAATGAATCTGAAAACATGCAGACATTTTCCAGCAATCATGACATGGAAGGCGCAGAAGCGAAGGAGAGTAAGGTCTCCGAAAGCTTGGGAGAATCTAGCTAATGTATCTTCTGCAATTACGAGGCAAGTGCATCAATCGTGGAACACAGCGTCGGTTTGGCTTATCAGAAATTACTCGTGGTAATGAACATGACGCGTAAAATAGCGGATGGGACTGGGCAGATTGCGCGGTCCCCTGGCGCCCACGAGCAAGGCTCCTTAGCTCACGACTGAACGCTCGATGCCTTCGCGCTTGTCAACTCAAATTAAGATCGACAGGACTGATACTGATGAAACAGGGTTATGCATCGTCAAAAAGATCTATCATATCTCAGCAAACGTTGACACAAGAAAATATTAGGTTATCCTTTGAAAGAAAACCGATAGGACTAATATGCCATAATTGAATAATGTTTTTTCTTAAGCATGTTAAGGCTAATGTCTGATGAACTAGATTTTCTATGGTTTTCGGAGATGTTATGTCGTTTCTAAACGAGAGCCGAATACATCCTGGTAGTGAAGGCAAGGCCGGATATCTAATGTTAAGAAAGTGTAACTGTTCCTGTGACAACGCCTAACCCAACTGAGAGATTGCGGGAACCACAATGATTTCAGAGCCCGTTTTATCAATAATTTCAATATCCCTCATTCCATTCCTTTAGGAATAAAAGAGTCAGATACGTCCCCTTCGTCAAAGCAAGGTGTTTCATAACTGGAGTGAACTGCTATAAAGAAAGTTTAAGATCGAAAAACACGTCTTCAAAAGATAGAAGACATTAATTGCTTAAGAAGGCGGTGAACTAAACTGCCTATGCTGGTATAAGGTTTTAAAGAAATATATTCCAAAAATATATAGACAACTGGACTGCTGAAAATGGTTCGAGTTCGTAAACATATATCTTGCAAAGCCTATGTTATGTTTCACTCACTCATTGAGTAATGAGTATGCATTGAAATTATGGAAATAAAAACCTCGCTTGAGAATAAGAGAAAAAATCTTGCAAAGATTTTGCACAGGTAAAGAACATTAATCATGAAACTAGTGAATTGCAGTTGCACTGCATAGTTTGTTCAAGTTAATAATGAAGGAACTTGGAAAGATAAATAACATTTGCTTAAGACGGTGATATTATTAGCCCTTTGATTCCCAGCCACATTTTTTCCCTTGTTACTTCAGATTTCCAGTGCTGTAATGAAAGAGACAAGATGGGATAGATGGCATGCATTAACACTCAGTAACAGGGCAACCGACTCTTTTCATTTCCTCTTCTGTCACACCCTCTCTCTCTCTCTCTCTTCTCTCTCTGTCTCTCTTTAATTCTCTCCCTCTACATGCTCTATCTATAAATGTCCATCTCCCCCCCCCCGTTTCTCCCTCCCTTTCTCTCCCTTTCTCTCTCTCTCTCTCTCACTCACCCTTTAATACTATGTATTTGATCACACTTCTCTTCCATTCCCAATTCCTATCGCTATGCTTCTCCTACTTACAACGCTTTTTTCGACCCCCCTCTCTTTCTAATTATTTGTTGCCGTGTAGTCTATATAATAGCCCTATTTGAAATACTGTTGACCTATCGATGGCAAGGCTATCTGATATCCACAAGCAAAGCTAAAAGTTGAAGAGATTCTTTAAAAAGTCTTGTTCCGTGAAGAAAATTCCCCTGTTCCAGAATTCAGCTTTCCCTATGTCTAAACACACAGTGTGAACACAATACACGTAGTAGCCACAGTCAGATCCTAAGTCCGGCGTACAAATGACGGTGTGAATAAACTGTGTTAACACTGTGGCCACTCTGATATATTGAAAAAATGAGTCTCAGGGTGTATGAATACCATATAGGGATGTTCACACTGCACAAGCTCTGTGTATCGTAATGTGTCAATATGGTATTCAGCTTTCCCTATGTCTAAACACATAGTGTGAACACGATACAGTAGCCACAGTCAAGTCCGGCGTGCAAAATGACGGTGTGAATAAACTGTGTTAACACTGTGGCCACTCTGATATATTGAAAAAATGAGTCTCAGGGTGTATGAATACCATATAGGGATGTTCACACTGCACAAGCTCTGTGTATCGTAATGTGTCAATATGGTATTCAGCTTTCCCTATGTCTAAACACATAGTGTGAACACGATACAGTAGCCACAGTCAAGTCCGGCGTGCAAAATGACGGTGTGAATAAACTGTGTTTACACTGTGGTCACTTTGATATTGACAAAATGAGTCTCAGGGCGTATGAATAACATATAGGGAAGTTCTCACTGACTAGGCCCTGTGTTTTCGTAATGTGTCAGTATGGCACACTGTGGCTACAAGGAGAATTGTTAGGCTGTGCTAAACACAGGGTCACTACACTACGTTTACAATTATTCACACTGTTAACAAAATGTTACCAATTGCATTCATAACCGTTTTCACATTGTTTTTACATTGTGCTCATATTTGCTTCTCATTTCGAATTCACACTGTTTCCATACTGTGTTTACACTGCCTTCATGCTACATCCTTTTAGAGCTCTCAATGTCTTCAATTTGATTGAACACTGTTTTTATACTTCTTTTACACTTTCACAGAGATATTTGTGTCATATTGCGTTCACATGTTTTTTTTATCTATTTAAACATTGCGTTCTCTCTGGTTTTATATCATTTTCATGGTGTCGACAACATATTTTCTTGCAAAGCGTTTCTCGAAATTCTTATTTTCAGGCTGTGAGTAATTCAATGACATGTATTAAAAGTAAGATACCGTTACAGTGTGCACACCATGAGGAAGGCGACGGCACCCGTCCATTCTGCCGGAGCATGTACATGTTTAAATGTGTATTATGTTTTACAAGCCTAATCCAACATTTTTCATGACTGTCGTAAAACAAGCACGTTAAATCAAGATAACTATTTCCCTTAAAATGGTTGCTATGGTAATTTCCAATTAAAGTCACAAGCACTCGAGAACATGGGCGTTTGGATATCACGGTCTTTGAGTACACAACTAACAACTCTCGTGTCACATGCGCAGTGCGCAGATTCGATGCGACGAATGGGGCGGTATTCCGCCAAATAAGAAGCGACGGAACTTGGTCCCTGGGCGCCTGCCCCGCTCACGTTAATCGTCTTCAACATCGCTGAGTCTTCATTCCCGGGGACATGAACCGCGCACTGTACTTTTTCAAGCCAGATTTGGCGGTTTTGGGGTGGGGTGGAGGCTCATAGGGAGAGGGAGAGGAACGGGAGGGGTGGGAGAGGCATCGGGAGGGCAATAAACTGTGATGGCAGAGATTTGCAAAATCTGGGTTGGGTTCAGAATGCGTTGACGGAAGAAAAGGAAGTCGAGAGGGAAGGTTTAGCTCTCATTGAAAGAAGAATGAATGAAATATGTTATTTTAGTAGTAATTTCAAATTTGCATAACGCACACGATTATATGCCTATAATGACACTAAAGGTGCACCAACGAAATCAAGAAATTACAGAAAAGTACAAGATAATACAAAATGGTGAGAGAAAAAAAATTGGCATTATTGTGAGGTTAAAGCTAAACTGGAGTTCTGGTAAAAAAAGATAATAAAATTCTCACAGAATCAAACGAAACTTACACTGAATGTTCAAGATTACAAATAAATGTCATTTGCCAAACAATTTTGGTAGAAAATGTATACTGACTGAGTAATGAGCATAGAAAGATAAGGAATTCAAGGTGAGTAGGCCCGACACCATTTGTGTAGTCCCATATACATCTTTCTGTGTACAGTGCTTGTTTATTTACCAAGACTGGGCCAAATTTATTATGATTTTGATGACTCCAGAACCTTGCAGTACATACCAACACTTACATGCTACATGATCAACTTTTTCTGCTCCATTCCACACATTTCCTTTCACAATACAATCGCATGACCAGAACTCAATTTTATCTTTAAATGCATATAGTTATACAAAACTGTGCGATTTTTAAGTTCCTTTTTTAAAAAAAACACACACACATTGTTACAGCATCTGCATTGCCATTTGATGAAATTATAAATTATTATATACATGTTTATAATTTTATACATATATACTGTATATATATATATATTAGTTTATGTTTTTTGTCCATTTGGGGGATTTCAAATTGTGTTTCTGAATCCCCCCCCCCCTCCCTGTAACTAAAAATTACTTGCCTACCCCCTCATCCCTTCAACTGACACTGGTTGATGCTGAATGTGTGTGAATGTATCCGCGCCCTTTTCCTCACAACAAGTCATGAATGATGATCGTAGACGTAGTTTAATTAGCGCACAATGATTCAGCCATCTTCGCACCTGCAAACTCTCCATGATCATGCATATTTCATGCCCATGGTTTGGCTGTGGCTGGCTCTTACAGTTTATTAGGGGTACTTTGTTAAATTGCAACTATAAAGCGTGCTATTCAACAAGATAGGATTTAAATTCAATGTACGTTATTGGTGATAAAGCCATTTTAAGGAAATAAAGTGTGGTCTCTCCCCTTTTGGATATTACACGACTTCTAAAATCATTTATTTATAACCCACTATGAAAAAGGAAAGTCACGTAAGCTTTGTCGCTTCTGATGAACCTGGTTACGAATGTCTAAATCATAAAGAATGAATGCACTATAACATATGCTAGCAACGACATCGACTGTTGCTTAAGTTATATCTGACATGACAACAACAAATGCATGCGACGTGCATTCCTACTATTCAATGTAATTTACTATTGAATTTGAATGACTGGTAACGGATGAAAGCTATAGTTCATCACAGGATTTCGGGGCAACGCGTCAACATAAGGCTGTACATATTAATATTTTGTCAATTTGTCTATTGTAAAGAATCACTTTCACCTAGTAGAGTATCTGACTATTGAGAAACAAAAATAAAAGAATTGGAGAAAAGTACGAAGTGTGGGGCTTACCTAGATGTCTGTGTTTGTGATCACGACGTGCTTTCAGAGATATTTTGCTACCAATATGCGGTCAGATGTGTATAATGTACCCCCCAAAAAAGCTGCTTTCATCTTTTTCGTGGTTCCATCTGGTATTTAAGTACTGAGAATAATAAAAAGAGAATAATAGGAAAAATAAACGCTAAATGCTTTTTACATTAAACATAACCCATCAACATGTGAGAGGAAAAAAAATCAATGTGATTGCCAAAACTCTCTAAAAATCAACTTGAGGCGATTCCAATGGACTTATCCATTACATATTGAAATGCGGAAACATCACCATAACATAACAATTACGTTATCCAAACATGATATCTGTGAGGTGTAAAATAGGGTATTAAAATTACCATTGAGACGATTTTCAAAAAATCTATGCCATCGTTTTATACAAATATGCTAAATGTACTAACATATTTTTAATCATGGTGGAAAAAAATTACCTGTATTTGGAAGTAATTGAAAGTTTGGAGAAAGGAATTTGTTAATGGGCGAACAGATAAATATATCCTTTGTCTATCTCTCTTTTGTGACGTTAAGGATGGAAGATCTTTAAATTCTTGGACATTACGGTAGCGGGTGAATTCTTTTTACTCCATAAGTTGTTATGATATACTATATAAACACACTCTAAAAATAGTAAAATGGTACAAATACTAAAATCTAAATAAAACGTATGTACTTTCCGGAAAGGAATACAAACAGCCTGCGTTCAATTTCGCTCAAATAAACAGAGATTTACTATCATAAAAACCGTTGCCATCGTTGCTTTCTTATATCCATGATGCCAATGACTCATTAACCGAGTTTCATAGACAATCACGATTTTGGACGAGCTTAAAATGGCAAGGGTGTGAGAAATGAGATGTGACATTTTGATTGGCCGACTGTCTTCTTCCGTTCTAAAAGACAAATAATCAAATTTATACTGCTCCTCTTTTGAAGTACGAAGGAAGCAGCCGCACCAAGTAAAATGGCGACGTATTTGTAAACATCATTTTGACCTGCCGGCGCCAATTTCTCTTCCCAACATTGATCGATATGTGTGGGACTGTAATGATTGATCAAGCCATACAACTGTGCGTTCTCATCTCGCCGCGCGCAGCTGCATAACGCGTTATGACACAGAAACTCACCTTGTATTTCATGTGGGCACATTCCCTCGACCTCTGTAATATTCATAGGTATTCGGGAGAGAATGAGATGAGTTTCCAGTCGGACTATTTTATGATGAATTGTCATTAAATTGATAGTGATGGCGTACAGGATGCACCAACGAAATTAATATGGACGCTCGGTAATCCCTTGGCGCCCGCGTTAATCGCGCCGACTGGCTGGGGTAGGCAGGCGGTGCGGATCTCCTCTCCAATTTGATGGACAGCCGAGGCGCTCACCTCACAGAAACATTTTGCAGCTTTGTCACATTTTTTGTCAAGGTATACAATTGACTGATATGTGACCTTTTGTCTAAAAGGTGCTTCAATCTCTGTATTTTTAATGAGCTTGTACATTCCTGCATGTATTATGTTTCATCAGCTCCGACTGTTAAATGATGACTTTAAATCTTTACTGACTTAATGATGTTTTGATAATTATTTTCATTACATTTTTTTGTTCTTAAACTATTTGGAATGATTACAACATTCGGTGAATCCATTTGTTTTAAACAATATTGATTGTAAACTAAAATTTACTCTAGTAGAGCCTCATAATCTTTTTCTTAATTTTTGTTAAAAATATTTTGGTAAGCAATGATATTTTGTCAAATTCAAATTGATGTGTATTAAATTAAATTGACTTTTAACTAAATTTGTATGACTTATTTCTTATTTTTAATTCAAAAATAATGTTTACATGACAAAGGAATACACATTTACAAAGACAAATGAATTCAGTGCATCAAAGTATTCGAAACTGATGTAACGTGAAAACAATATATGAGAACAAAGTAATTTTAATGTCCATCTCGTTTCAATGAGATTTAAAATAATTGTGTGTCACTTAGGAAGATGTTTGCTGGTTGAAGAACATTTTCACCAGTGGCGTAGTTAAAATATAAAAATATGAAAAAGAAAAAGGCGAATCTCAGAAGTAAAAAGTAGATGATATAGGAACCCTTCCCATCCCCATCAGTGGCCTTCATCATGTTCATAATAATAATCAACCAAATATGATTTGACTGTTTACACTTGATGGAACCAATGAAATTATTACAAATTTAAGTCACAGCCTGACAGGCGTTAAAAAGGCATAAGATTCGAAGATTTATTTTGTTCTCCCTCTTTTCCTTACTTTTTTTCCTTTCGTTGCCTTTTCCATTTAAATGAAATTAATTGTATTATTATTTGTTGTTAGTTTTTTCTATTCCTTGTGTTCCATTTAGGTGTGGAACATTTTGGGGGCAGATAACAGATAATTGTCTAAAACGCCACCGAAGGGAAACGGGAAGTTTGTCCCCTTTCATGACTATAGCCAGGTGGTCAACCCGACAGATTTTTGATTAAATTATGCACAATCGTGGTATTTCAAGTGGATGAAAAGTATTTTAATGCAGGTAATGAATTTGTGTCTTATTTCAAGAAGATAACTTAGGACACAATGTTCTTTCCACCACTCGTTAAATCGATTTCACCATGCAATAACTTGAATCGAAACTATTCAACCGCTTATAAATCCAACCAATTTGGTCATTTAAATTGCTTACGGATTGGCAGTATACTATCGGATTTAACCACTAAATCTCCTCCGGCATGCAGGCTATATCCAGTGGTCATACCAAGCGGTCAGAGTATGACCATTTTATTCTAAAACACATTGATGCCTGGAAGAAAGACTGCCTCGAGCAAGTCGAGAATGAAGTTAGTCGACTTGTATCAAGAGGTTGTCGTCCTTTACGCTATAATCGTCATGAGTGTTACTGTACGCTGTCTGAAAGCCTTGGTATGGGTGCTGAGAGATTATTATTTTATTTCCTTTAAATTCATCATCATTCTTCGAGGCTACCATAATAAAGGATGGGTACAATATGAACTTCCGGGGTGCGTTATGCGGCACAGATTGGGGCATGGCGCGTGTTGAGTCTATGAGAAGTACGTTCTTTCCCTTCTGAATAGTGTCTGCACGTACGTGAGACTAGTCATGTTCGCTAGCGCATTAGCGCTGCGAAGAAGTTTGAATATCCATCGCGAACTATGTGTTTAGATAACATTCCTCTTCGTTTAAGTTAGTTAAGTTTTATTGACTAATTATTGTGATGTTCTCCTTATTGACGTGCTGCCTCCTCTTCAGATTTCCAATTTCATTTTAATTGTTGATGTAATGATTTTCCATACGGTAGTGGATTACATTAACACTATTAAAAACAGACCTCGACTGTATGTATACTGTCTAGTACGCACACGACCACTATTAGTCTGTAAATCAAGACCCCTTTTAAAAAAAAGCCCCAATCTGTGCCGCATAAAAAAATAACGCTTCCGGGGTGACAGTGATGAGTGGTCATATCTTTCGAAAGAGTGTAATAGCTTCTATGGGTTTCAAGACATGCTAAGCGTTTCATGTGTGAGATCATTAGTTTTCATAGGCACAGTTGATGAACTCCACTCTTTCGCGCACACCCACTATCGCACCCTCACCCACACATATTTTTTACTGTGTAACGGTGCAGAGCAATGACCTCGTATGACTCTGTGCATATCAATATTAGCATTCTCTTGATACATGGATCGCAATCTTAATTGTGAATGATTATGTGGACTTGTATGAGTGACAATAGTTCTCACTTCAAATTTCCTTAACAGCTTTGCTTCGAGCAGTAATCACCGAGTACATTTTCGGTTGGAGGCTTAGGGAGTACCGCACATCGGGTTCATATTTAATGCCACATCCTTTGCGTCCAAGCGCAAATTCCCGCCCGTGTGTGTATAGGCCTACAGGTAGGCTTAACATCAGATTTAATGTGTAATTGTTGATGACACTTGATGTTAATTTGTAATGGATGTTGTCTGTGAATAATCGTCTGTGACTTCAAGGCAGCTTGATGCACACGCACACGCAAAGATGGCGCGGCTTTTTGGGCGGTCTCGTGCGCCGCGCAAGGAGTAATGCAATAAATCCGTGCGTCGCACTATTTAATGTCGTCTGCTTGCGCACTCGCTCTCTCGGCAACTAACGCGAAGTAACAGCACGTTCTGCAGCTCATCTTTGAATGTCCTAAATAGTTCTGGCAGGGATCTGTCGACGCGTTTTAATCATCACTCGAGTAGACATGCTAAATTGCTTGTTTGTCGGCACCGAAAGGCTCTCGATCTCTTTCTTACTTTCTTCCTTTTATTTTCAATCACTCCTTATCTGTCCTTATTTTCTTTCAAAGTTTGCCGGGGCGGTTAGTGCGATGAGAGAAGGGGACGTGAGATCATGCACCTCTGGATAGCCGCACAGAAGTAGGGGACAAATATCTTGCGAACATTCAACGTTCCTGTCCAAATTTCATTCGTTGCCAAAATATGACAAATTTGATTTTATAAGACATTAAAAGATATCCAGGCCATGTCAATATTTGAAATTTGAGCTCATTCACTCCTTGTCAGTATACAGCGAACTCGAACCTACGGGTGATAAAGACATCGTTAATCTGTTATAAAGCCTTTAACAGTCTTGATTTGGGTAGGTAGTATCATGTTTATGAGATTGTAAAATTGGCAATAAAACACGAGAAGTGATAAAACAGCATTTACGAAACTGGAGACGACAGATAAGTACAATATTTTTATTTAAAAAATGTCACGTAGAATTCATTACTCAACTCACAAACATGATTAAGAAATAAATACGATATAAGCATATACCTACACACACACGCACACACATACGCACACAACCGCCCACACGCATACCCGTACATATAAAATATTAGTAATATAAATTATATGTAGAATGATATGTTTCGCTGATGAAATACGATCCTTCTAATCAAGTCGGTTAAATGATATTTTTCTTAACTGTACTAGGCTCATGCACGATCTCCAGTTATGATCACATAATACACATATTCTAGAAAAGCTGTCATGGTACAGCAAACTAAAATCGCGCAATATAAACTAAGAAAACTCTAATAAGAAGGCTTTGTGCCTTTGTCACAATTTGTTTGATGAAAAACACGTTTGTTAAATGTATATCGTAGCCCATATTGCACGCCCACGTTGCATCGTTCACTGTGAGTTATAGGCCTTTCCAATTTCTTTTAAAGGAAGAGTATTTTTCTAGCCAAATTTTGCAGAATATCATCAAATTTCTTATGGATCACCATTGTTTTTGTTTTTGATGACGTTAAGTATAATACGCTTTCACATGGCACAAAATCCTTTGTTTCACAAAATTGCCATTCATTTACACGTTACCATTTACACGTTACACGTTACACGGACCATTTTTGTGCGGTGGTTTACCGCGTTCCATCCTAACAAGCCTTTATAAAATACCTTTACAACCACATGTATGAAATCTTCCACAGAAAGTTGACGTAAGTTTTCGATATTTGTTTTTCTTTAGAATTGGTAATGTGGTAAGCATCAAGATTCATGCGGGTTTCAAAAGGTCCCCCTTCCCTCTTTCTTTCTTTTTTTTTGTGGAGGGGGGGGGGCGACTCCCATAATAAGTATGGGATTTGGTTTTTCGAGTGCTCTCTTTCCTTTTGGCCAACTCTTAGGCCAAATGTTTAGCGTCCTGCCTTTTTGAAAAATAGAAAGGAGGAGGCCCATTTTGTTTTCTTTTTCAAAATGCCGCTGGCATTTTTAAGAAAAATTTTAAAATCAGAAATAGATCCATTTTGTTCATGTTTTTTTTCTTAATTTTTTTTTGAATAAAAAAAAAATAAAAAAAAAATGAATAAATAAAAATAAATAAATAAATTTTTAAAATTCTTTAAAAAGGAGGCGGCCCCCCCCCCCCCAAAGGAAACGACGAGGACGCTAAACATGTATATTTTGTGTAATGGCCTTCGCGCATAATGGTGTTTATCGGGTACCCACTCGTGAGTCAGAGAGCCGGGGGTTCAACAGATATCTTCTATACATTCCATAATATATTTCTACTTAACTTTATATCTTTCACCTGTAAATGAGGCACGATCCCTTTAAACGCATCCCTGTTTTTGAATCGAAAGCATCTCCGCTAATCATTTGTGAAGTAAATCTACCCCCTCTTCTAATAATTCGCAACCGGCATGTCAGTAATTAAGAGTTAAAAGGATTCTGGCGGTTCTCTTTACACACGCCGGACCCCGATAAATTTCATATATTCAAAGCAACGATGGGTCCTCAATCAACTCAGTCAAAGGCATATACTCTAATTTGACACTTACAAACAATGTCATAAATTCTTGAACCGAGCCCAACCGTCATTTGGCTATACCTTGTTAGGAGCAGCTATATAGTACAGGGCTTATGGACTGCAGTCTCTGTATAGTCTTTCTGCTCAGACTCTTTGCATTACGACTGACAGGGGTTAATGCCTGCAAACTGCTCTCAACTATCGAGGGAGGGGGAGAGGGGCAGTGAGTTAGAGGGTGGATGAACATCAAGAAAAGGGAGAAGTAACGGTGATTTGTCAAGTAGGATTTGGTTTATAATTTGCCAAGTTCTCTGACATGTGTCTATGCTGTTTTCTATTCCGGCCGTGTTGCCTTCGTTTATGTGGCACCTATCTGCTCTCATTAAACTTCTGCATGTCAAGCTAACGTAGCCTAAGATAAAGGGTGTTCACAATATTGTTAGAGGGGAAGTCCACCCTGAAATTAAGTTAGTTTTAATAGGAGTAGAAAAATGAGAGAAACAAGTCAGTGAAAGTTTAAGCAAATTCCGATTAAAAATAAGGAAGTTAGGATTTTTGAAGTTGTGATCAATCAAACACAAATTGGCAACTCTATGACGTATCATGCGAGCTCAACTTCCATTTACTCAGTACTAAAAAAATCTAAAATTTTCATTTTCCCTCAAGAAAAATTTTAACCATACATGCACCCTGAATATAATAATTGCAAATATGTTTCTATACTCCCCCTGCAAGGAACAAATATATATTCCGTCATCAATAACGAAGAAAACATGATTTTATGGAATATTATGCACAAAGCAAATGAAGGAGAGCTCGTATAATAAGTCACAGAGTTGCCAATTTGTATTTGATTGATCACAACTTCAATAATTCATAACTTTCTTATTTTCATTCAGAATTTGCTCAAACTTTCACTCACCTGATTTTCTTATTATTCTGCCTCTATCGAAACAAACTCATTTTGGGGGTGGACTTTCCCTTTAAGGTTTTCAGCTCCCATACAGCTGTCTGTTTTTCTTCAATGTAGGATGCGATTGTTAGATAGTTGCTTATTAGCTCATTTAGTGAATTGCTTTCTGCTTACCTTTTGCTTCGAGTGAAATGAGGTAATGTTGAACATGATCAAAACAGAAAATGGTTGGGAGATAATAAGGTGACTTCAGGCAAAAACACTGAAATGCGTACTAATAGCATTTTTCTTACATAATCAGAATTGAATTTAGAATGTCGTTTCCACTACTCTTGTAAAAGATTGCCCTAATCACTAGTGTACAGAGTTTTAATTTATTTCTTACCTTAACCATTACTGATTCTGCAGGAGGAGTGCCAACTTTGGGGAGTGTCATATTCATAGAGGTGTGGATCTTGAATGCAAATTATTGATAAGTAATCATCATCAATGTATTCTTCATTAAACGCCGCCCCTCTCCTCTCCCCCACACCCTCCCCACTCTCTCTCTCTCTCTCTCTCTCTCTCTCTCTCACTAACACACACACACACGCACGCACACACATGCTCTCTCTCTGTTTATCTTATTCTATCTGTCTCTGTCTCTTTTTTCTTCTCTCTCTCTCTCTCTCTCTCTCACACACACACACACACGCACGCGTACACATGTACACATACTCTCTCTCTCTCTCTCTCTCTCTCTCTCTAATAGACTTATATCAATTCCAGGTGCTTTTCCTCCTCGTCATATTGCTACACTCATCTCTAAAACATTCCCCAAAGTCTACCGAGGTTAAGCAGTTACTGGAACAAGCACGTGACGCAACCTCAAAAGACGTCACGTGACGCAATGTACCCAAATCTCAGGAATCTCTAAGAACCATGTTTTACACAGATATTACACAGATATATAAATATAAGTTGGTGAGGGTGTCATACTAAATTTTAAGACGATTATCCCCCAAAATTGTCAATAAGCTTCTTTCTTCTTCCTTTTTTGATGGGGTGGTATTTACCAAGAAAGCTGGAAGGCAAAAGTCCTTTTACTATAAAAGGTTTAAGGACCTTAACATAATCTACCAAGAAAATTAACAGGCAAACGTCCTCCTACTAAAAAAAGTTCTAAGGACCTTAACATATGGGGGCGTTATACCCCCCCCCCCCCCCCTCCCCCCTCAATTCTAGGAATGCGTCTCCCGATCCTGGTAATTGTGAAGAGTTATGAACGGGGGATGAGCTTTGTCTTTAATTCACCCTGAGTCCTTTATCTCATGCGCTCACCATGTTTGTCGTTAACGCTTTGAACTCGACACTGTTAATAGTGTTTAATTCAGGGGAGAACCCGAGAGCATGTGGCGGGATTAAGTTGGCTTAATGAAACCCTAGGATCGCATGCCTCGGCTGTATCCACCCCGTTTGTCTCTCTCAAACAAAAATGGCGGGATCCGTAGTCGGTGCTGACAGCGACAGGGGCGAAGGTGTAAATGGGAGATGACACTGCCTGTCTAGGCAGGGATTAAACACTGTAATAGATGGGTAGGGCTGCTGGCGTGGCAGCTAGCTGCAATGGTGGCCTTGTAGCTTAAAGGCACTACAAGGTGATGTAGCAATGAAGTAGACATGGAGAGATTAAAAGAAGAGCCGTCCGTCCACCCCAATCCGACTTACATGACATTGTATTGATTGTCTTTGTATTTTGTATAAACAAAAACAAGAAACAGACTTCAGAAAAGGGAAAATGGCCCCTCCTCCTTTGATCTTGTTGCGTACAAGCACAACAAATATAAATGTAATTAGAAAGAGGAGCACTTAATGAGCTCCCCCCCCCCCCCTCCCTCCGACCCCCATCCGTCTCTTTCAAGGATTTCGGGCATACGGGAGCTTTAGACTGACCCCTCTCTTCCCTTACACTGACCTTCTTTATAAACAAATATTAATAAATGAAAGAAAAAACAACAATTACAGAATGATAATTATCCTTTAAAGAGGGGGCCAAGTTAAGAAGGTTGTTATTACAAGGAAATGACCCGTATTCAGAAGATATCGCTAATAAAAGATACATTTTAGTAGAATAAGACTTATTTTAGGGTCGGATCGTAGGTCTGATCTGGGGAGAAACGAAGTAATCATATTGAGAAGTACCTTTCGTGCGGTTCTAGTACACTTACCCCCTGGACATCCACCCCCAGATAACCACCCCAGTCAACAACTCTCTAGGACAACTACCCCCGGACAACTATCCTAGGGGGTAGTTGACCGGGGGTAGTTGTCCTAGAGGGTAGTTGTCTGGGGGTATTTTTTCCGGGGTTAGTTGTCCTAGGGGTAGTTGTCCTAGAGAGTTGTTGACTGGGGTGGTTATCTGGGGGTGGATGTCCAGGGGGTAGGTGTCCGGATACGCTTTCGTGCATCTTATGGCCATCCATTCTCCGTCCATGATCTCCATGCTAATATTGTTGAGGTGTCTTGTCTAGGGGATACATCACAAGACTATGGATCATTATGATTCATATTGAAGATAATCCAAAATTGTGGATACCATTACTAAAAATTTTAATTGAATTGAATTAAATTGTACTACACGTACTAGCGTAAGGATTATAATATAAATTGAATGAAGATTAATTTTACACCCTGATACCAACTCCTAACGGTGTGAAATAAAGAAATAAAAATATGGGACTAGCATGACATGTGGTGCGTATTAACAATGGGTGCAACTCCCCCCCCCCCCTCACAATCGCCTCCGAAACGATTTCCACCCCACTAAGGGTTACTCTTTGCTTCTGAACTTGTTGCGTGACAAATGGTGACTGAATTTTACTTTGCCATGTTCGTAAGAAATTTGGTTGACACATTTTTTGTAACTAAAATGGGACACCCACGCTCGCACTTCCCGTTTTATCATGACACTTATTTGTTCTAATTTTGTAATCTGCAGTTTTGCATGTTTAAGGTAATACTTATAAGGGGTCAGATAACTGCATACACTTCCATTGATGATTTTTTTTTTTTTTTAAATACATGAATTCCTTGGGGGAATGAGATATAGGGTGAAATAAAACAAATCATTGCTGTAATTTAAGAATCCACTTTAAAGTGTACATATCTCGGGAAAAAATTCAATGTAAGTAGTTCTATGTTGTAATACTATATGTTAGATAATTATGTGCTTCAAATATTACTTCTAAAAAGAGATTTTGCAAGTTTAAATACACTCAGAATTAATATGAAAGCGATTTATGAGTGAACTATACTCAACGTAATCGTACGCGCTAGCATAAAATAGAGCCAACATGGAACCCAAGTCCACAGTTTTATGTTATTCTTTATTTTTTTCATAATCTTTAATATCAGTTAGCCCATAGAATGCAGGGTGATTTTTCTTAATGTCTATACATTCCAGCTATGCAGAAAATTAGTTTTCAGGTGATTAAAGACATATACACAAAACATACCATTTGGATGGGGGGAATACTGAGGCTTGTAAAATTCAGATGTATTGATTATTCATTTCAACATGGTGTGCACTATCTGAAATTTTGATTTTAAACAAATGCTTCGAATATATTCAATTTTCTATCTTCTTCAAATTTTTCTCAGTTACCGTCCCTTAAAGAGATAATATATAGGATCTTACATAACAAAGTTAACTACATGTAAATACAACAAATACACCATCAACCCCATTTCTATGCGGTCAAAGGAGCATCCCGTCAACCTGAATATCAAGTGAGAATTGAAATTGATTGTTAAAGAGCAATAAAATACCCAAACACTATTAATCGCTAATTTTCAGAGAACACGGAAGTGCAGCCGGTGTGTGACGTCGAAGGAGGGCGTGCAGAGACAGGCAGTGTCATGGCAGCCAGCCGGGCGGGCATGGTGTGCGTGCAGGGGCGAAGAGACACCCGATCATCAACTCAAATGGCGACTAACAAAACTGGCGGCAGATGAAACCGCGATGTGCTAACTCTCATTAAAGCGGCGACCAAATGACATACGAAACTGTTTCATCAAGACCTCAGCAGTAATTGAGTCGATGTAGTGTCGTAGCATGGTAAGATATCCTACAGCGTGACTCAGGCATGATTGATCAAAGAATTTGCACCCTTGCTGGTTAAATTTTCTTTGATGTTTAAAACTTTCTGTTGTCATAAACTTCCAGTGAGATTTTATCTTTACTTAGAAATTGTGACTGCTTCAGTGGAATCGGCATGGTCTACATTAATGGTCTACATGAGTTTAATTTGTTTTAAAGAGTACCATCATTGTCTTGATCTACGTCGTCACATTTTCTTTATCACGCAATGTCAGACTGATAAGTTTCATGTGGTTAATGTCTTTGTTATTGTATTCCAGCATGTTCGTCTAATTTGGACCACATTGCACATTGAATCGAACTAGCTCTATATGTATTGAAATATTTCAATCAGCTAGCTTGAATACTTTAATTCATAATTTACATTCTTTTTAAGCTGAATTGATCATACACATTATTTAAGTTTTTCTTTCTTTCAACCGTATACTCGAAAATTGTGCCCTAAAGATTAGTAGATACAGATACACTTTACACTTGTTGATGTTTGTGTTTATTTTGACTGACTGCTGTTAAGTACGTGCTTGGAGATAAGCAAGCAATGGAGATATAGGCTTAACGTCTATCCGAGGGGCTTTGTAATTAACGATCAATGCTATACCAAGCAAGCACTAACGCATCGACTTGGATTCGAACCCAGGAACTTATATTCATCAGGACAAAACGCTCCATGACTGAGCCATCACGCGTCATAAATTCTAGCTTTCGCATCAGTATCCCATCCCTCTGCCTAGTATAATTACTCCCTCTGCCTATAGTTACTAACCTCTTTTTCATTACCATTCCTTCTCTCTCTCTCTATCTCTCTCTCCTTTCTTTTTTCTTTTTCCAACTTTCTACCAGTAATATTGTGCCTCTCTTCTGTTTCTACCAGCTTTCTCTCTCTCTCTCTCTCTCTCTCCCACTCACACACACACACACGCACACTTTTTTTTATTGTATAGTAATTTTGTTTTATTCCACCGAATGCAATACAAACAAGACCAACATACAATTGAATACACACACAATCACACTCTCTCACTTTCTCTCTCTCTCTACCTATTCTCCCTCTCCCCTTCCACGCACCCCTATGCTTCCTTCCATTATCTGTTCTTCTAATCTCCCCTCAGTTTCTCCCAGACATCGATCGTCCAGAAAATTGCAGTAAAACAATCAGACGGCATCAGAAAACAGATGCATTGATTGCTAAGAGATTGATGATCTCATCAATTAAACCATGCGGTGACCATTTCCAAATCCTCTTTTAAACCAAAAAGGAAGAAAAGAGGGGAGAAAAAAGCACACACACGATAACAGATGAGTGATCGTTTGGTCAAATTTCTGTTTTAATCTCATCCGTGAGAATTTGTCACGAAATCCGAATTGGGGTTGAAAATCAGATTGAAACAATAGACAAGAATGATTCATCATAATTCAATTTCAAAGTGAGCTGAAGCTAGACAGAAGAAATTGAATGTGACAAACATTTGACTTCCAAATCGCTTTTGGCGGTCGGGAAATTCAGCTTGAACGCTAGTCTTTCAAGAAGACTCATCGTTTTCAGTGTTGGTAAATAAAATATAGAGATTTAAAGAATTACGCTATTGATCATCAGTTTTTCGAAGAAAAAGAGGGCATATACTAAAAATCATACAAACCCACTTGGTTTTGCATTTATCATGATAACAAAAGCGAATTTTGTTTTCGTGTTTTTTACTTTTATACAAATTTACTTTTCAAAGAGACTTTTAAAAACGTTACTCAGTAGGTGCTATACAACATCGAACATTCGAATATCCGAGGAAGGGGGCTGTGATATTAGCCGATAATCTAAAAAAACAATTAATGGTTTTATTCTTGTATTGCTTGTATTTGTATCAAAAATATTATCGAGTAATCATGCCCATACGCAAACATATTTTTATCATGTTTATTTGTTGTCTAATTTATATGATAACCAATCTATAGATACCTTACTCGACTCCTTTGTAATGTAGTAAGACAATCTGGATATGAAGAGCCTCACACAGGTAAAGCCAACCCAAATAGACAACTACTCTAGAGGAAAGCAGAAAATCAGGGAAGCAAAGTAATGAAAGTTTCAATTAAATCTAACTAAATATAAGAAAGTTATGATTTTTTGAAAGTTGTAACCACTATACATATGGGCACGGTAAATTGGCTGAAGCGGTAATATCAATGTGATGTAGTATCGGTCTACTTTCCCATCTGTTGCAACATATAAAATGATTACAATTTTAATTTTTCAAAATTCATGGATCATGAGGGTCTATTCCTTTTAGAGGACCTATAATAATGTCCGTTCTAAAATATTTTTTGAGTGGTGCCCCAAGGGAGAAGGAACTTACAAGTAAAAACAGAAATTAATGAAGTTTTCGCACACGGCAAATGGGAGAGTTATCCACGTCCTACGTCACAAATCCATTGACTTGACCAAACTACCAATTTGTTATCATAGACTTAGTGATCTCTTATTTCAAACATTCATATAACTTTCTTACTATCGGTCCGATTTATTTCAAACTTATGCCATTCTGTTTCTGTTATTTTTCTGCTTTCTTAGAAATCAACTTATTACAAGGATTGGATTGCCCTCTAACTTACTCTAGTGATCTCTTATTTCAAACATTCATAACTTTTGTACTATTGGTCCGATTCATTTCAAACTTTAACTGCCATTCAATTCCGTTCCGTTTGACGGCATTGCTGCGGATTTTCCTGACAGCACATGCCTCTACCTTTCACTCTGAAGGCAAACTTCTAGCCCTCAAGTTCAGGTTTAATTTGGGGGAGTGCAAAGGATAGAGGAACAGACATCTCAACCCAGATACCCGCCTTGGATGTGGCGCACATGAAAACCGCACGGATAAAAACATCATCCAAAGGAACAGGTGGGACTGTTATGTGATGTTAAGCGAAACAAGCAAAAGAGAATATGCTACCGTAATCTGCAGCGTACAGCCTTGCCTCTTTGTGACTTGCAGTTTGAACAACTAGACCCTTTATGTACCTCCAATTCTTTTTTTAAAAGTTTTTTTGCAAATGTTATCCCTTTGAGTTATATTTCCTTTGTCATGTTTTCGGTATTCTTTGCCAATTTTTTCCATTCATCGTATGATGTTCAAAATACTATGGTTTTGACATTTATTTAAAGCTTATGGGGATATTTAAACTATTTTATTTATTTATTCGTTTTATCTCACGGTATGAAAACTGTTTTCCCGAGAGGCCCTGTACAAATTTAAGATTACATATACAGAGGAATACATATATAACATATTGGGTTGCTGTTTTGTCATTCTTTTTTTACATCATAATATAAACATAAGAGGAAAAAGTAGATGTTTGTCCAGATTTTACGATAATAATGCAAGTCCTTTCAAATAAAATTGGGTTAGCGGAATTCATGTTTGGTTTTTGGCTTGGTGGTGTTATACATGCATATTATCCTTTAGATGAGCATAATGTTATTGTTTTGATTTCTGTTAGAAGCTATCATATCATATCAAATACACATATATCAATTGTATCAAAAGTATTTGACATGTTTTGTTTTGCATGTGAGCTAAAAACAACAACACTAGCATCTTCACAAGGAATAGCCTCTTTTTTTTTACTTTCTCACTTCTTCTCTGTATCTGTCCTTCATACCACTGATACATTACAGTGAATAGCTTCAGAGGACTCAATCACTTCCTAACCTTTGAGTTCCATTTCTGTTATGCAGTAAATGAAATTGGTACATTTCTCTTACGTATATTGATGTTGCAGGTATGTATGTATATACGTGACGTTATATACTGACGTCGGTAGTAGCTTGTCGTAATAAATTACCATCTTTACGTGAAGATATGGAATAAAACATCATTAAATCTATGAATGTCTTCGAGGAGTCAAGATAGTCCACAGTACTGGCAATGACCGCACAAGGTGTGTAAGCTGTTGTAGGTGCATGGAGCACCTTAAAGATAAAGATGGATTTCGATCATGCAATGGCATTTTTCCCCTCTCAGTTAAATCAAGCAATATGAAATATGTTGTCTTATCCTCAAACTTAAATGTACTCTGTAAACTTATTTTATTACGTACCTGTACATACTTATTAGTATTTCGTTACTTGGATAATTCATTTGTTCTGTCATATATTGTAATATACTCTATGGTTTATATATGTCATTTTAATTTGTGGATATTTGAGAGGAAACATAAATCAAATCAAATCAAGTCAAATCAGATCAAATCAAATCAGAAGAAACTGTTTTCATGCAAATGGAAATAGTAGATTTTGAAGTGCAGAAGAATTAATGTATACTGTTATATTTTGGAATCATTGAAATTATAAGAAATCAACTCAATCCTGCTGTAAAATCACATACACTGGATGAACTTGGTACAGAAATAGGAATATGGGACTTACACATAATTACGCAGCATGAAAGCCGTTTTGTCAAAAATGTCTCAGCTATGTCTCATCATAATGTCAAACGCAAACGTGACGGAATTTGAAGAGACATTTTTTGAGTGGACACTACACAGTAAGATATTCTTTCAAACTGTCATAATTATGAAGAATGAGAACACGAATAATATTTTTCTTCAACTTTGCCAGATTCCAACCTTCTCTTTAAGGTGTGGAGGTCGAGGAAGGTGTGGAGACCCTTAAGTGGTGACAGCGGTGGGATACAGACACCGCACCTGCCAAAAGGACAGTGATTGGAATGGACGACTTAAATCAATTAATGCTATCATTCTTATAACATTCCCCGTGCTATGGAAAGGTGAAATTATCTCCTTCCTACACCGATGCTTCCCCGTGTCTGTTTATCACATACTGCAACCCTGCACTTTGCGTAATTCTGTTAAAGGTTCAAACCATCAGCTCTCACTAATAAAAGAAGATGAGACGCGCGGGGTACATAGTCTCTCATCACATGCGTAATCATGACTAAGATGTTATCGGCTTCACACCTCGCCCTGTCATCACCTCATTAAGAGCCTGGGAAATGAGGCTAACTAAGTCGGTAATGACCCCCGAAGGCCGGCTTCATTAAAGAGGACTCCGATAAGTTTAACATACACAAATTGAATGTCACATTGCACCCTGCGGCTGCGCAAGAGAGCTTTTGTTATGTATTTTGTTGGCAATGGTTCGATTTAAACCTGGTCTTTTTCCAAGACCTCAAGTTTGCAATCCTATCTGTAGTTTTCAGTCATTAACTCTAAAGTTTAGCATTCAGGAGTAGCGGCATCGAGCGTACATAATAATATTATCAGCCATATGCATAAAAAGTCTTTTCATTTTCATCAAAATGCATTAAAGTTTGAAGAAAAAAGAATCACAAATACAGGAAACAAAACCCTCTTTTTCAATATGATAAATGTACTTTGAATCAACAATAATTCCAACCTAAAAAAAAGTGATCGTATAATCACGGCACTTTGCATAAACACGTAGAAGTTCCAAGGAAGAATGAGAAGTGTAGAGTGCCTTTATAAAAATATATAAATATCTTGGAGTCGACAGCAGTAAATGTGGACAGCTACGGCCTAAGAACTAACAGGTAAGATATTACTCACTTCTGTTTCAAAATATATACAATGGGTAACACTTTTAAGTATACAAAACTAGACAAGGAAAAACGTGACTTGTTAGAGTTCAACAAGTGTACATAATTCCACGTTTTAGCTTACAATCAGCATAATAAGGATTATAATTATGATCATACAAAATAAGTGCATTGACACAATCTCATTGCTAAATAATGAATAAAAGAATATTCATTAGTGTGGCTGAAATAGTGTATTGCCCTTTCCCTCCCCTCCTATGCCTCCGTATAGCTTCCTCGTCATTCCGTTTGACCCAAATTGATCGTAATTGCTCTGTCAACATTTTCACACTTCGGAGTGATGACATATCGCATCTCCAACTTTTATCTGAGTCATAGCGAGCGAAAATCAAGATTTCTCGGCGTCTGACACCAGTCTTAATTCGAAATGACAAGTTTCGTGCTTTATCTCCTTCTCATCTACTCCCATTCTCGCTGGCTGGCGCTTGTTCAATTCCGTGATGCCCTCCTTTCAGATTTGAGTTTCTATGGTGCCAGGCAGGGGAAGGGGGCGTGTTTCAAACTCTCCCTTTCTAGTGAAAGTTTGTTGAAAATTGTCACGCCATCTATGGCTGGAGTGAGCACAACGACTAGCCTTAAGGGGAAAATTAAGAGTTTACAAATCAAAGTAGTTAGGTATATAAACAGATATACACGCCCATCTCCGCGCTCGAGCACCCCAAACAAAAATATTATACATACACACACAGAAGGGCATGGGGCGTGTGTGTGTGTGCGTGTGCGTGTGCGTGTACACACATTCGTGTATGTGTATTCTTATTATCCTTCTCTATCTTTGATTTATTCATTTTCTCTATTGTTTTCGCTTAATCTTCTTCAACATAGAAGAAGAAAAAAATCTTCCGAACAATCATAAAGACGTGTCATGAAATGTGGAAACATTATTACTGCAGTATTATATTGATAGAGACGGGTCACATCTAACACATCCACTGCCTCAAAAAATCATAACAGTTTACTAACTTCATCATAATATCATTCATCGTCCAACATCGTTCAACATATCACCTGGCCGAGAAATTGAATTTCCTCGCTGAAACATTTCCCCTACATTTTCAAATAATATCATGTCGAATAACCGAGTGACATATCAAGACAAGAAGGGAAAAAAGGGAGACGTAGGCTAACATTTAAAGATAAAGTTGAGTTCTGGTCATGCGATTGCACTGTGAAAGAAAAGATGTGGGATGGATCAGAACAAGCTGATCATGTAGCATGTAAGTATTGGTGTGTACTGCAAGGTTCTGGAGTCATCAAAATCATAATAAAATTGGCCCAGTCTTTGTAAAGTAACGAACACTGTACAAAGAAAGATGTATATGGGACTACACAAATGGTGCCGGGTCGACTTAGCTTGATTTCCTTATCTTTCTATGCTCATTACTCAGCCAGTATACATTTTCTACCAAAATTGTTTTGCAAATGACATTTATTTGTAGTTTGGAACATTCAGTGTAAGTTTCGTTTGATTCTGTGAGAATTCTTTTTTTTTTAAACCAAAACTCAAGTTTATCTTTAATAAAAAAAAACACTGTGCGTTTGTCTTGTCAAAGGCATTGAGTCATCGGGACGTGTCTGTCATTTTCAACTCAAATCAAGTTTTCCTCGGCAACAAGAGAGGGCATTAGTGTTATTGTTTTAGCTTGGCAATTGCTCAATTTTGTCGGCTGTTGAGGTGGTGAGATGTTTCATTTTCGACCCACTCTGTAACAATAAGATAATCACGGTTAATTGGCGATGACTGGAGTAATGGCCTTGGCGCGATATGCTTTGACGATGGGTCTATGTCAAAGCTGGTTTCAAACGCTCGCGATCATCTTTACATTGACAGAGTGGAATTCAAACCGAGTTCTGGGTGGGGTAAAATATAATGATCATGATCATGATAATGATAATAACATCTTTCCATAGCCAGTATAGCGCATGCCACATGTAAACCTATATAATAATGACCTTTGGCGTGATCCATGCGGAGGTATCGTGGTAAAGTGGTTGGTTGACTTGATCTCAATCCAAGGATCGAGGGTTCGAATCTAATCCCTGCACTAACGTCGTTTGACAAGACGTCAATCTACATTTGCCACTCTCCATCCGGGTGTGAATGGATACCGGACAATCGCTGGGGTTATAAATCATTGCAAGATCTCGAGGAAAACAGCATCGAAACTGATGGGGCTTCCCTGGATAAATAAAGTATAATTATTATTTGTATTGTTGTTATTATTATTATAATCTTATTATTATTATAATCATCATCATTATCATGACTCTGGCTTAAGGCAAGGAGCAAGGATCAGTATACAACCCGTTCAAAATCGGATAATTAATAGGAAAGTTATGAACTATTAATGACATGATAAACTTTGAAAATCACTAGACAAATTGGCAACTCACTCATGAGTCTGTGACGTCATTAACTCACTATCCAATAATTGTTTTCTTTATTAATTATATAAATTTCTAGTTTTCCCTGTAAGAATCTTATTTCCTCACACCAGCATCCAAGTTATTTTGATAGTAATATGTTTTTTGTGTGGATGCACTAATATAGAGGGTTTTTTCAGTTAATGACGTCACAAACTGCACAAACTGATAACCAAATTGGCAATTTGTGTAGTGATTTCCATTGTTTCATACTTTTTCATAATTTTTCAAAAATTCATAACTTCCTTATTAGTTATCCTATTTTACTCACACCTGTTTTGATTTGTTTGTCTGAGTTTTCTGCTTCTATTGAAAATAAGTTTTGTTTTGGAGTGAATTTGGTCTTTTAAAAGGTAATGCAGCTCATATACATTGAACGTTCATGTCTAACCTGAAGGCAGTCCTGTTTTCGAAAGCATACAGTACGTGAATGTAACTTATAAACATATTTTGTATTATCATGTAGTCTTTTTTTTTCCTCCTAACTTTCTTAATATATAATTTATATATATATATATATACATCATCGCATCAGACAGTGTTCTTTCGCCATGAATAATTATATTCCCCATCAAAAGTCTCGATTAGTTTCCACCCAATTGACGATTAATTCCTCCTTTGATTGAGCTGAAACACTTCTGATAATGAAAAAGCGATCAATCATATTGAATAGTCTAATTAAACCCGATACTATCTCACAATATAGTTACATATAAACAGTCAGGGACAAAAAATGGCATTGCGCGGCGGCTCATGACAACTAAGACGCCGTCTTAAGGGCTGGATGGGAACGAGGGGTGTAGTGAAGAGACAGAGAACCACTAATTTTGATGGGGGGGGGGGAAGCAGATTTTGACATATTTGCTTTAACAGAAATAAAATAAATGTCTCGGTGAAAATCACGAATAAGAAATGTTTTACGGTATTTTGTTTTGTTAATTTGTTTTAAACCATCAGTTGAATATTAAAATCAAACAAAGTAACGAGTCAATGTTCACACCGAAGTCATGCAATGGCTAATTCATGCAACAACCAACAAATATATATATTATACTATGTTAATAAAAGAAAGAATAAAAATATTAAATACCTTAACGATTATGACGTAATACCTCGAAAACATGGATTCGGCACATGTTGGGTTTATGTCAATCACCTATATAATGAGCACTCGAGGACGATTTTTAAAATCAATGAAAAGAGATCCGTTGGATGAAGATACAAATAAACATGATGCATAGCTCAATAATTTCCGATGATTTTTGTTCTTTCATACTTGGTAAAATCACTTTTTAATTAGTTTCGAAATATTTACTTTAAGATGGCTAATAAGTTCACATTAAAATCATCGAAAAAGGCTCACCTTAATTTGACCTTAGAAAGGAAGATCCCTAAAGTTTAACAAGTATTTGTTCTATTTGTTCACATTTATATACCAGTATATACACACACAACACGCACACACACCCGCAACTTTTTTTTTATATACACGCACACACGCACACACACACGCACACACACCCACACACACATGCACCATGAACCTAACATGCATGCACACACCTACACTCAGACACGCGCGCACGATCGTTCAAATAAATAATGTATGTAGATATATAAATAAGAAAGTATTCAAACATAAGCAAAAAGACAATAGAAATACAGGTATATGTATAGACATAAATATAATCTTTTGTTTTTACATGATTGCCATTTATATGCCCAGTCACATTTTAACGGGCTTGAAGACTGAAGAGTAATTAGCAATACGTATCCAGACAGCTAATTAAGGTCTCTGCGGCGCTTTATGGCTTGAGACTTAATATAGGTGGCGTCGCCTGTACCGAGCATGCTCGCCGTAACCGCGTCCCCATTGCCTATTAATTACCCTTGTTTTGACAGATTAGCAATCAATGTAAATGATGCATGACCCGGACGAGGTGAGGATGTGTCTCCGTCTCAACCGCTTTCACTCCTTCATTCTCTCTCTCTCTCTCTCTCTCTCTCTCTCTCTCTCTCTCTCTCTCTCTCTCTCTCCCCTCTCTCACTCTCGTATACTTTCTTCTTACTTTAGAAGTCTTCTTATTTGATATGTCTTAAAAAGATTTAATGTATCTTAAATGGTCTTCCTCTCATTCTAAATCCGTATAAAATATGTTTTCATCTCTCTTTTCCCTCTCCCCTGTCTCTCTCTCTCTCTCTCTCTCTCTCTCTCTCTCTCTCTCTCTCTCCTTGTGTTCTATGATTTCTTTTTCTTAGTATCGCTGTCTCTCACTCCTCTGCTTCTTCATCATTCTCTATATCTTTTACTCCATCTTTCTATTCCTTTATTCCCCCCCCCAATCCCCTCTCTCTCTCTCTCTCTCTCTCTCTCTCTTTCTCTCTCTCCTTGTGTTCTATGATTTCTCTTTCTTAGTATCGCTGTCTCTCACTCCTCTGCTTCTTCATCATTCTCTATATCTTTTACTCCATCTTTCTATTCCTTTATTTCCCCATCCCCTCTCTCTCTCTCTCTCTACCTCTGCTCTATTCTCTATCCATTTTGTCCCCCATCTTTTTTTTTCTCTCTCTCTCTTTCTCTCTCTCTCTCTCCATATCTCCTAAGCCCCTTGAGGGACATGTGTATATCAAGGATGAGTAATCATGGCTCCTTCTCAACTCATAGCTTCCCGATTCTTAACAAACTGCTTATACGTGAGCTGAATATAATCAACCGTTACTCTTGATATCAGCCTTCCACAGTGATATTTTCCCACAACTTCCAATTTAGTACATTAAAAAAGATACAGGATAAAATACACCCGAACCGGTACAGTAGCATGGCCATAAACAGTAGATGCAAAATTGAACTTCTTAGAGTTCAATTCTTACGTAAAACAATCGCAACTATAAAGGCCCACTGCACTACTTGTAGCTAATTGCGCCCTCTACCGTATATAACAAACAATGCCTAATTGGCCACCATTGGTCCCCATGATCCTCTTTTCTTATGTTAATTGAGAGCTGAGTTGATGAGATAACCACCTGTACTTCAACAGAAGAAGAAAAAGAATTCCTCCCGTATACTAGTACAGATAAGCTACAAAAAGTGGCAATTTCACTACCCTACTCTATGTACAATAGAAATCATGTTCAGGTTACGTAATACGACGTTGCTTTGTTCGCAAATTGACATAGGTGACGCACAAGGCCTATGAAACGTTTATTTTTCTGTTGGAAATGAAATAAATGTGAATTGAAAAAAATACTCCCTTAGGTTAATTTTTTAAAAGTACTTGCTATCATGCTACATAATATTACGCCCCAAAGATGCTCAAGTGTACCGACCAAGAGTCAATAAAGTCCAGCAAGCCGGTTACAAAGGGAAAAAAATTGTACCTTCTATATTTGAATGCCCGTAGAACACGAGGAGTCTTTAGCTCACGTAAGACTGCGTCATTGACTGGCGCAGTCTTTGACGTACCATATGAGTGTGACATCGTCCATAAGATGAATGCAAAGTGAACTGAGCAAACATTGGTTTAAATTATTGGCGTAAACGCTTATTGCATTCAAAGGCTTGATTGACGTAAGTAATAGCGCAACCAAAATGCCACGCCTTGTGTGCCACGCTTATAAACACTTTCAGGATGGATCCATTCTCGGGATAGGGGTAGGGGCAAGAAGAGTGCATTTAAAGCTTATCTGCCATAGTTTACAGGAGGGATTAGACCGCCTTACAAGGTCACTGGACAGGTGGTTATCTCATCAACTCAGCTCTCAGTTAACATAAGAAAAAGAGGATCATGGGGACCAATGGTCACCGATTAGGCATTGTTTGTTATATAGAGGGCGCAAGTAGCTACAAGTAGTGCAATGGGCCTTTAAAGAATACACAAAACACGATTGCAAATATTTCGAAAAATCAACTCGAGGGCAATACGTCGTAGTCATGCTCGCACATTTTGATAGGTGACGTACAGGTCTATTGCCTTAGCTGGATTTTTTCAAAAGTAGTTGCTATTGGATTAAAAAGGATACCAAAATTATTTGAGGCGACTGCCCCCCCCCCCCCCCTCCTTGATTGACGCCCCTGTCTGGTTATCATGTTATTTTTGATAGCTGTGCTATACCCACTTGTGGATAAGAGATCCTGAAAACCATAAAAATCCTTCTTCATGGTTTTCAATGGGAGGGATGGATTAACAGGGTGCACATGACCTAGTTGTGCATAGCTCTGTCATTATAATTATTCATAAACGTTGACGTAACGTCTGCCCTCTCATGCCTCAAGCGGGCGACAGAGAGTCAGTGGGCTATTCGCCGGTGGGTCATTAGCTTCTCAGCCGTAACCCCGGGCATGACAGATGGGCGATGCCTCCTTCAATTTTCATTGAGATCGATTCATTATGTGCTCATCCCGCCAAGGAATACTTAGATCATCATGGACCCATCGTCAACTAGATTGAACTGTTATAAGAGAAGCAGCGGCGATTCTAGGGTCCAGCGATTAAGGGGCAGAAGGGGGCGCAGGTCGAAAGAGGATGCCCTCCCTTTTGTTGGTCTTTACTTCTTATATTCTAATATCATTATAGACCTCGTCAGGTAGATTTAACTGTTATAAGAGAAGCAGCGACGATTCTAGGTCAAGCGATCAAGGGGCGGCAGAAGGGGGTGCCGGTCAAATTGGCATCATTGCTGAAATGCGAGAGCACCGTAACGACATCGAGTATGGGAGGGTGCCCCCCCCCCCCGGTGCCCCCTTTTGGTCTCTACTTCTAAGATTCTGGTATTATTATAGACCCCGTCAACTAGATTGAACTGTTATAAGAAATGAAGAGGGGTAGCATGGGTTCAGCCATTGAGGGGACACTGGTGTCATTGAGGACATGGGTTTTTCAAATTGGATAAAATTGCAGCAGGGACGTGTGGGAGCGGGTCGTACCTTCTTCTTTTCACGGTGCCTTCCCCCCTCTCCCTTCTAGATTGAATTTTGAATTGTAAGGAGAGGCATTGGCATCTGAGCCTGGATTCAGCCATTGAGGGCGCCATAGTGTCATGGGAGGGGACTGATCTCATGAGTAGGGGGAGGGTGTGAAAAAGAGTCTACCACTGTCATCTACTGTTCAAATTGCCTCCCCATTTTCCTACTTACCAACCCCCCCCCCCCCTCTCTCTCTCTCTCTCACTCTCCCCTCTGTCTTTCTGTCTTTCTCTCTCGCTCTCTCACAAACACTCTCTCTCTTTCGCCATTTGATTGAGGGCACCGTACTCCCCTCCCATGTTTCTACGCCAATGGAGAAAACACTGAGAAAGGCTATACTGTGAGGCAGGTATGGAACTTCCTTGTCCTACTTGGTCACCTCTTTCCATCCATTCCAATTATCACGCAAGGCCAACGTTTGATATTTATCACTTCATAATGTACGTGACTGAGAAAGGCCTAGAAAAAGTTCAACGCTCTCTCACAATCTAATAAAATATATCGTAAGAAAGCGCATTACCGTTGGGCAATTTTTGTATTCGACTGATTCACCAGCATTTCTTTGCCTAAAAAAAAAATTTAACCAGGAACTTTATTAACATGTGTCGACGTGTTGAATTGAGACTGTGACTGGAAATTTGTATTTGTACATGTAATGTACTCGTACCATCGTTTGAAATTTTGTTAATATCATTGAATATGTATCTTTCGAAATAGTCGTACAAATGAAAGTGAATATAGAAACGAATCAAATCAAATTTGAAACACCACAGTGTTTATACCACTGTATCCGCACACCAGCCATTCGAATTCACGCAGCGAAATATCAACATGTCATAATCATAACTGGCTGTCTCTTTTCTATCTGTCTGATCGATAACGACACGTCAATTTATCATATTGAACGCATTAATCAAACTCTTACGAGCCCGACTGCCGACATTATGGTCCCTTTGATTGCGCGCTCGACCTTTGGTTGGTGGTAATTTGTTACATGTCTGACTCTAGCACGCTGCTGTCGTCTGGTAGCTTGTCGCATACCTCACAGCGTATGTGGAAACACCCAACTCTACCAAGGATAGTGTTTAGTGCCTCCCCCCCCCCCCTCCCCCGACCCCCATCCACACCCCTAGCAAAATAAAAATACACGAAGAATATCATAGACAGTTTTGATCTCCACCCCCTCCATCCCCCTTCACCCCCTCCACCCATGCCACAACAAATGGATCCCGTGAAAGGAAAAAAAAGATTGCCCCAGTAACCGAAATTACATCTAAGCGCAGAAAGTAACGCCACAGACGTATTGTCGACTTTCATGAAAACAAAATTCAGCCCCTCCCCCATTAGACGAGGGCTTAAGCGCCCCTCCCTCCTCCAATTTTGAACATTATTTTGATTGGGCCATTGTTCAACATCGTTGATAATGGTATACTGAATCCCCTAAATATTTTCATGATAGCATCGCCACAAGACTCAACGATTTGTATTAGTTAAAGTATGAAAACAATATTATAGATTCAAATATTATTTAATACACTTAAACGATGTCTCTAAGCATAATCATGACCCCGGTCACCTGGATTCAGCCCTGGCTATAAACACACTCTCCACTCCCGAGGGAGCATTCCAGTCAGGCGCTAGTTAACAGACGCTAACAATGCCACAATCGATGCTGAGCAAACTATACAGTGACTTTTGCATCTCAACGGGTACCAATTCAACACCTGGATAGAAAGTGACAAATGTGGATTAATGGCTTGCCAAAGGACGTTGGTGCAGGGCTGAGATTCGAACCCTAAACCCTTGGATCTAGAGACAAAGTAAATGAACTACTATACCACGACACCTCATTCAGTGACGCATATTTATAACTGCATACATTGTGTGTAGTGTATCCCTAATGGCGGATATTCGAATGTTGAACAATAAAACCTATTTCCAGTAATGTATCCAGAAAATAATAAATACGGTGAAGTCATTTGCCATAGATCCACTCAAGGTTTTATTAGATTTTATTTTCTTCTGTGCCTTCAAAAATAGGGACGCTCGATGACCACTGCTCTTCAACCAAGCAATATAAAGAGGAATCATCATTATAATATTCAGTGTCTGAGTGCAAACTCCGTGGTGACTAAAGAATCGTTTGCTAACGGCCAGAAGGACGTTACCTTTACGCAATTGAGTCTAACGTCATTTGGGCTTTTCATAAGAATCTCTTCTTTGTGAATATCGGGAAGGTTATCCAATATTCTTAGACCGCTCAAAGTAGTAAATTATCTTCATGCACATTTGTACCTTTCTTATTCCATTTTTCTAAATCTAATTTATGTCGAGGAATAAAGAATATTGAAGTCAAAATAGTTTTATTCGATACTGAAATTACTCTCTCATTATTGTCAGTACTGGTATGGATATATGCTAAGTATAAAAGAAATTACCAAAAAATGCCAATAATTTTACACATTGCCATGTTCTTTAGCAGACAACATCCATTTTCATTTCTTTATAACCAGACGCACGTTTTCATTATTCCATCATCTATTTCCTCCCCCGACTTTGCTGTCTAATCAGGATTTTTATCTCATTTATCACCCCCTGAAGGTGAAGAAATAATTGATGTTTTTGTTTCGAAAGCAACTTATTCATATGAGGGGCTAGCTATGCCATTAATTTCATAAAGAAAACCCTCGAAAATATTTCCAGTCGCCGTGTGTGTCCGCATTAGTCATTGTTCAGGTTATTCTTTTTTTTTAAATGATGAATGCCATAAATTCTAACTTAGCTTGTGTGTTACGGGGAATAAATAATGGTGGTTGGTTTTCTTGCATGACGTATCGGCACATTCCAGTTGTCTGTAATAATGGGAGTCATATATTTATTTCGCTTTAAGAAATAAAGCATTTGATTTGTTAAGACTATTGTCAGCATTCGCGTCAGATTTGATTAATTTGTTTATTCGGTTTGCTTCCCGAACAGAGAAGCTGGCAGACCGCATGAGCTATTGACTGCGTGAAATACATTACTTTATTTATTGTCTGTGTTTCAACCGATGATTAATGAGTGCATTATCCGGCGAAGATAATAGAAGAGGAGGGAAGAGAGAGAGAGAGAGAGAGAGAGAGAGAGAGAGAGAGAGAGAAGAGAGAGAGAGAGAGAAAGAGAGAGAGAGAGAGAGAGAGAGAGAAAAAAAAGATGGATTTATTGCGCCGACTGCGGTCTATGGTGGCGGCAAATCACAAAGAGAAAATCAGAAATGCTTGACACACATAGCCATCCATTTGGCGGACGAAGAGAGCATAAATCAAGCTCATGTTGAAGCTCTTGTAAATGATGATCGGTTGAAATCATCATTCTTCACACTCTGAGCTAACCTCGTTTTAAGACCATGGTGACACATACGTTATTCAACATTGCCAGAGGATACGTGCTCGAATTGAGAGTCTAGTAGATGGGGAAATAGAGAGTAGACTGAAATAATGATCAGTTATGCATTTCTTAAACTAAAAGGTCCCCTCACCTCTGTCTTTTATACAAAATTGTTAGTACAAAAGTGGTATACGTTTAAATACAAATACAACGATATGATTGAAATATAAATGCATCCTCAGGAATCATAATGAGTTATGTCAGAAAACTGCAGGAAAAAAAGAAAATGGACATATTTACACATTAAATAATAATAATAATAATAATAATAATAATAAAAACGTTACTTATAAAGCGCTTACCACCGAAGTCTCTAAGCACTAAACTGTTACTGTTGATCAACGTAATGCTCGAAAGAGGTGTGAGCGTTTGTTTAGAAAGAAGGAATCGATCGAATTTAATTCTGATACCTGACCAACAACAACAGTTTTGAAACTAGATATGCCATTACCATGATTAACGCATCTTCCATTCTCTCTCTGTCTCTCCTTGCTTTCTCTAACGTCTATCTTTCGATAGTATTCCCCCCTCCCACACTCTCTCTCTCACTCTCTTTCTTTTTCTAACATCTATCTTTCGATAGTATTCCCCCCTCCCACACTCTCTCTCACTCTCTTTCTTTCTGTAACATCTTCCTTCCGATGGTATTTCTCTCTCGTCCCTGAGACCCTGACACATGCATACCCCCCCCCCCATACACACATACCCCTCACCCACACACTCACTCTCTCTCCGATCTAATTAACCCTTTGACTCCATGCCTTTACTCACTGTCTCCCACTCTCTCACTCTCTCCCACTCTCTCACCCTCTCCCACTCTCTCACTCTCTTGATGAATTATAATTATGTCTCCTTTTATCCATGCATGGACTCTTATCATCTCCATCATTTGTTTTCTCTCTCTTTCTCTCTCGTTCTCTCTCTCTATCTCTTTCTCTAACAGCTATCTTTCGATGGTTTTTCTTCCTCGCCCCTGACACATGCTCTCCCCATACACACACTCTATGTCTGACTGTCTGTCCTTCTCTCTCTCTCTTTCTCTCTCTCTCTCTCTCTTCTCTCTCTCTCTCTTTCTCTCTCTCTCTCTCTTTCTTTCTCTCTCTCTCTCTCTCTCTGTTTCTCCCATTCTGTCTCACCCCCTCATATCCCACCTTTCCCCCTCTTTCTCTGTCTGTGGTTTGTTTCCTCATTTATTATGTGGGTGAGATTACACTCCATAAAAAGGTCTAATAAAATGGCACCTCCTCATTTCTGCTCCATGACCTTTACTGACATTATCTAAACTATCAGGCGACCAGAATTATGATATTGGTAGAAATTGTCATATTGATATCATTAATGATACCCGTTATAATAGTAACATTATTATAGGCCTAATAGTATTCATATTCATATTCATATTCATATTGTACATTTATTCATTCACATTAAAATATACATATACAAATGTTTTGGCATTAAAATGTTTTTCTGCCCATGCTGACGCTGTCTGTATTCATATAAACACAGGAAGACATTGTCAAGTAGGAACTGGTTGAGACGACACAGAAAAAGACTATAACTATTATCTTTATTTATTAGCCTTAACTTACACAAAGACGACAACCAAAAGAATTTTAGAATAAACCAAGAAGCAAACAAATAATGATAAACGAAAATACAACTTTTCAAGTTTATAAATGAAAATCCCCGTTAGCATTCTAATCAAATCTGATCACATGATATTGACACCACAAGCGTACGGAAGTAGCATTATCTAAGAATACCAGTGTTCTCGAAATGGAATAATGATTAATTGCATACCTGAATGACATATGTACTCGCTTGTGCTGAAATTGTTCCCTCGTCATGTTATTTTATCCGCTATACTTGGAATACTATTTCGAGGTTAGATGACTGACTGCGTGATATTGTTTTTCAATGATGATACTGATTCCTTTGGCAATATTTCTGTTCCAAGAAAATACGTAAAAAATATTAATTTGTGGACTTTGATATTAGGCTGAATTACGTCACTATTTCTGACTGGACCTACTTCCGCCCCTTGTCCTCTGAATATTCCTTTATTTTTGTCTCTTTATTATTCAGGTTTCTTGTGTAGGGCTTTACCATTAACTGAGCAAAGCGCATATTACTCCGGTCACTGGATTCAATAACTTGTCTGCACATTCTCCACTCACTGAGGAGCATTTCAGCTAGTCGCCTTTTCGTGCGCATGCAAATCCAACCACATTGACGTCCGCATTATTCTGCATATCCAATTAACACCTGGGTGGAGAGGAGCAATGTAGATAAAAAATGACTTGCTGAAGGACGTAAGTGTGGTGCCGGGGCTCGAATCCCACGATCGTTTCATCACCATCCAAATGAATAATCCATTCGACTACGACACCGCAATCTTTGTTTCATTTTCTATATTAAAAAACAACATCCAAACGTTATTTCATGAAATTGGAATTGCCTGTCTGACTATAGCTTAATGAATGCAATTCTCAGTATTTGTTACTACTCCTATGATTGCATTTCGTATTGTATTTTATATTGTAAATTCTATGATTTACCCCTTGGGCTGGGATTGTTAATCTTATAATGCGATACATAGCATTTCAATCCAATGCTACACTAGAAAGAATCGAATCACCATATGACATAACATGACAGTGGTTGGGTAGTTTCATGTTTGTTCCTTCCAAAATTATCCTCCCTCTCCTCTCCTCCAAATGATTGACCCCTATCGGCCTCTCTTGTCTGTAGAATCTTTGATCATATATTCTTCCTATCAATAACTTAACTTCGTGTTATTAAAACAAAACTGATCTTAACGCAGTTCTGTTCAAAGAAACTCAGTCAATAGGCCTATTTCCTTCCACCCTCCACCACCCCCTCCCGGTATTCTCCTCCCCTTCTCAATCATTCCCCCTTCTCAAAACAGTTGACCCCTGTCACTCTCTCTTGTCTTGATCTATCGTCCATATTTGAAGTGCAATGTCAACGTCAGTCTCGTCATCAACATCGTCCCTTATTTACCGATCTACCGCCAAAATGTGACACGTAGTAAACCGAGTCAATACGCGGCCGACCGACAAAGTTAACTCTCCTCGCAAAAAAGTACAAATACATAAATTTTGCATTATTTTCCACTCCACTCGGCGGGCCTAGTCAAAGTCGGCTCATGTTTGACATGTCATAACGCATTTATTGATATTACTGCGGGCAAAAATTGCAATTCCCCGCTCGAAAGCCGTCCATACATACAAACATGGCGGAGCGCGCGGTACGTCCCCTCATATAAGACGCGGTGTGTCAACATTTTCGGCGAAGAGGCGGAACGCGTGTGATGATAAAGAGGCGAAAGAAGCTCTTTTTGAAGTGCATACATTTTTATAATGGTATTTGCATGTGAAAGATGAAAGAGAAACAATAAGAGATAGAGACAGGGGGAGAAATGATGAGAATTCTTCGACAGGGCGACAAGGAAAGTACCTCGAGCGAAAGTTAGCTGAGACGAAAAGATGAAACTCGTGCGCGACTTTTAGACGCCCCGTTCTTGACCTTTTGCGTTTTTTGATCAGAATGTTATTTACTTTCTGCTTTCCTCTTTCCCTTCTTCATTTTGATAAGCAATGTTGTTTACTTTCGTGGCTGGTACTTTTTCTGAAGTATGTAATCATACAAGTTGCATGGTACAGCGACATGATCAAAGAGAGAATGTCGGTTTATTTTCGTTTTTGTGGGTTCAACGACACGGATATGATGAAATGCATGGCTCTCTATTTTAGTCAGTATAACTTCAACCGTTTTTTTCCAATGATGGATGGGCGATGTAGAAATAAGGTTTTGGAAAATAAGAAGAAACTAAATAAGGGGGAATTTAAATCACATTTTTTCACGTAGACAAACTAAGAGAGATAGATTAAAAAGCATTGTAAATATATACTATGAAGTTAGATTATGAAATGAAAGTCAATGGTGGTAAATGTTCATCGAAGTCAAAGTTTATTGGATAAATGTGGCAAGAGAAGGATGATGTCGAAAAAGAAGGATGGTGATGAGGACGGGAAAAGGAAGAAGGGGGAGGAGGAGGAGGACAGGAAGAAGAAAAAGGAGGAGAATAAAAAGAGCAAGAATTAAAAGATGAAGAAGAAATAGAGGAGGAAGAGAAGGGGGAGGAAGAAGAAGAAAAAGAAGACAATTTTAACATTGTAATCTACATAATATCGTTTTGTTTTTAATATCTCAAACTTGAAACATAAATCCGCACTTTTATATATTTACAATGAAGCTCTCTTTCAGCTTTAAAATGGCGTCGAGAATTTAAATAACACATTCGCGTTTGAAATTACGAGTGGGCGATGACTGGCGATGGGCTGTTTGTAAAACGACTGGTGGAAGAGTAAATTGACACCCATAGGTTCATCATAAATTCATATTAAACTCATTTCACCGCGAGCAGTCTGAACTGGGCGGGCAACATCAAACTGCCCCACGTCATTTCTTGACAACTCATCAAGGGGGAGAGATGTGCCGAGGGGCGTGTGCGGGGGACTGGCTACCACTGATGAAGAGGGGTGGGGTATGTTTTGCCCCCTGTTATTATTGAACTCCATTTTCACTACCGATGTTCTGAATTGGGAGCCTGCAACATCAAAAATGCCCCTATTCAATTCTTGAAATGTTTCTCGTCATTTTTCATCAATTCTCGCACTTGTTATTTCTTGAAAACATTTAGGGGAATCGTCGAATGTACGAGGGTATACAGGCATATGACCGTCGACCACAGGTTGAGAGGCGAGGGTAATAACTCCTTTCCTGAATCTTTTTTCTCTTATTCTTGTCGAACACCAGTATCCTCTAAGTATCGTATCTTCTTTACAATTACTAGATCAATTACGATACTATTGCCAATGGAAAGTATACTTTGTTTTTACTTGCCTCTATCGTGTCTTTGGTAACTCATCAAGGAGACTGAAGCATTCATAAAAAACATTCATTCATAATCGACTTATCCTCAAAAAGTTAAACTTTGGGGAAAAGAAGTTAAAAACCTGTGAAAGGAATGACTTTTATGAAATTTCTAACCTTTTGCTGATTTTGCCGAACTGTGGCACCGGGCTCATAACTTAATGCTAATTTACATTAAACGTTAAATCATCCTACCATTGTAATTCCTTGATATATCATGTCTACTGTATCCATGCGTTTAAAGACTTAATTGCAATAATGTTGATGAGCAGGGGGCCATCAGTGTCGGATAGGAACACTCAAGTCTTGCAGGTGATCCAAAAGGCGCGAAACCATCATAAGCTACGACACCTAAATTTGTAGGCGTTTTTCTTGGCGCCGTATTTCCGGCGCCATTTTGTCGTCGCACTGTACGTTGTAAGCTGTAGAATGACGGAGGTGATGCCGATAATAGTGCGAGTTTTCTTCTTACCTCTCTCAAATATGTTACCGTCCGATGAGAGCTAGAAAGGTGTTAAATATGTATAAACGGATCATCCTTCTTGCTCTCAGACCCGTCATTATATTTCTGAGAATGTTAAAGTCCGTCTTTAACATATTAAAACCCCTGTAGAAAATTGAGGTGTTCTATGTCAAAGAAAATAATTTATGTGCTCCCCACGTAATAACATTCATAGTTTTAAATGCACAATGTAGTTTATGGTTTGTTTGTTTTTGTTTTTGTTTTTGTTTTTTTTTTCTTCTTTTCTTTTCTCGGTAAAAAAATGTAATTCTGGAATAGGAGACTGTATTCTAAGACTACTTCAAGATACTTGCCTACGGTAATGAAAGAATATTTCATATCGTGGCAGGTTCTCTGATGTCAGGCGCGGATCCAGGATTTCTTAGGGGAGGGGGCCCAACCTTTTTTCTTTTTGCTCCCGAAAATTTGAAAAACGCGCCGGCCACAGAATAAACAGCAATGTCTCCGACAACAATTTGTCTTATTGGCATGGATGAGAGGAATTGTAGCTAATATCGGAGACGTCGTCTTCATCAGCGGGGAACCTCCGGGGGCGGTAAGGGGCTGTCGGGGTATCTGCACTGCCGATGAGCACTTGTCAGCCAATCTATTTCTTTTATGATTATCTATTTTGATATTTTTGTGACACGAATAGACGCTGGATATAGAGTTGTGATGGGTTGTTAAAGCCTGGTTGGTCGTTCAGAATTGAACGTCGCCGATTATGAAGGCTCTCGAGTTTATCTCTTCTTCTTTTTAAAGACATATTTATTATTTTAAGTTTTAGGTTGACTATGTGCATCCACTTAATAAACCCTCCCACACACACACAAACACACGCGCCTGCACCCTCCCATCTACGTTTGCGGTGTAAACCGAGGACTATTACATATTTGAGGACATACATGACGAGAACGATCTAGAAATTTACTGCATAACCGAGGACGTACTTTTTCCTTGCAAATAGAGCACCTAAATAAACGTACCCCGAGATAAAAAGGGCCTCAAATTTTAATCAATTTACTGGGTTTTCGAACCGAGGACGTCCTTGTTATACGAGTGGTTGTCAGAGTGAAGGTATAGTTTTAATGAGTGTTCTCGACCCCCCCCCCCCCCACACACACACACATAACGCACATACACCTTTACACTGTTAACTATAATGTTGATTGGATTGGATTCCATCTGTATATGATTAAAATCATTGTGATTCTCAAGTTTGTCCGTGACTATATGAGTCGAAAAAGATTTTTTAAATTTTAAACCGTGCATGCTTGTCTTCCTCTCCGTCTTCCTCGTCGTTGTTATCAAACAAAGGGTGAATCATTGTAAATTTTCCTTATCAAGCTATATTTTCATTCTTTGTTCTCCGCCGTTACTTGATAAATGTAATTTTCCTGATATTAGACCAAGGGAGAAGGGGCTCTTACTCGAGTTTATCAAGCTTCAACTGATTCAATTTTCTTCTCTACTCTTCATGTGCTTTTCATCGTCATGCTTAAAGTGACGTCAAACAAAAGAGAAATATACATCAATTCGAACGTCATCATGCAAGTTACACAGTCTGCAAACGGACAAACCATATGAGGAATTACAGGGCACTATCATTTTAAACGCGATAATGATTTAAATAAGTTCTAAATCCTTTAAGAAAAAAATCACTTTGATTGAGTTGGGTAGCACAAAAGTCCTCTAAACCTGATCAAACTGCAACTGTTTTCTCCCCTCCACGATCGCTGTCTCTCTGTCATTCCATCGATATCCAACAGAGAAGATACAAAAATCAAAGTTTGATGTCGACTTTTGCTCCCACACATACTCCCAGCATGCTAGCTGGTCGGGAATCAACATCGTATCAACTTTGCCGTGTTACTTTTACGATGGGGACGATTCTCCCGTCACAACCAATCAGCGTCATCGTCTGCCGCTAATTTTCGAATAACGAAATTTCTAATGAGCGCGCAGCGGGGCGGACCGGTTCGGAGAGGCGCCGACGCAGATTGGGTCCGACCCGGAGAATATCGGCTGGGGTGTGTGGGTTGGGTGGTTTGTTTGGTAGCTTGGTTATTTGGTGTTGGGTTTCTATTATTTGTGTTATCATTCATTCATTTATTTATTCATTTATTAATTAATTTATTTACTTATTCAATTATTTATCTATATATATATATATATATATATATATATATATATAAATATATATATCTATTTTGTTTGTTAACTTGTTTGTTTATCTATTTACTTGCTTATCTATTTATTATTTTTTCTGCTTTGTGTGCTTGTTGCCAGAAGCAGGTCTATGCCGCGAATCGAACTGTTTTCTTACGGTTGCCGAAACCACAAGCTCGTCTACATGGCCTCTGGTGAGGACCTGGGTTCGATTCCCGGCGGTGGCATCTTTCCCTCCTTTATGAGGTTGACAGTAAGATATAAGCCAATCCCAGAGGTTTCTTGTAGGGGCTTGTAGGATGAAACAATGACATAATGGTATCAGTCTCTTGTTTTCACCTCTTTTTGCTAACAATAGTCAATATTCTTCACTACCGCTTTATCTTGGTGATTTTCCATTTCATCTTGTTTTCCATCTTCTTTGCCTTCTGGCTTACTCTCAACGTTTTTAATTTGTCAGAACTTAGAGCGACCATGAAAATTCAAACAAACAATATCTAATTTTCTTTTAATATCGTCAAAGTTATTGCGAACCGCCACTATTTATTATGATTTTGTCCAAGCCAATTATCTTTACTGGCACCACCCGTGTCTTTGTTTTAAGATGAAATCTAAAGATGTTTGTCGTACCAGTATCATTCATCTTTTTTTCTCAAATTAAAATTGAGTTCCGGAATCATATTTTTTTTTTAGCTGCTTTAGAAATGTAATGTAAATGTCACAAGAAGAAAATGAGACCGCGCTATACCACGGCGCCATTTTAGAGCATCCTCTGATGAGGCTGACCATTTTGTGTAATACAAAATGGCGTCTTCGTCCATTATGTGAAGAGACCAAGCAACGATAGACCAACACTAATGGGAAGGAGATCGAAAGGGACAATGATAACCCAACGGACATGATTTCCACGGCGACGAAGGTCTTGAACGGCAACATTTTGGCTCGTCGCCGCGCAGCGCCCGCCTCCCATCACCACGCAGACGACATCCCTTTGATGTTGACGAAAGGAGAAAAAACAAAATGGCGGCCGACCCGGACGTGTCAAGTCTAATTTGCTTGTGTGCTTTTCGAAAAGCAATTTAATATCATACATGGAGGTCCCGCAAAGGGAGGGCAAATTGAGAAATGGCAGACACTTGAATGCGGATGAGATATTAGAATATGAGATGGAGCGATGGGGACCGGAGGGTTTGGTGGGTTGGGAAGCAGGGGATGAAGGCGGGCGAGGGGGTTCTTTGATGTTGGGGAGTTGGCGCATCACGGACATGTCAGGTTCAATCAGCGTGGCGCGACGGGTTTGTCCCGGGGAGGTCCGGGGTTTGAGAAGGCTTGCATCCATGTAGGTCGTGAGGATCTGAGACGACACTGCAGCAGGTCTACTGCTATACGGTGTCCAAGCAAAGTATGACAGCCATAAAACATGGTGACCATGCATAAGGCCTATACTTGTCATCATCATGCCATGCACATGAGCAACATTGGCAGCCTTATTTGTTGAAAAAAGAGCGTGTCATCTACATGTTCTACAAATCTCTCCCAATGCTCTGTTAGGGGGCTTGTCTGTGAACCCCACGTAATTTCCCCCAGATTTGTTTGTGTTTTTGTTCATTTCCAAAGAACCATCATCAATAAGTTTTAACAAAAGCATTAATTCTATTGTTAAAAAAATAGTTGGTATTTTAAAGTCATTTTGACTATATAACTTTTTGTTAAGGGAATTGCAACCTATTGCCAATATTAAGCAGTCAATCTTGCTAAATAGGCCAATTCTGCGTCAAAGACACCTATAGTTGCCAATCACATACTCTAAGTTATTCGATGGCATGCATACACCTTATAAGTCTTTCTAAAGGGATCCAATGAGACACTACATTCATATTTTTTAACAAAGTATGACATATTGGACAAGCATGACAGACAAGTTACTTCAGACATGAGACATTCCCTGTTTACATCAAGCCATTGTACTCTCCCATTTCCAAAATGACGCAAACCTAAGAAATATGAAATACATTTTGTTAAGAAATGTGAAGGTGAAATACAATCGTACAGGTATAGAGTGCCATTCAAACCACATTTGTATGACCTGAACATGCCATTTAATTCCAGACAACCGACTCTGAACATCAAGACCTTGTCAGGTAGACCGGCGGAACCGAAGCAAAAAGTGCATGGTCGTCCAGACCAACCTTCATTTATGTCTGCACTTTTACGAGGTAAAGACCAAAATCAAAATTGATGACAGATTTTAGGGAGATAAAGCATACATGCGGAACAACGCGATGGACCGGCGTTGGAAGATGGATGGGGCTGCCGGTACAGGGAGCCCCATAATTTTTTTTCGCCATTTTCAGAGGAAAAATCAGATGTTACCCTCTTTCGTAATGATACGAGAGGTGCGTCTGTGCCCAGATGTTCATTAAACGTTTGTTTCGAAGTGAAAAAGGAACGCATCATCTGGCTAATCACAAAGGCCCGTATTCATAAATGAGGAAGAAGTACTGATTTATTGAACACCAAGTGTCAAACTGTTTTTTTTTAATAAAACATATTCTTGAAAATGATAATAATAAGGATTGTAATAATAATAACGAAAATAATAAGGATTGTAATAATAATAACGAAAATAATAATGAAAATAATAATGAGAATAACAACAATAATAACAATAAAAAAATAATAGTAATACTACTACTACTATTATTATTACATGGACACAATGAAAATAATGATTTAAAAATAATAATAATAATAATAATGATAACAATGATACTGATAATAATAAGAAGAATCTAAAATTCTGCATCAAAATAAGTAAACGAAATTAATCCAGTCATGAAATAGAAATGAGAAATTGACTTCATAACGAGATCGACATGATTTTCGTTCAGTGCACTTTTAGTTACAGAATTATGGTGATTTTTACGTGATGTGGATGAATAACTTGAGGCTCCATAAATAAGTGGATAAATTCGAGCGATTAAAACCTTCACAATTTTAGTACAACTTTATGACTACCAGTCATATTGGTCTTTTCATTTCTCCTCAGTTGCCACCAGTTGTTCAATTCTTTTCTAGGTTAGAAACAGAAAACATAAGGCTTTGCACTCAAAATTCTGGATTTTTTTTAATTTCAGCCCACTGATAACAGATTGTTTACGTCAGTGGAGATTTATTCTTAATGCATCTCTTCATCGACTTATAAATAAGACGGATTTTTCTTGTCTCTTTTGGTATTGTCACAAGACATTCACCTACTCCATTTTCCTCTCCCTGACATTTCGTTTTCTTTGTTAAACCAATGATCTTATTTCGTAATAGATTTAGCTAGCACGAAAACATGTTTTCATTCTGTATGCTATCATCAATTTTGCAGTCTCATGTGTCCCATCAAACTGGCGACAATTTAATAGCATTATGTTTCGCTGTGGATAATGTCATTGTAATTAATGAGGTGGAATGGTTATGCACTTTTTATAGGTAGATTTTTCTTGTTTTCTGGGTATAAATTCGTTCTCAATCTATCATTGCTTTAGCCAGAATAAATTTCGCCTTCTTATTTCCATAGTTTTCCATATTTTGCTTTCATTGTTATTCATGAAAATTTGTCCCTTTTATAGTTTTTTTTTCTTTTCGTAAAAAACAAATGTCATCATAATTTTTTAGAAATATATTAATATGCGAAATGTAGATATCTGCGCCCTTACACCCAGTATCTCAATATCATCAGTCTATTCTCAGAAGGGAGTTTATTCAGTATAATCTTCAGTATAATGAGTAATTTATTATGTCATTGTGTTTTCTATTTCGTTTAGTATACTCAAGGAGCTCCTTGGTGTACTCAATTTATCGTGGGTGTAGGCGAGGCAGCATTTGTAGTATACCGTCATTCTTCAGTTGTTACTATAATCCAGTTTACCGCATGAGTATACAAGTATCTTCAATACGTTAGCAATGTCCAAGCGTCAAAAACTTGCCTTTCTCCGTAAAATGCTACCACTCTCCTTTTTTCTCCCGTCACCCTGTAGCCCCAACATCCAGCCAATTGAATAACTCTGAAATTTTCTAGTATTCATGATGTGTAAGAATTAGTAATATATTACATATACCATGAGAATACAGCTATGGGTTAACATCAGTTTCCAATCGTCCAAATATCGTCGTCCTCACCGACATACCACTTTTTTCTGAGACACCCTGTACCACCAACATCCAACCAAATAAATAACTCTAAAACAGTCCAGTATTCATGATGAGTTAAATGAGTAATAATTTAAGTATACCATGAGTATACAGGTATGGTATAACATCGGGTTCCTACCGTCCAAATCTCGTCGTCCTCACTGACAGACCACTTTTTTCTGCGACACCCTGTACCACCAACATCCAACCAAAATGAATAACTCTGAAACTGTCGAGTATTTATGATGAGCAATGACTGCCTAGCGGGGAGCAGTCGGCAAACTGGCAGCCGAATTTTGCCTAAATGAGGCGCGTTGCCTTTGATGTTGTACTTGTCGGGTCGCGCTAGCTGTCAAAGCCCATTTGCATCTGGATGGCCCAAGAAGGGTGCATTTACACCACTCTGTAATCAGCATTATCATCAGCATTATCATCAGCATGATGAGACCGATAGGCGTTTGGTATTTGCGTTCATAAGATGATGACGTTGATCCTAATCAAATTGATGATTGGTTGAGAGCGTACACGTGACCAGACCTTTATTTTGCCTAACGCGTAATTTGGATAATGACCGGTCATTATTAAAATCTTACTAATGCTCTCACTGCTGTGTATTATTTGTATACTGATACATGGTGCGGTTATAGTCAGGACAAGGCGGCAATTCATTAGCAGTATTTGAAGGATAAAGATATACCTTATATTAAGTCCGTAATTGTTGAGGGGGAGACAACTGCCACTTGTAATGATAGAAATAATACTGCAGACATTTATAACGCGCAACATACCCACCCATAATGTACGCAAGGCGCTTACAATAAACAGATTAAAATGTTATAATAAAAATACTCTGAAAGTGCTCACAACAAGACAAAACAAAGGGAACTTAGGAGACGAATACCGAAGGATGTACACCCGACTTTATTCCAAGATCTATACCTGATCTAACGCTGATGTAGAATTAGCGCGGATAGTTCGTTAGTTGTTTATTGTTGGTAAGTTATTGTTAGTCAGTTTTGGGGGACATGTTAGACAGAATGATGGTCTGTTTGATCAAAGGGAGAAAAAGATGACGAAATGAAAAGAGAGAAGAACCGATAAAGATTCTAAAATTAAAAAGAGGAACTAATTAAAACTACAAAATATTGACTGATTTAAATTTCATCAATCTAGCATTAACGTTATAATATTAGATATTAACTCATATCCATTATTTCCATGTTCTCAGTCATTGGCAGAATGATGTAGAGAAATATCAAGTGGACCTTCATGAAGAATCCAGTTAATGTGAAAGCATCCAATTTGAAGGGTCTTTTTGTTCGTCTTCCAGTGGATGTGTTTTTGTTGTTGTTGTCACCGGGGATGGATTGATATACCAATCCGGGGGCATTTACGATGCCGTAATCTACAAAGGGGGAAAAAGGATGTTATAAAAAAAATAAGAAAAATGGCGGATAAGAAAGAATGAAAATGAGAAATGTGAAAAGCGCTGATGCATGGCACAATCCATTTCGTGCACAGGGGGTAGGTGATTAATCTTAATGTCCATCGCACTTTTGGGTTGAGCTCTCTCTCTCTCTCTCTCTCTCTCTGGGTATTGATTTCGGGTTCTCTCTGTTTAGTTCAATAACACATCCATCAAAATATTCGTGTCTCTTGCTTTTGATGGAACGCTAATTTGTGTTTCCCATTCTATCAACAATGTGTGGTATTTTACATCTTGTTCTCGCTTCCCGTTTCTCTCTCTCTCTCTCTCTCTCTCTCTCTCTCTGTTTTTCTTTCCCTTAACGTCTATGTCTATTATCTATCCATCTATTTATCTGCCTATCTGTTTGTCTGTCTATCTTTCTATCTATCTGGCTGTCTGGCCCCTCATCCTCTCTCTGTCTCCCTACCTCTCTCTCTCTCTCTCTCTCTCCCACTCTCTCTCTCTCTCTCTCTCTCTATCTCTATCTCCCTCTATTTCTACTATCTATTTCTCCCCCACTGCACTTTCGTTTGTATAATTACCTTTTGTGTTAAGATTTAGTAATTACCCCCCCCCCCCCCCCCCCTTTTTTTTATTTTATAACAGGTTGAAAGGTGATGCTCAATAGAACTCTCCACTTTCTAAGCAAAATAAAAACTGACCTACCTAGCATTGTATCAAGATATTATGAATTTTCATTATGACATCCAGGCTATTAATATGATATATATCGAATTAGATCAGTGTGGATCCCCTCCAATAATGATCTCATTTCCCCCCTTCATGTAAAATGGTCTCGTTCCGCTAACACATCACTCAAATATCATATCATGAAGCGGGAGCAATTTATTTCCCTCCTTGACACGTTTATCACGTTATAACGATTCCGCCGGCAATATCATATGGACTACTTATACGACGGCTCAGTGTTTCATTGCATTGCTGCCTTCCCCCCCCCCCCCCCCTCCTCAGAGAGTGTAAGAGACTTGATCCTTTTGGTAGGGCATGGGGCAGCTGTCCACCCCCTCCCCAACACCCACATACATCCACTCACACGCACACATAAATGCACACTCCAAGATAGCAACAATTATACCTGTTTATCCCAAATACTGCATGTTTCTGGCTAATCCATAGACTTTGGGACAAGGGGGCAAGGTGTTCTACAGCCCCCCCTCGCTTATTTGTTTTTTAATTTTAATTATCAATATTCAGACACTCGTCACTACATACTCGAGCAATGAGGAGATCTATCAGTAATCTGTATATCTCACCTAGTAGTCCTATTTGTCCTGATGACAAAGAGTCAAATTAAACTGGAAAGTTGCTTTTAGGGCAAGAGACGCCATCCAATCGCTTTATTAAGACATTTGTGCCCATTCACCTAGATGGAATAGTGTTACCCCTGTATGCCCCTGTCCCTTCACCGAAACCCCCACCAAAAAGAAATCGATGGGTCATGCCCACACCCTTTCCCTATTGAGTTGACACTTTGGGTGAAACAACACAAAGCTGTATACATCGCGACAAAGCTCGTTATGTACCCAGCTGTGATTATAGCAGGGTGCATCGTTTGCCATTGGGCGATCAGAATAGAAAAGGAGAGGGGTAGACAGAGAAAGGGAGAGAGAGAGAGAGATAGAGAAAGAGAGAGATATAAGGAAAGAGAGAGAGAGAGAGAGAGAGAGAGAGAGACAGACAGACAGACAGAGTGGGTGTGTGTGTGTGTGTGGAAGAGGGGTGTGGGAGAGAGGTGGGTTTACGAATGAGATTGATTAATGTTTCATTATGGCATCACTTTTTATATTTTTTCAACTCGTATAATCAGGATAATCAGGGATATATCTGATATTTTCTAGACTGGAAGAGACGAATGTCATTAGTACTCTGTTGGCAACAAATGGACGGTGAGGTATACTGACGGCGCATTCAGCCTCGACAATGTTATATTTAGGCATAACATTAAGGTATTTGATATATATATATATATATATATATATATATATATATATATTCAGAGCCATTGAAAAAGCGGAATGTACATGTAGTAGAGGAACGGTTCACTTGACTCGTATTCTTCCCTTATTATAGTTATGTATTATGGATGAAATCTATGGATTTTTTTCTCGATCGGAGTCCCCACCCCCCCCCCCCCCCCACCCTTCTCCCACTTTCCAATAGCAATTATTTTTCATTTTGCCTGTACGGTTTGCTAAGATTTTACCTCATCTGAAATATCATCAAATAATCCATAAAATATTAACTACGCACATACTTTTTGTCCATATAACTTGTTTACTTAGATCACTTTTACTTTCCTACAGTTTCTATTTTATTAGAAGAGAGGCGCGATGGATCAGTGGTAGAGCAGTGGTATCGAAACCGGAAGGTCCCAGGTTCGAAACTAAGTCGATGTGCTAGTTCCCTTTGGTAAGGCATTAATCCTCATTACCAAGTCCCTTGGAGAGGACTTAAAACCGTCGGTCCCCTGGTTGCTTACTTACAAGCATACACATGCTTTCTTAGCAGTCAGGTAAAAAAAAAAAAATTATGATACCTTGTGGTAGGGTCCTAAGATAGAGGGTTTAATCTAAGATCTATAGTATTTTTTGCGCAATGTCACATTTGATTTACAAAGAATATTGACTGAGTTGTATTCATGTCTCATGAAAGTACAGCGTACTGCACTCTCCAAAAAGATTGATACATCCAATCACTCTTCATTACACCCTCTATCTAGCTCTCATCCCGCCCCATCCTCTCCCCCGCCCGTATGGCATCCCCACCCCTTCTCTCTCTTTCTCTCCCTCTCCCCTCCCGTAAGACACCCCATCTCTCTCTCTCTCTCTCTCTCCCTCTCTCGCTATCTCTCTCTCTCTCTCCCTTGCGCTTTCCTTTCTTTATCTCTGTTTTCTCTGTCTCTGTCTCTGTCTCTCTAAATCTATATTTTACCTCTCCCTTCCCTTTACCTTTTGTTTCCCCTCTCCTTATCCACCCATTCCCCCTTTCTCTTTCCCCTCCCCCTCTGTCTATCTCTGTCTTTATCTCAAAAGATTTCATTTTCTTCTCTCTCTCTCTCTCTCTCTCTCTCTCTCTCTCTCTCTCTCTCTCCCTCTCTCTCTCTCTCTCTCTCTCTCTCTCTCTCTCGCTCTCTCTCTCTCTCGCTCTCTGCCTATATCATCTGATTATTCTACCTCACTCTCTTCATCTCCTTCTCCTTCTCTCTTCATCACCCGTTTTCTCATCACAGGGACGTCTGGATTTTTGACACGGCCTAAACGAACCACATTCATCACTTTTTTCGGTCCCCTTTGACATAATTTCCCCCCATCTCTCCTCCTCGATTGCCGCCTGGCTCATTTATCAGATGTTGAATTTCCCGCCAATGCACTTACAGCATGCAGCACTTTTTCTATGACCTGAGGAGTGTTTCACAAAGACTGAGATCGACTTTAATATGGACTTAACTATGGCAGGCCATTCATGCCACTGTTTGCTCTCACCATTATGATCTTTAGATAATATTTTTTCCTTCGATTATAATGAATTATCAAAAAATATAAATTCTGTAGATTTATGACCATGAATGTACGTCCTTCGAGAGGCTTATGCCAGTAAATGGTGAAAGAAAACAGTGGCATGAACAGCCTGCCATAGTTAGGTCTAACTTAAAGTCGATCTCAGTCTTTGTGAAACACCCTCCTGGTTCCTGGTTGAAACGTTAACTTTGATGGTTTCAGAGATGACGAATATTTTACCTGAGATGTAGGCCAATAGTTATAAAAATCATGGAATATAATGACTGTTGTTATAACTGCGTCTGCACTTACAAAATGCATCAGTTCTTCCATACATTGGTCCAGAGTCGAAACGTCTGATGGTTATAATAAATATAGTCATTGAGGAGTAAATATAGTTATTCATACATTATTTTGTAGAATTCCTGAATATTTGTAACGAGCATGAGGAGTAATGTTGACCATTTTTGTGAAATGTAATGACTATAAATTGTTGACCAGCTTTGCCTTCATGCAACCATTACCCTATTGTTAGAAAGTGAACATTATACAAAGACAGTATATCAAATAGATATAGTATAAGTGTGACTCCTCTTGTTGAGTCCAGTGTTGAAGGATGACGATACTGCCAATAAAACTTAATTTTCGCCATATTTAACGGAGAAATTGATACATATCTAATTGACTCCATAGTCACCGTATATGTAGTGGTGTTTATTTTACCTGACTGCTAAGAAAGCATAATGTTTGTTAGTAAGCAACCAGAGGACCGACGGCTTTAGGTTCTCTCGGAGAGACCTGGTAATGATGATTGCGCATCGCCTTGGTTTTGAACCCGGGTTGCCGGATTACCATTACCATTGCTCTAACTGAGCTATCGCGCCTCCTCAAATATGGTATTCATCTTTACCAATTTCATTAACTGTGTGACAAAGATAAAAGTCAGAACAAAATATAGGCAGAACCCATCTACAATCTTTAGTCCATCCCTTGGCAAGGCATTAATCTACATTTGCCACACTCCACCCAGGTGAGGTATTAATGGGTATCCGGTAGGAAGAAATTCATTGAATGCTTGAGCGCCTTTTATGATAGCTTGGCTAAAGCCGGGGTAATAATGACTGCAGGGCCCTCAGATAGAACAGTCTTAATAATGATGAGGCTATACGCTGGGTAAACAAGACATATTATTATCACTATTATTACTTTATACGCCAGAAATGGAGGACTTCATCTGTATTTCGTAAAAGGCAAAGTCACGTACATTATTAGAGCCATTTGCAGTTTTATAACTGAAATATAGGTCTAATTATTAATTAGGCCTATATTTATTTATTTTAACATCAACATTTCCCCAAGAATTAAGCTTTCTGATTTAACAATCACGTCTTAAGGTGAAGTTTCTCTTAAATATACACAGAAAAGCTAAACATCTCTTAGAACCTGTATCTGTTTTATATATATTCAAGGCAAATCTTATATTACAACCATGAAAACTCTGGCAACTATGTTCCTTTTCCCCGAGATGGAAATTATTATTAGCCGATTTTTCTTTCGAGAAACGAAAGCCGGTATTATAAGAGTGAACACAAAATGACCTTTTGGATGATACACAAGTACAAAGGCGATTACATCTTTTCCCGAACAAAAATATGTCGGGTGCTTAGTGCTCTCTTCCATAATGCTAAATCATACCATCCATCAAAGAAGGACTGAGGCTGTTGTCAAATATGACAGAACGTACATCCATCTAGCTAGCTTCATTTAGTTCTTAATGAGCTACAGGGGTTACAACTCGTGGAAGTTAGCAGCGTGTTTTTGAGCACATCCATGTGTTACAATGACGCAGTGCATCAAAGCGGCAAACATCAAAGCAAACGGAGAAAATTGCAACTCGCATTACACGGCGACATTCATCATCATAATATGCGGGAAATTACGCGAACGAGGGCTTCATTCTCCAGCCCGGCGTAGCCGCGGGCCCTGCGGTGGAACAGACCGCTGAGTTTTTCTGTCGGAAATGACGCTATTAGGCAAAGCTCGTAATCGCGGAAAGAAAGAAAGTGCACGGGTAAATTAACCTACAAAAATAAGCTTATTTTGACCTTGGGCGTATCATTAAAATACTGTAAAGACCTACGCGAGATAAGAGAGGGAAAAGAATAGGAGCTGGTTCGCGCGGCACGGCTGCAAAGTAACCGAGACAAGTTGTTTCGGCAACCACGACAGACATAGCCCTTTATTTCTTTACGTGTTTCATTGTTGCCAGGTTGCGGATCATGGACAAGGTATAGTGATTAGTTTGTGAAGTGGATCATCATCATAATGAAAGCAATCGAATTAGGGAACAAGATGAAAGAAGGGTGATTAATAATCAGATAGAGAGAAAAAAGTGCAAGGAGAGGCCAAACCCTGTTATGCCACTCATCACGAAAAGGGTGAACTTTTGGGCAACCTTTGACAATTTGTGACATGATAGGCTTTACACCAAATCATCCCCTTTTTGTGGATTTATTTGATATTCATTTTGACATTTAGCCTGCAAGACCTCTTCTCTCTTGGTTCAGTCCCATCTTCTGAATTACCAGACACTGGCGCGAGAAAAAACTTCGACAGTTCGAGAGAAAAAACATCACAACATGATGATAACGAAGTTTAGTTTAAAATGACACTATCAGACTTTAGAAAACTAAGAAAAAGCAAAAACTTGTTTTGTCTATGTCTGCTTCTGCCTGCATTTTTACATAATGTCATAATATATGTGTAGATACAAGCGGCACAGCCAAGATAATGGTTCGAGTTAGAGATTGTTCATTGACCTACTCAAAGAGCAGAGAATCTTGCTTGCTTCGGTCAAATTCTGTATATTCAGGTGGCTTATATTGAGCTCCAGATTTATATTTAAAATCATTAGCGACTTAACGGTAAATTTATCACGATTTGAGTGAACGTTTAGCCCTCTGGACAGAAAATATGTACGCGTTATCCCGTTGTACACGATTTTTGTCTGACGTAGCAGCACTGTGTCAGTGAGTGGTGCCAACTTTACAATCGTACAATACATAATAGGGAACTTTTAAAAAATCTGGACAGAAAATAAATGCGTTATCCCGTTTGACACGATGCGTCATTTTGTCTGATATAGCAGTACTGCGTGAGGATACAAATCTTACAATGCACAAATAACATTAAAAACATCGTGAACACTGCATTGAATTACTGGCGTATGCACTACAATTTTCTTTATAGGCTTGCTTAGTGTACTAGGTAATAACCATAGATAAAATGTCATCGAAATGACGCCTTGATTGCAAATGACATTTGACTAATTGAACTTATATCATCCTATCATCTAAATGCAAAACAAGTTTTATTTATTTTTATCTAGCTAAGTAAAGTTGTTATAGAAAGAATGGCAAAGTAAAAGCCTTGAAAATCAATTACTTTGATGGATCTGACTTTTTATGCATTCGGCTAAGTTATGAATATGATCTACAAAGAAAGTATGAAAGACTTCACATCCATTTCCAGTTTATAAGTTAATTATAAACAAAACTGTTATGTTGACGAGAGGGTTGTACTTTTTTCGACCAAACTCTAAAAAAAACTAGACAAGAGCGCATTTTCTGTCATAAATCACAGATTTTACCATTTTTCTACTTTCGATGAGGTTTATTTTTCCTTTTAGTGAGCTTGAAGACGCAGAAGAAAAGGGGGGATTGCGGGGGAAATGGGTTGGATAATTAGATATCGTTTTTCAGACCATGAGCCTCTTTTGGTTTACGCTTTTCCCCTCCGACACTGGTAATGTGAAATATGTTCTGAGATATAGGAAGGGACTAACCGAGGTACTTTGAAAAGCGGTCCCTTAAGTCCAGCCTAATCCTATCTTACGCAAAGAAAGGATTCATTTCGAGGGGATATGAAGATCGCCCGCCTCCGAATATCGTCCCTCTACCATTTCAACTCGACAAAGTAATTTTTTATTGTTGGTTGGGCGAAGAAACATATCCGTCGCTTGTTTTGCTGACAATAATGTCAATTTTGTTTCTTTCTCTCTTCCCTTTTCCTCCCTTATCCCATTTCATATTGCTGTGTTTTCGATTTTCTTGTTTTATGATGACTGGTGTATAAATGAAATGAAATATGTTCTGGTGTACAGTGCAGTGACACTGGGTTCATGCAGGTATATACGGCTAGCTGGGGTTTTTCTTTTTATGTGAACTTTACAAAGATTACCTATACTGCCGAGGGGCATAATATGGAAGCACCGAGAGAAGCAAATGGGTAAATGTCGCTCTTTGTTAGCGGGAGCTATTTCTCCTCATTTTCATAATTGAGGTTTCACGTACAGGGCGAAGTAGTCGAAATGTTTTCTATTATACCATTATCTCTCTATCTGCCTTTGAAAAAAGGGAAGGCTGCACTTTTGAATTAGCATCATGTCGGAGTTGAGTGGTTTGAGTACTAGACTCAAGATGCAAAGGTCATGGGATCGAGCCCTGGCACGGCACAAGTCGAGTGGTTTGAGCACGTGATTGGAGATGGGTAGGCCCTAGGTTCGAGCCCGACATTGCACCTGTGTATTTTGGCAAGATTATAGTTATGGTAATTAATCTACAGTTGCCCATCTTGACCCACAAGTATATGGACACCTATTATATTTCATTCCTTGTCATATCACCATGGTAGCATGAGCTACATCCTCAGAAGAAGGTCAACAACAAAAATAAAGATGTTTTCTGTATTATGTACTATACAAATACAGAATGTCGTTATTGGTTTTAGTATAGCCTACTATTACGAATATGACATTTATGAGATTTTAGTTTGAAATTTTCGTTGGATTAAATTCAGTTCTATATTTGGAGTGTTTGTAAATAAAAAAATAATAATTTGCGAGCTTTTTTAGATTGAGTGATTCCCCTGTATGGAAACATTGGGCTATATAGCAATGTATATATAAGGATTTCCCATGAAATAATGTCATTAAAATATACGTCAAATTGTCAAGTTGGACCAAGTAAATTAAACTACCTGTTTGTGTAGTCCATAATGCCTATGGTATAGGACCTTCGGCTCCTCTGCGTTTATTGTCATCCGTCTCTCAACTTTACTTAGTTCGAGAAACCCATATAAACACAAATACTCGCACTTTTTAAAAGCTCACTCGGAGCTCCTTTCAAAAAGGAATTTTACCATCATTAATCATGGTATGCTCTTTGATGGAGCTGAAAAGGACTAATTACCCTTGACTCAAGTCATTACGGATGTAATTAAATTGAAATAGATTAGACTATATCATAACAGTTGCGTGTACTCATTTATACGGTAATAGAGTGGAGCGAAGGAGTTGGGGTGACAGAGATAGTGGTGATGCAGTCAACAACAAAAAAGGGCACTGGGCACATATAACCCGAATAGGGGGGGGGGGGCAGCACTGCAAAGACCTCCTAAAAGCAACCCGAGGCAATGCCAACAGCCCTATGGGTCACCTTTCATACTCTTGTATAAATACAAACATAACTTCTATGGGCAATACGAAAGGCATGGAAATTGCCCCCGAGTTTATTACTCAAAAGTTTAAAATGAACGAGAAACCGAGGAGAGAAAAAAGAGGGGGGGGGTGGTATAACGTGAAATAATGTATAACCCCCCCCCCCCCCCACAGAGACGGTTTTGTTCTCTTGCATTGGCCACCGTGTCAGACCGGAGCCGCCCCCTCCCACAAGTGAGAGTAATAAGGATGACGAAGATGGTGATAATAATAACGGAATGGGTATGAGATGACAACTGACGAACATTATTCATGATCGTTTTTTAATGATTTTTCTTGACTTCGTCTTTAAAAAATATATCTGTTTCTGTCATCCTTCTGTTTTTCCAACCCCGCCCCTTCTCTCTCCCTATCACCCCCCTTACCTTCACCCTCTCTTTTATTTCTTTCTTTTGTAATAATTATGCAGTTTCAAAGCATGCACTTACAATCTTTGAAATTGTGTTCACATTTCCTACACATCGACCAGTCAAAGACAAAGACATCATACACCATAGGCCTATACGTCATAATCGTCACCCTTTTTCTCCGTCTGTCTTTTCTTATCTCCATGGTTATATCATTATGACCATCATCATTTAGACCCTGTGTTGTTTTCATGGTCTATCTCATATTTCTGTACACACTTCACCCGCATCTTTATTCCCTTCTCTCTCTCTCTCTCTCTCTCTCTCTCTGCTATCTTCGCTTCTGTTTCGCTTTCTTCTGTCTCTCTTTCCTTTTCTGTCTCTTTATCTATGTATGTTTGTCTGTATTGTATTCTCTATTCTCTCTCTCTCTCTCTCTCTCTCTGTATGTCTGTCTGTCCGTCTGCCTGTCTGTCTCTGTCTCTGTCTCCCTCTCCTTTACCTGCTTCTACAAAATGTACAAGTCTCTCCTGTCGCTTTCTCTGCCTTACTGTCTTCTCTCCACTCCTCTCTTTTACACCCCTATATCTCTCTACCTCTCCTGCTCATCTTCGATCCTCACTTCTTTCATTATCTCCCAGATCCAAGCTGTCAGTCTTGTTTATCTCTGCCTGCCATCTTCGCTTGATGACATTCGTTCCATAAAAGGTACTAGGGCTCCATATAATGTCCCTTTATTTATTAGTCTCTTGCCAGACAGTTTCCCCTCTGTCTCATTTAGCTAATGTTCACGTATTTCACCCGCAGAAGACACACTCTAATGTACAGCAACACTCGCACTCTCCTCCATAATTGTTCCACCCCCCCCCCCCCCCCCCCGTTCAACCATCCTCCTCCCCAGACTCTAAGAGAAAAGACAGGGATGTCTCGTAATTCTCTCCACTTTTTGTCGGTATGACGATTGCAATAAAACGTCGAGACATTCCATTTTATCAACGTCGATATGAAAATATATGGCCTCATAACTCCTGCCGAAATTGCGACATTTACGAAGGGAGAACGACCGTAAAAGGGTCCGCCCGCCATTTTATTGATGATTTACAGCCACCATAGAGAAAGTTCTCGAAACGTGTCGTTAACTTCATCTTCGTGTCGCATCAAGCATCGCGATTATATTTTATGCTAGAAATTATGACTATATACCATTAATGACGTGGCATGATTATTAAGAACCATCAGCACAGGGATGCAATGGACACTATCTCTCCAAAAAATATTCTATGACAGCGGCTTGTTGCATGAAGATAGCGGAATAAATTCGACATGTAGCACGTGCCGTGTATAGGTCGAAACACTTCGCCTAACTATAAACACAATTTATAACGTGAGATTACTGTAGAATGCCTATCTTTTTGACATTATACCGTGTATATACAGCAACACTGTCTATCCATAATATGATACACAAATATCAGAGCCTAGTTTCATGCCTCATTTTATATCACATTCTCGCCTAGTTACAGCGTCTGTACGTGCTTTATTCTGAACAATATTCTAGGGAAATTGTTGGAAGTCACCATAATAATTCAAGATTTTTAAGAGCGAATGAACAAAATCAAAAAATGTCTTTGTTCACTTCAGTCTGTCACCTTGCAGGGCCCTCATAGGAAGAACGACAGTACCTGATACTGATCAGGTTTCCCAGGGTAAACAAAACTATTATAAATAGTAGTAGTACCATCTGTATGTACAAAGGTATATTCATCGTCACCGATATGGAGTATTACAAATACAGATATTTATTACACAAATTCAGGGTATAACATTTTCATTTTGTTTCAGCTAAATCTAAAACTGTTAGTATAGCAGACTCCGTAAATGGTAAAATGTATTGATTTTAGAACCCTGTCAGTAAAATAGGAGTGATAATGTACACACTTCCACAAAAACTTGCAAAAAAGAACTTGGAAAATTTAGTTGGAAATGGTAGAACAATGTTTTAATGTCCGCATCTAGGGACGGAAGGGGGGGGGGGGCTCTTAAAATCCTCCCAAAATGTCTTGAAATCTGGGAACCATTTCTTTAATTTCGTTTTTTACAGATCTGTTTTGTTTATTAGAGATTTTTGACACCAAGCCCCCCCCCCCCCCCCCACCCACCCTCAGTTCTCTGGCGCTTTTCTTGGTCGCACCCTAACTAAGTGTATATATAGTCCTTCCTAATGTCCAAATAAAAGAAATTAGAGTTTCTTAAAATGTATTTTTGTTTTAATAATAGTTCATCAAACAAGTAGGTCACGAAGCCTCGCCGTCTCGATAACTCAAGCTTGAAGTAAAAACAAAAGGACATTAATTGAGTGTGACGGGTTACAGATCAAATGGAGACCCGATCTGACACTTTGGTTTCAATAGGTGTTGAACCACAGCTCGTTGACGTACAAAGATAGAAGTTTCATTTCATTTTTTTCTCCTTTTTGAATTCCAGAAAAGAACAAGGTTTTTCTCATTATTCTCAGGTTACATGAATCACAACGGCAATTTCCCCCCATAATCCTAGCCTTGACAGGACCCGGAAGTAAGGAGCCTGAACCTCAACCAAAGCATTCAATAGGGGGTGAATCGTTTTAAGGGGAGACCATGGGGAAATAATTATAGAGAACAATATTGACATACAAAAATAATCAATAGTTTCAAAAGCTCGCCTGGCCTCAATCTTGAGCCAAAGATATATTTTATCTTATAGGAATGTTGTCATTTTGGAGGAATTTGTGTCAAAATGATATGTTTTCATGTTTCGGAACATGTAAGCTACGAGCGTCATAGTTGAAACTAGGGTGTGGTATTACGTCAAAGGTGTATGGAATTTTTTCACAGATAAACCCATGGGCAATGTAATATATAGCAAAAGACAGTGAGACTGATATAACATTATCGATTTAGATTTTAAGGAGGGTTGTTTTGCTAAACTGGGTGGTATAAAAATTATCTGAATCTGTATAGGCATATACTCTTTCGAAATGTTATTCCGCGGTGAGCGTTTTTACATGCGTGCGAATTTTAACAATTTAAGAATAACAATAAATAATTGTAGAAGTTTGTTCCACTTCACTTCATTATTTTATACTAATCTTAATACACCTTGAAATCCAATTTTATGACAACGCTTATTGTGTCATACTTTATGTAAATATACAAAAGCAGGGAGGAAAACGAACAACGACGGATAAATGACAAATCTTGAAGAGAAAAAGGAAAAACAAGGTGAGGGAGAAAACGGAGTGGAAGAAGAAGAAGAAGAAGGAGGAGGAGGAAAAGACTAGTAAGAAGAACAAGAATGAGAATAATAAGGAAGAAGAAGAAGAAGAAGAAGAAGAAGAAGAAGAAGAGGAAGAAAGAAAAGAAGAAGAAGAGGAAGAAGGAGGGGAAGAAGCTAGAAGAAGATGAATGAGGAGAAAAAGAACAACAGGAACAAGAAGAAGGCGAAGCAGTAATGTAAGAGAAGGAGAAGCAGTATAACATTAAAAAGAAAGTGAATAGAAAACAAGATTAAAGGAAAACTAGAAAAAGAAGGAAATAAGAAAAATGTGACAATGATGACGAAAGATGAAAACATACTAAAAATACTACAAACGGATCATATATATTTTCGTTACGATTTAAAACTATAGGCCTACATAAATGTGCAGATATTATTGTTCACCCCCTTCAACCTTTCAATGCCATTTGAATTCTGGATACTTTACAATAGTAACAGATGTGACAGATAGTTTCAGAATGCGAAATGGAGAATGGTTTTCCGAATCGGGGCGGAAACCGGATGCAAACCCGAGAAAGCGTCAATGCGATGAGGCGGGGTCGAAACACGAGCTGGCCTGTGGGCGAGTTTGCTACTGGGAGATAACACCCCGGGGTCATTGTCCTTTGGCGAGTTGAAGGTAAACTTTGATAGCGAAAGAGATAGTTGGTAACTTATGAATCAAACTCCTTCATGCGAAATATGTAAACAAGTTTGAAAAGGATTATTGCTACTTGCTCCTTTCTATTCCATAAATTTGATATCAAAGAGAAGGAGAGAAAGGGGGGGGGGGGGAATGAAGAAGGAAAAATAAAAGATATGAGAAAGAAGCAATTAAAGATAAATAAATGGAAATATTAATCAAGAAAGGAAGAGGGAAATACGTAGAGTCAGGTAAAGGTATAGGCCTATAAACCAAAGTCGATTAGACCCATTTCTCATACTTTCCGTTTATACTCGGTCACTTTGTTCCTTTGTTCGCACTGTCATCAACCTGGAACAATCAATCTGCCCCCTCCCCCCCCCCCCCCCCCCCCCCCGCTACAATAGCTCCCCTTTATTACTGACTGAAGCCACCAGCACCATACAATGAAAACAAAATAAAGGTTGAAATTTGCACCCTATATTATACTAATATAAGCACCCCGCTAAAATAAGCCTGAAGTTTTTTTTTTTTAATAAAATACTTTCTTCTTCTTTTTTGCACCCAAACGATTTATATCCGTGGTTTCATATGAATTTGTCATTGTACATTTTGCTACTGTATTGTTATCTATTTGTGTATATTATTTTCTATTGTATATTGTTCATGTGCCTATGTAATGCCAACAAATGAATTTCCAAATGGACCAATAAATTAATCTGAATCTGAATCTGAATCTATTTTACGGGTGCTGCTAAATGACCTCATCAGGTGCAAATTCTAAACCATTTCGTTTTCGTATGTAAAACATTGCGATTGTTTATTTTTGTTTCTCTCTCAACCTTTTGCCAATTTAAATACAATGTACAACAGAGTAAATAGTATGTATTTTGAAAGATTATAAGAAACAAGACAATCAGAAATAATATAACATTACAATATAGGCATGATCGGGTATATAGGGAGGGGGAATCTAATTCTATGTGTTTATAATGATAGTATACAACATAATTATATCATTTGTGTGTGTGTGTTATATTCATGTATGTTTAATGCTTCTTTCTTCTTTCTTTCTTTCTTCCCTTCCTTCTCTTTCTAGACCTCTATAGGAAGAGTATATATTCATTATATTAATGGCTCTGAATAGAGCAAGCCAGCCGTATTAATTTCAATAATTATTGTTTGTTTATGTAATCTATATGGTTTTTTTTTAATACCAAATAAGGTCGTTATACTGCATGAGGGTTTTGTTTGACCCCCCCCCCCCCCCCCTCCCTTCCCCTAAAAATAAAGTTCGGGTGACTTTGACCATCCTTGAGGAAAATAAGTTTAGAATACTAATAGTATATAAGGACAACCATAACATTGATATTGAATTACCAATGATTTTTTTTTTTTTTTTTTTTTGTCAAGACATGTCAAAATAGTAAGGAAATGTTGAAGAAAAACAAATCGAAATACATCAAATCAAATCAAATCAAAAAGCAAAACAAGAATTTCTCTTCATGGTAAAAAGAAGAAAAAGTGGGTAAAGAACTGTATGAAAAACAGGTTATATCTCAACAGTCCCCTAATCCAGCAAATCATCGCTGTTTATGATCTCCAAACCGTGGGCTCTGTGTGGCCTACATCTGACCAACGAATCTGACATGAAATGCCACACAAAATAACAGGAGAGATCAGTCGCTGCAGCCGTCACTCCGTAAACACATCGGGAGAAGAAAATAAAAAAGCCATCGGACATATGGCAGCAAAAGATGCCGAGCCCGCCCCGCTAAGGTGCCGCCTCGGCTCCGGTGATTTACAGAGGTCGCTAACAGACATCTGAGTCGAAAAGCCGCCGAGCTGCCGAGGCGAGAGCGGATAGAAGGCCGAGACTTGCCATTAATTTTGCTGGTTGTGGCAGCGCTGATAGATGGCTGGAGACGGCGAGCTATGAGCTCGACGAAACACACTTTCTGTCGTCTCTAAATTCTCTAGAATTGCTTCATGGGGGATTTAGAAAGCGGAAATATGGTTTAGTGAAGAAGTAATAGTTAATGGGTAACAAGATGTTTGATTTTGTTACCTTATTTTAAGTGAATTTTCCGTTTTTGATTTTGTGATAAGTGAGAGTGGTCAGACACTTTGCATCCGCGGAAATGGACGAGACAAGATTTATATACCGACATAATCACGGGCGGATGGAAGGACATTGATGTTATGATGTAAAAAAAACTATCAACCCCTCTCCTTCTATAAAGGTACTATGTCCCTTTTGCAGCCAACCTCAAATTATGTAGAACTTTGCAGGAATTATGAATATGTCATGACTGTATGTCCTATCTGTGAAATTTAAACGTTAGCAGTGTCCTCATATTCAAATTATGCAAGGAAACCCGTTTACTTGCTAGACTTCACTGTCAGACACTATTGAGTGACTGACTGGCTTTTTTTCTCTTTTGGTAATAACATACATGAAAAGAGTTGTAAAGGGTACATGAGCATTTGTCTACATCAACAACCCACTTCTTGTGATGGCCAAGATCAAACTGATTGAATCTTTGCGCAGCAAAAAACGTATGACCATTTGGTACAATCAAGACTATTACTTTTGGGCTCTATAGCCCTAAAGTCGATTTGACAACTAATAGTCGTTATTTCCCACTTGAAGACATTTTCAAGCCCCACCTTTATTAGGGAAGTTCTAAATTAGTATTATCTTTCAAATGCAGTTGGAATTTAACTTTTTCATTTTTTGGGCCTGCAAATGGGACATAGTACCTTTAATATATCTTGTATTTTTCTTCATTATCTCACGCATCTACTCCTTCTATTTTGCTGCAAGAAACTGCCTATTCACCATGTTCAATATAAATTTCACAGTCACATAAAACAGAAACATATTTCATTACGAACCGCAACACTACATATTTATTTTGCACACAATGTAACATATCATTCTATTGGCTCTGATTTGTCCCCGTTCTCCATAAAGTAAGAAAGGGAAAAGATAATATCAAAATGATTTAAAATGGTGTCATAATCCCACAGAAGCATATCTCACCTTGAAATAAAATTGGTTACAAATACCGGGATGGGAATTGTTTAGTGTTAGGGTTGCAGAAAATGAAAAGATGTGAATCACCTTTATGCTACATCTTAAGCGAAAAAAAATATATACCGTATACGTATACATGTACATATACAGAAATACAGAAAGAATCACAGAAAGGTTTGTCATCACAAGAAATAATAATAACAAACTGTTGAGGGCGCTAATCCACTCTCATGAGTAAGGGTCCAGCGATCAAAATACTGAAAGGACAACAGTGGTAAAAAAATCATGATTAGTATTCAAAACAGGCGTCATTGTCCTCTTTTTATATCCAGAATTGTTATATTATGTAGTTTTAAACTTCAAAATATTACCTTGAAGAAGAAAAGATACATTTAAACAAAAGGAAAATTGATAATAATGAAAACGACGATAATGAGGATGATGATGATGATGAAGACTACTACAACAGCGATAATTTGGCTGTTTACATATATATTATGAGTTACTAGTATTATAAAGGATTCGGTGGCTTTTTGATCATAGTTAACAAAATTATCCAATTAATATCTGCACAAACCGCTATAAGAGAAAACAACAAATAATTGCCTTGATTCCTCGCCAACTAGTAAAAAGTAAGCAATGCAAACGTCAGCAAAATAATCAATTTAGATCCAACACTTGATGCAATAATTCAATTTTTCGTCTCCAAAATATTAATAGCTACCAAACAAAAAACACTTGGTATCTAAATTACACTCTGTTATATTTTCATCTTTTTTTATTATTAGAATGGAACTTATATGTAATAAGCATCGACATGATTTGCTATATAGAATGATGTGCGGTCTGCCGTTTTCTTCACTTTATAGATTATAACGCGAGATGGCGCTATTCCACTTACATCAGGAGGGCTTCTTCACTGGATCGGAGTGAAGGTGAGAGGATTACGAACAAAGAAACAAACACATGAAAAGATTGATTCCAAAAAGAGAAGAAGAAAAAACACTCAATCACTAAAGTTTGATGAAATAATTCAGATGAAAATGTTCAGATTCAAAGAAGAAACATAAACAGTTGTTTAATTAATAATAAAATCTACATCACTAAGAAAGAATAGCGATAACAAACAAAAAAGACAATGGGAAATGGAGGTTATGAGCCCCATTCGTTTGACATATAATAAATAAATCCCATGCTCATTTGGATCTCTCGAGTTTCATGCTCTCATCGCCGTATCTCTCTTTCTCCCCCCCCCCCCTTTCTAACCCTCCAAATTGCTTAATTTATGGCTTTTTTCCATGCCCTTTGTCTCTCTGTTGCGCTCTACCACTCTCTCTCTCTCTCATCCTATTTCTTCACCTCCCCCCTCCCCCACCTCTCCTTCTCTCTCTCTTTCTCGCTCTTTTTCAACTACTTTTCATTCTTCCTTTCTGTAGTTTTATCTATGACCTTTTCTATTTTGCATCAACTATTCTTCCATCCTTTGTTATTTTGTATCACTTTATCCTCCCTTTTCTCTTTCTACTCCCCTTTCTTTCTATTACCATTCCTTCTTGTTATTGCACTCACATGAATCTCTCTCTCTCTCTCTCGCTCTTTTTTCAACTACTTCTCATTCTTCTTTCCTGTAGTTTTATCTATGACCAGCCCTTCATTGATGAATATGAACATTTTACATGTTGCACTTTACGGTTTACAATATGATGCATGTTCAAAAGATTTTTTAATTCAGCAGCTCTTTATTTTTATTTTTTTATGGACAAAATAATTCAGTTAAAAGAATGAATTTGAATATTCAGATCAATCTTTCAGCATTGATTGTAGCAAAATCATTAATAAATTAATTCTAATTTTTATAAGTTTAATGAGTACATTGATTAATTAATTCAAATTCAAAACAAAATAAATAGAAATCATAAATGAGTTTGAAACCCTACTTAAAGTTAACACGATTCTCATTAAAACAAAACCGAACTACAGTAATATTCTGGCCGATAATTTTAAGCTGTTTGATTTTGAGCTTCTAATATTGTCAACAATTCTATGTAAACTTGGTGACCTTATAATTGCTCTGACCTTCATTTTATGAAAGATATAGTGTTGAGATTGTGTTTGCAGTTGAGATTTAGTTTAGGTTGAGAATTAGGGTCAAGAATAGTGTTTGATCATGGGTTGAATTTAAGAATTTGGTTAGCATAGGAAACTGTCGCCAGAATATCTGTACTAGACGTTTAGAGCATCAATCAGAGCATCGTAACAAATTGAATCAAAAATTAGAGTTGACTGAAGGTTGATAGTCCCACTAGAACATGGACCGGCTAAATCTTCCCAAGTCAATTCTATTCTAAATGAAACATAACTACTATTCATCTTGGACTTCACTTCCAAACGTTTCTCAGCCTCTCTAATACTAGGTACCGGTACACAGGTCGATCATCCAATGTACCAGGAACTGCCATTCTGCAAAGATCTTGAAATTAGAAAACTGCCTGAACTCTGAACATTGACATGCCTGCATGAAACAGACCTTACATAAGCTATATCACTAGCAGGCTGTTCGGAATACATGTACGGTAGTTGTTGATGGAAAACAATTGTCTACTTCTTTCGATGAGAGACAAAAAAGCGCTTTCTTTTCAATTTCACACCTCCATCTACGTTTCTGGATCCATCTATGCCCTCCCTCGCCCCCATCCGAGAAGAGAGTTGACAAACTCCCAATTATATCACAGACAACATGAATGACATTATCGATGACATCATGGAAAGTCCACATTTCCCCTAGGTAATAAACAGGCTATTTGGAATGATGTTTTGTGCCGAGTTATCTTCTTTCTCCTGATCAGAGTGGCAAACATTCTTTGCATAATTTCTGGCACAGTTAAATTATGCCTTTCTTCACCCCATAAAAGGAAAGGCAATGACCTTCTATCATCTCAAGGATATCCTCAATGTCATTGTCAATGACATATATGACAAGTTATTTCTCCGCGCAATTCAAATTAAGCACTGGTGGCAGGTTACTCTTTTATCTCATCAAAGCGACAAACTTTCTTCTTTGCATTCCCCTCCCCCACCTGCACAATTCAGTACCTCCCCTCTCCCTACATGAGAAAGGGCAACAACCTTCACCTCTAGAACACCTTGAATGACACCATGAATGACATTGTCAATGACGTCCTCAATGACATTCTCACTGACATCACAGAAGGTGCTCATTTCTCTAGACCGATCAGCTCCTCTGGTCTCTTGTACTTCCAGTCTGTCTCCGTCAGCCAAACCATCTTCTTACGAAGGTCATTCAGTCTCTGCTCGTGGATCTCTGTAAATACAAAATATGGTAAGGAAAACAGGTTAATAATACATGTTAAATCTTTCTTAAAGCCTATCTACACTAGTTTGGCCAGGAAGGATTAGACCTCCCTGTGTGGTCACTGGCAGGTGGTTATCTCATCAAATCAGCTGTCACTTGACATAAGAAAAGGGGACCGTTGGGGACCAACAGGTACCACTTAGGCATTGTTGGCTACAATGTATATAGAGGGCGCAAGTAGTGCAGTCCCACTTTAAAGGCAGGGTATTTCAATAACATCACTACCACTGCTGTAGCAGTGAAGGCCTACATAGAGCGATTTGTACCCCAATTACCAATCACAGGCACATCATCAGTTGGTGATGCATTGTGGGACATGGATGTCGACACATTGGGCCATTGTGAGCAGACGATGGCAGTGTACATACATTGAAAGTAGTGTCAGTAGAATACCCTCTCTTTTATATCAATCTGTCTCCTTAATTCTTGTACTTAATCTAGGAATGTAAGTTTAGTTATTATTGTTTTTTTATAGTTTTTTTTTTACAGAACCAATGAAAAGTGACTGTCACTCTTGATGAAAATAAAGGTTCTACTTAAAGGTACATGTACAGTGTAGTCACGATTTCTAGTCTTTGACTGAAAAATTAAAGATTATAGCATCATACCAAATATACACTGTTCACTACGGCAAATACCCACAAATAATACTTACAAAGCAATTCAGTTTGCAACTACAAGATATCTGAGCACTTAATAGAGCAAGATTTTAGAAAATTTAAACCAGTTGTCTAGAAAATAAAACAGAATACCAACTCTGGTGTACATTTGAGCTTTATCAAACATTTAAAGGTCTACTTTCATCAGAGTGGCAAGACTCACCTTTCTGTAGATTTTTCACACAGTTCTCTGTCAGCTGCTCAACTTCCATTTTATCCAACTGTAGATCTGGAAATAGAATTAATAAAGTGTGAGTATGTTGCTGGTGACTTATTGTTGGGTAGTTTTTACTTCCATTTCAATTAGGCCAAATAACAAAAATAATGTGTTTCTCGTCCGGACTTTAAAAAAAGGAGGAGGCAGGGCATTTCTATTTATGAAGGGGTGACCAAAGTTCGCGGACGTTTTAGAACACATTACAAAATGTGATATTCGATCTATGATTTCTCATATTCTAGACACATTTATTTATTTCAATTATTACCAAATGGACAGCAAAGTTTTTTGCTACAGATCGGTTCAACTAAAAAAAATTATCGTGGAAGGTTTTCGGAGATATCGCGATCTAAAATCGAGCAAATCGAGGATCCAACAAGAATACCGACACAGCTGACCCGACACAGCATCACAATCATATCTATGGCATGCGTATCTTTCTTGCTCCCTCTACGAGACGACTCCACCCAACAACCCCCCTCCTCTCTCATGCTCATACCCCTCCCCTCTCTCTCCTCTCTTTCATCACCCGTTTCTTTTTTTCTTTTTTTCCTTTTCTCATTTTTTTGTTTTCCTTTCTTTCCTCTCTTTCCTTCTTTTTCTTTTTTCCATTTTTTTCTTCTCTTCTCTTCTCTTCTCTTTCCTCTCTTTTTTTTCCCTCTCATTTTCCCCTCCTCCCTCTTTTCTCATTTTTTCCGACGGCAGCGCAATTTTACCGACGCCCCTGTATGTATAGACACTTGCATGCATAAACAGAAGTGCATGGGACTATTACAAATTTCAAGGCCGAAAAAAATGGCTTTATCTTCAAAGAAGAAAGTTTAATGACTCACCTGCAGACTGGGTATCTTCAATGGCAGCCGGTGATCGAAATAGAGCTTTTCTTGGGCTTGACGTAGCCATCCAGGGCCTTCCTGAACCAGGATTACTTGGTGGGGTTGAGGGACGGTTGAACGAAGCCATTCTATATGGTTGCATTTCTACTTCCGGTTCCACTGGCGCACGTACGCGCGCGCAACTGAAATGATCAACTGGTATCAGTCCTAAATGAACCTCGCAAACATGGCATCCGCAATACATGGGTATTACTATTACGGATTTTTATTGTTAATTAAAATAGCTGAGAGATGTTGTAAATGTATATAATTTTGTTAGGAATGAAAAAGGGAGAAAATTATAGAAAGTATATAATTATTATTAATAAAGAGAGAGAAAGAGGAGAAGAAAAAAATTAAGTAATTGGCAACAATAGTCAAGTATGACTGATTGTTCTTAAATTATAACGAAATAAGAGGAAGGAACGTGGTATTGTATTTTTTCCTTCTGCTCTCCTTCTCAGTAATTTTTTTCTCCCTTATTTGATTCGTAATCACGCAATATAAGAATGATATAACGGTGAACCATTTGAGCTGAGACCAAAAAGATAAGCGGTACCTTACAATCTTTTGCAGAAAAAAGGGTTTCTTTCTAGTTTGTAATTTAGGGGGCATTTTTGTTGTTGTTATGCTTAGGGTGTGTGGCAGCCCATCAGTAAACTTTTCAGTCGTGACATTTGATTCCTAAACTCTTTTGCTACAGATATTTGTTGATTATTGTGTGCTCCCGATCAAAAGTACTACTTTGAAAATATTGACCCCCCCCCCCCCCCTTGATGCCTTTCTGGCTTGCACCGTCTTAAATATAACACGCATACACGCACACTCTCTCCTTTTTTAATTTTTTTTAAAAACAATTTTGTTTTATTTCTCCAGATGTGTAATACAAACCATGACATACAATTGAATAAAAATAAACGTGTTCAATATTGATGCTTTTACATAAACATAATTAAACACAAACTTATTTGCAGTATAATATAACTTAGCAACAAAGTAAACGTATAAGTACCTAAACATAATATGTCAATTGTAAATGTTATTTACTTATATATTACAAAAAAAAACAAATCTGGAGGTAATTTTACTGAAACAATCCTGCCCCCTCCCTGCCCCCTCCATCACACAGACATACTCACCCTCTATCACACAAACATACTCACCCACTCACACACATACTCCCCCACCCACCCACCCACCCCCCCCCCCCCCACACACACACAGTACTCACTCAGTGGATGTCTGCCAACATTCTCAACTCAAGAAAAATATACTAAATAAATTATCCAGGCCGCAAAATCGAGTTACGCTTTTAACAGGCTCACGGTGGAGAAGAAAGCAAATCTTAATTAATCTTAAGCTGCTCCCACTTTAAGAAATGTGATCCTAGCTTTCCCATTTTAATTGCTATTTTCTTTTCCTCATCCCTATACTTAAAAATGTTTTTTTTCATCTTTTCTAAAGTTAGTACTCGCCCCCCCCCCCCCCCCGATCTTGACATAAATGTAACATACTTCACCATGAAAATGATAGTATTACACATTTTTATTCTATATGAACTACCTACCAACCCAACAAATATATCTCGCCATTCTAAATCTTTAATTTCATCTAACTCAAAAAGTTGTATTAAAGCCTGCCATAACCTTTGAACGCTCCCACAAGATAAAAATAAATGTTTGTATGTTTCTATTTCCTGCTTACAAAACGAACATAAATTATCACCAACAAAACCAAATCTATGAAGATGCTCATTAGTGTATATGGCTCCATGCAATAATTTAAATTGAAATTCACGTTGTTTTCTAATGAGTATAGTAATTCTTGGTCTAACAAATATTTCTTTTAATTCTTTATCTATAAAATCATAATCATTTTGCCCATCCCTTACCTGCAAATCATACGTTCGTTGCAGTGCTTTGATAAAATAATCATAGATTGTTCTTGAACCCACATCCACAAACTGTATTTTTTTACTAGAAATATGGAAATAAGTGTTAAAGCTTATCAAATCAACCTCGAGGAATTCTATTAACCCTGAATCATCCTTCCATAACCTGGGTATCGCATCATAAATATCAATAATCATAAGCAAATTATTACCTTTCATACCGAGGTTCATAAAATATTTAACAGGCTTAACATGACCTTTCTCAACCAAATGATTCAGTTGAACAATCCCTCTTTCAAACATGTATCTATCAAATATACTTTTCCCATTTATACATATATTCTGATTATTAAAAATAATTGGATTAATATAACCCTCCAAATATCTTAAATTACTTGTCTCTTGCCATGCTTGCAACATTTCCATATAGTATGGTGGAATATCTAAAACGAGTTTAATCTTGTTTAAATCATAATCACATAAAAAAATAAATCTACCACCCACAAACTGTAAGCAATGATCAAAAAACAATTTCCATCCCAAACTTTTCTCTCCATATAAAAGACGTTTTATCCACATTATGCGCTGTATTTTAACGGACATTTCAAAATTAATCATTCTTAATCCTCCAAAGTCATAATCCTGATACATTATTGCCCGTTTAATTCTATCTTTCCCCCTCCATATGAATTCAAATGAAATTTTTGCAACTTCTTTATATACCCAATGAGGGACAATAACGAGAGATGAAATATAATTTAATTTTGAAAGCGCGTAAGTTTTTAGCAAATGTATTTTACCCATAATAGTTAAATCTCTTTGTTTCCACCATACAAGCAATTTTTTAATTTTACTTAGAATTTCTTTATAATTCAAATCATCTTTTAATCTTCGATCTAATGAATAACTAACCCCTAAAATATGTATTTCCTTAACCAAATTTCCAAATAAAGGCCCATCAGGTTTGTTCTCATCCTCACCCATCCACATAAAATGTGTCTTTGTTTTATTCACTTTAAGACCACTAATTTTTTCAAATGATTCAAAAATATATTGCAACCTTCTAACCGAATCAATATCCTTCAAAAATATTGTCATATCATCTGCATATAACACTTGCCTAATTTCAGATTTTCCAAATGTAATCCCTTTAATACCGTTGTCCCTCCTTACTGCATGCGCCAAAATTTCGATGGCAACCAAAAACAAATATGGCGATAATGGATCCCCTTGCCTTACTCCCCTTTCTATTTCAAAATACCCCGTGGAGTGACCACCGTTCATAACACAACTACTTATCCCTTTATACAATAATTTTACCCAAGAGCAAAATGAATCTCCAAAACCGAACAATTTCAATATTTGAAATAAATATCTATGAGATACAGAGTCGAAAGCTTTCTCAAAATCCACTGCACACAAAAACCCTTTCCCTTGTTCCCCATAATGCATAGAATAAAATAACATGTCATCTATCAATCGTACAGCTTCCCCAATATTTCTATCTTTTATATATCCAACTTGATCATGATGAATTATTTCATTTAAAACTTCTTTCATTCTTTTTGCTAGAACTTTAGATACAATTTTATAATCTACATTCAAAAGCGTGATGGGTCGATAATTTTTTATATGGAGAGTATCTTTCGCTTCCTTCTCAATTAAGGTAATTACCCCTTGTTTTTGAGATGCCGTTAATTCCTCCCTTTCGTATGTTTCATTCAATACTTCTACTAACAAATCACCCAAAGCTGGCCAAAAAGTATAATAAAATTCAACTGTTAACCCATCATTTCCCGGGGTTTTATTCAATTTCATTTCTTTTAAAACTTTCAAGCATTCATCTTTAGTTAATTTACCTTCACAGATTTCCCTATTGTCTTCATTTAACTTTGAAATATCATTAAAAAAGAAAGGGTCGTTTTGATTTATATCAGCCCTTAAAGAATATAAATCTTTATAAAATAGTTTAATTTCCTTTAAAATTTCCTCCTTATCTCTAGTAGTTTCCCCATTTTCTTTGTACACCTCCCTAATTACACTTTTCCTTTTATTCGATTTTAACAACTGTTCAAAATATTGCGTATTGTTTTCTCCATCTTCAAACCAAGGTGCACTTGATCTTATTTTAATGCCCTGTCGAGAAAAATCATACAATTTATTTAGTTTATCCCTTTTCTCCTCAATACAATCAACAATATATTTAGTGGGTCCCACTACCAGTTCGCCTTCTAAATCCTTGATTTGTTTCTCTAACAGTTCTATTTCAACCCTCCTTGCTTTTGCCTTTTTCCGCGAGTATGTTATAATAAATTCTCTCATTTTCATCTTTAAAAAATCCCAAAATACTAATTTATTCAAAATCTGTAATGACCATTCAGCTTTTAATTCCTGTATTTCCTTATTCATCTCTTCAACAAAATCTTTATCCATACATAAACTACTGTTAAATTTCCAATATGATTTCCCCAAAACAAACTTATCAACCAGATCATTAAATTCTAGCCTAACGCCAGAATGATCTGGCGTAATAGATGTCAAAATCTCACACGTACCCACCAATTTTTCAACACTACAAGGTATAAACCAATAATCTAAACGGCTTTGCACCACCGGCCAATTTTGTCGAAAAGTAAATTGCTTTACATTCGGATTTTTTTCCCTCCATATATCTTCTAAATCGTATTTATTTAAAAATTCCTTAATCAAATCAATAACCCGAGATTTCACCGGTGTTTTTGACCCCACATAATCTAATTTTCCATCCAATATACTATTGAAATCACCTCCTAATAAAACTAAATAGTCCCGATCACACTGATCAAAAATACTTTCATCTAACTTCTTCAAAAATTCAATTTGTAAAGTTTCTTTATCTCTCGTTGGAAAATAAACATTAACCAATAGCATTTTAACCCTTTGTATTTCACCTTTAAAAATAATGTATCTCCCCTCTTCATCTACTTTAATTTTTTTTTCTTCAAAATCTAAATGATTAGAAAATAAAATAAGAACCCCTCTACTATGGTTTGACCCATGACTAAAAAACATTGGCCCTCCCCAATCTTGTTTCCACCGCTCTTCTATCTCTACTGTACTATATGTTTCTTGTAAGAAAATTATACTATTCTTTTTAGTTTTGCACCATTCAAAAATATTCACTCTTTTTAACCTATCTCTTATTCCTCTAACATTTAATGTCATGAAAGATAATTTCACTGCCATGTTATTTTATGTGTAATTGTATCCAAAACCTTACATCGATAAACTCCAAAGAAACTTCCACATAATCTATTTCCACCGCAGACACACACACACACAAACAAAAGAGACCTCAGGCCATTTGATGGTAACAGTTAAATTTGACTGATTGCCATATAACACTTAATACAAGAGTGGAAAAATGTTTCATTCTCTTTCCCATTCCTGTTGAGCCCCCCCCCCCCCCCCATCGGTACCTACGATTTAAAGAATACAACATTTTGCCTATGCCCGCCCCCCCCCCATTACTCTTTCCCATTCCTGTTGACCCCCCCCCCATCGGTGCCTACTAAGAATACAACATTTTGCCTATGCCCGCCTCCCCCATTACTCTTTCCCATTGCTGTTGAGCCCCCCCCCCCCCCCCTCATCGGTGCCTATTAAGAATACAACATTTTTCCTATACCCCCCCCCCATTACTATTTCCCATTCCTGTTGAGCCCCCACCCCCCTCATCGGTGCCTACTAAGGATACAACATTTTGCCTATGCCCGCCCCCCCCCCATTACTCTTTCCCATTCCTGTTGACCCCCCCCCCCCATCGGTGCCTACTAAGAATACAACATTTTGCCTATGCCCGCCCCCCCCCCCCCCCATTACTCTTTCCCATTCCTGTTGAGCCCCCCCCCCCGCATCGGTGCCTACTAAGAATTTAACATTTTGCTTATGCCCGCCCCCCCCCCCATTACTCTTTCCCATTCCTGCTGAGCCCCCCCCCCCCTCATCGGTGCCTACTAAGAATACAACATTTTGCCTATGCCCGCCTCCCCCCATTACTCTTTCCCATTGCTGTCGGAACCCCCCCCCCCCTCATCGGTATCTACGATTAAAATAATACAACATTTTGCCTATGCCCGCCTCCCCCCCCCCCCCCCATTGTTCACCCCCGTAGTTATGTTTAGGGCGGCTTTAGGGCCTAAATCAGATTAGAATGATCGTCGTTTACTGTAAATTTGTAGCAGCCCAAAGTCAAGCACCGCATAGACCGACCCCTTCCTTGGAATAATTTTTTTTTTTTTAATTGTATAAATAATAATAAAGATGAATTGTTGGTGACTGCGAACACAAACTTTGTTATTAAAAAAGTAATAAAAACAAAGAAAGAAAGGAAGCAAGACAGAAAAAAGATAAACAATCGTCATAATAATTATATTAGTGATAATAATGATGGTAACCAAACAAATAATAAAAATAATATTAACGATAATAAAAATAATAGTAATAATTGTAATAAAATAATATTAAAATAATATTACATGTAATAGTATCAATAATAATATATTGACAGATCAGTGGTAATTAAGTAACTGAAATCACAACATTTATATATGGAAAGAAACAAGGGAAAAGGAAAGAAAATGGAAAGCTAAGAAAGAAAGAATACAAAAGTAAAACTGAATGAACAGAAAGCAAGATAATAATAATAATAATAATAATAATAATATGTCTTTTTTACCCAGGGTAGCCTCATCAGTATTCATACTGTTCTCCCTGAGGGCCGGGCCGGGCCCTGTAATAATTATAACAGATAAAGAAAGTAAAGGGAAAATGAGGAAAAGAGAAGAGAAAACATAACAATGTGAATGAAACTGCTTACAGTACAGTAATGGGCGGTAGCTTCAGTCTTCATCGGTCCACTTCAGGTCCAATACCGCGCGTACATTAAGCCTTACGGACGCACATTCCATAATTTATCGGATGATCTCGATTTATAAGTGCGAACTGGCGAGACGTGGATTAGACTCTAAAAAACATCAAAAATCTTTATTGGGAGTGTCAAGTGATGTAGCCGGAGAAAAGTGCCTTCGTTTGGCTTCTTTGGCTAATGAACAAATATTCATCTCTTCTTGTTCTTCAGTACCTATCACAGTGGCAGAGAAAATGAATTTCTTGTAAGTAAACTCTCGTCGATGATGACGTTATTTCGTTGATAAGTGACGGGCGTCTTTGGGCTGACCAGGCTGAACAGGCAAATTGCGCTGCCAGAGCTAAGGCGGAGGCAAGTCCTCCATCGCCGCTAGCGCATAAAGGGAGCGCGGATACATTGACATTGTTCCAGCCTTGGCCTTGTCTCAGATTGACCACTAAATTGATATTCAAATATTTACTAATGTTTTGATGTTTATAATTACTCACATGCTGTATCATAAATTGGCAAGATCAAGGACGGTGACTCATTGTTTTCAGTCAGTGTAATTTTTACAATCTGCACAAGATCATACTACTACTACGCACTTGCTCAGTTGCTGACTTGGTTGGTCGTTTACTTATAAGTTTTTGTTTTACTAGTTTTAGTTTTAATCTTTACTCTTAAACTTAGCTTAAGTTTTAACAAAAAGTTAGAAAAATAGAACTTAAAAGTGGAACCATACTTGACAATTGACACAGATCTATAGTATAGTGTCGGACTCGGAGACAACCATGATGGTTAACTTAGTTTTTGACGTTCAATGATTCCAATCATATTTGCTGAGAATGTTATGCAAAAACAAATGTACGGAATTATCATGGAATATAAGAATCTGCCACTGGGATACTCATTTACTAATGATGTAGTGATTCATTGCTTGTAATGCCTTTGAGGGATTCCGCCTCCCCATAGACTTTAACAATTACACGCAAATGTGTGAAGACACTCGAGCAGGCAGTGGCTTACAGTATTTCATGAGACGGACGTACAAGTGTACTTTTTGATTTTATTGCATATTTATGTGTGCCATTCATTATATCCCATGTGATTGTTTTATGACATTTTATTATTGATAGGCCCTAAGGCAAGGTTGATGTGTAAAGTTATAAACTCAAATTACTCAATAATATTCCTACAAGTAGTTTCCATTCCTGCCTGCAGAAACCTGTACAGAATCTTTATTCAGTCTTCTGATATCGCTCACATTCTGTTACTCAGCTGCATTACATTTTAGAAATAAAATTGGTGACCCGACTCTTAGATTTTGTCTAGATTTATTGAAATACATATAGGATTCAGATAGTGATAGGTCACGAAGGGAAGAAAACACAGGTAGAAAAGGAAAGTTGTCACCTTTTTTTTTTTATTAGCAAATGTATCTGCATTTATTGATAAATCAAATATAAAACATTCAAATAACAATAATAGTATATAATATAATTGGTTTACATAAAGAGTGACAACTTAATACACACAAAATAAAAATGCATAATTAAAAAGCTTGAAAGTATGGGGGTAAGTAAAAAATAATCAAGATAAATGCAGAGGCCAACTATCATGAGCAAGGATGCTTGAGTCGATAGCCGGGAAGAGGGGGGGGGGGGGTACATGGCGCTGTTGGTGTAGGTGAATAGAGAATCACGTATATAGATTTTGTTCAGAAAGTATCTGAATAAAAAATGAAAAGAAATTAAAGAAATTAACATTAATGATCCAGAAAATACACAAAGGCAAAGAAGACGATATGTTGTACCTTTCCCGACTCTTAATCCTTATCTGTATTCAGTCCCCCTCCTGCACAAAGCGTGGAAGCTTAGACGCTTCATTAAATTATTAGAGAAAGAAGACGATTTGTTGTACCGTTCTCGACTCTTAATCTTTAATTTGAACTCAATTTCCCCCTTCCCGCGCGAATCACAGAAGCTTTGACGTTTCATTAAATTATTAGAAAAAAAGAAGACAATTCGGTGTACCGTTCTTGACTCCATTGCCCTTTTTTCTTCCTACGTCCTCTTACTTTTTTTCTTCTCTTTCTCTTTCTCTTTTTTTTTTCGGTCCGGCGTTTTTTTGGGAGCGACCGCCCCCACCGCCCCCCCCCCCCCTGGCTACGCGCCTGCCTTTTGATAGGAGGTATATATTTGAGTGATATGAAAATAAAAAAACAAAAAATAAAAAACGGGGTAGCTCTCTAGGTGTCGAACAAACGATCGACAGAGTCTTCTAATTGCGCAAATTTGATTTATGTTTTTTTAGTGCATGTTATTTCCAGCAATTTAAAAAAAAGGACAATCCAACCTTTATGATAAGTTCAAAGGCAGGAAAATAAGAGAAAAAGAATGAGCGAATGGCGAAAGTTTGAGAAGAAAAAAAATCAGACCAATAATGAAAGGGGAATGAATGTTTGAAATATGAAACTTTTACACATTTCAATATTCTGTTATGCAAGTTATTGGGAAATGTTTTTGGTGTTATTCCGATTTCTGACAAGTTATTTTGCAAATGTAGACCAAATACAAAATTGAGGGAATTTTCTTGTTTGAGTTGTTTCTTTTTGTACTAGATCAAAATAGTGAAATGGTTTTAGTGAGGGAAATAGAAACACAGCATGGTTTTGCTGTGGGAAAAAGTTTTAGTAATTATAGAGCTCTGGGAAACTACAGGTGTAAATGCTAAAAAAGGATCTAAATCAAAACATTAAAATAATATTAAAAACCACTGTGAGAATATCACACTTTTACAATTTAGCAAAAGCAAACAGAGCTCTTTTGAACAAAAAGGTATTTTGTTACACTAAATGCCTTTGCTTAGAAGATTGCCACTGTGTAAATGGGACCCTGCTGAGAACATTTCTTCCCTATTCTAACATACATGTAAGATGCATTTACACTGCAAGCAAAATCATTGATTTTCTCACATTCCAGTGTTTCGTCAACACAACTAAAAAAAAAAATTGAATCATCCACCTCTGGACTCTTGAGTGTTTTTTTTTAAATGCCTGCTGAAATTTAAAAAAAAATTGTGAAAAGTGAAACAATCTGGTACGATGCTTGTTTTTTGTGATGTGTCTCTCCTTGCTTCTGTGTGATGGCACGCAGAGTAGCGACACGTCAGACATGTGCACTACTCACCGAAAAATCAATATGAACTTACACCAATGTTTTTTTATGGGTTTTTCTAGTAGTATAAATGGCAGTTCAAAATATTGTTGATTTTTTCAAAATGGTGTTTGAGATGTGTAAATGGGCCTGTAGACTACTTTTATGTGTGAACACATCTCATGGGGTGTCGTCATGTAGCTATCTATGTAGGTCAACCAACTGAAATCCGATGATCGATTCAGCTCTTCATCACTGTCTAGTGGTTAGAAGAGTTTGCTATACTTGTCTTCATGAGTCATGCCCAGACTTCGTCATGAACTGAAAGAACAATCATGTGTTTGTTATGCCTCCGCCACCGAAGGTGGTGCCGGAGGCATCATGTTTTCGGGTTGTCCGTCCGTACGTCCGTACGTCCGTCCGTACGTCCGTCCCGTTTGACCGTTATCACAATATCTCAAGAACCATTTAAGATTTAAACTTAAGACTCGGGAATAGTATTTATCACCATAGGAAGACGATCTGATTAGATTTTGGAGTACGTAGGTCAAAGGTCACAGGTCACAGAGGTCAACTTATGAAATTCCTTGTATTGAGTTTGTTAGCGCGATATCTCAAGAACCATTTGAGATTTAAACTTCAAACTTAAGGATAGTATGTATCACCATAGGAAGACGATCTGAATAGTTTTTGGAGCACGTAGGTCAAAGGTCAAGGGTCATAGAGGTCAACTTATGAAATTCCATACATTGAGATTGTTATCATGATATCTCAAGAACCACTGGAGATTTAAACTTCAAACTTTGATAGTGTGTATCACTATAGGAAAACAATCTGATTACGTTTTGGAGCACGTAGGTCAAAGGTCAAGGGTCATAGAGGTCAACTTATGAAATTCCATACATTGAGATTGTTATCATGATATCTCAAATCACTGGAGATGTAAAAACTTCAAACTTAAGGATAGTATGTATCACCATAGGAAGACGATCTGATTAGATTTTGGAGCACGTAGGTCAAAGGTCAAGGGTCACAGAGGTCAACTTATGAAATTCCATACATTGAGATTGTTATCATAATATCTCAAGAACCACTGGAGATTTAAACTTCAAACTTAATGATAGTGTGTATCACCATAGGAAGACAATCTGATTAGATTTTGGAGCACGTAGGTCAAAGGTCAAGGGTCACAGAGGTCAACTTATGAAATTCCATACATTGAGATCGTTATCGCGATATCTCAAGAACCACTGGAGAATTTTCACTTCAAACTTAATGATAGTATGTATCACCATATCATAATATCTCAAGAACCACTGGAGATTTAAACTTCAAACTTAATGATAGTGTGTATCACCATAGGAAGACAATCTGAATAGATTTTGGAGCACGTAGGTCAAAGGTCAAGGGTCACAGAGGTCAACTTATGAAATTCCATACATTGAGATTGTTATCATGATATCTCAAGAACCACTGGAGATTTAAACTCCAAACTTGTTTAAATTGCTCTATGGCGGAGGCATCATTTTCGACTGCGCGCAGTCAAAATTCCATCTAGTTTGAGTATGAGAACAGTATGAATAGATTGGATGCTTCATTTAAAGCAACATGTTTCTAGTAAACCAGTGGAGAAAAACAAATCAAGTGGAAAGAAAGTAAGAAACTCCCATGATTAGTGAGGGATTTAGCTCTATCAAGTTCTAAAAGAGCTCAACTTGAGAGGCAAAAAAAGAAATATACATCTTCTTTTGAAGGTGCATTTTGGCATTGTAATTTTTCCAAGAGCATATTTTCTGAAAGATCCCCTACCCATTTACCCCCCAAAAGTATTTTTACACTGTAGTAAACATCTTATAATTATAGCCTATGGTACTCAATGCCGACATTGATTTTAGGAGCAGTCTTCTATTGTTATGAAATCAATCAGCATTCATATAAAAGAAAGGAACGTAAAGGATCGTATTCGTGGGTAGTCTTCTACATTGAAAAGAAAAAGAAAGTGACGTTTTCTGTTTGACATTCCATTTAGACATGATGTGGTTTGACCACTTTTCATTCTGAATCATGGGCTGAGATTATATCCATGTTCACACTTGCACTTAAAATTGTAGGTAGGCCTACCGATGGGGGGGGGGGGGGGATAGGAAAGTGTAATGATCACTTTCTTTCCTCATTTGATTGTTACCAACTTTAAGTTTGGGAACCTCATATTTATAAACAACGATGCACCATTCACAAGTACATTTGCAAGGTCCCTAACTACAAGATAACTTCAAAGTTTAAACTAGTATGACCTAAACAAGGGAGATGGGAAGGCCCTGTCTAAACTTACCGGTGCATGTAAAGTTAAAAGACTGTTGTGTGAATCTAATGTAAAAAAAAATGTATGTAAAGAAATTGCCTCCTGTTGAATTTGTTTGGCATCAACATTGCCCTCCACATTTTTATGATGTTTTTAATGATACTGTATTAAAGCAAACATTCTTATAAGATATGTCAAAGCCTCACTGAGTCACAGGTGTCTCTTACCACCAGATTATGTAATCATTGTTTGACTGAGTTTGTCCTAGTTCATAAAAATGTTGCATAATGATACTGTACACCTCATACTGTTTGTTGTAACATGGACCTGTCACCTTTGTACATACATGTACAAGCTGAATGTGTACCAAAAAAAATGTACTTGTAGGTCCTTTATGGTAACTAAAGATAAGGCCTATTTGTATAGTAGAGCTTTATTGTCCTAATTGATCATTTGCATATCAATAAGAGAAAGATAGTGCTGGTAAATGTGATAATACAGTATGCTGTTGATAACATGAAGGGAACTCACTTCTTGTTTTTTTTTAAGTCGTTTATGAACTGTTCATTTTCAATGTTATGAATGTTCACTTATTGTATTAACAAACATATCACAATTATTTAGATTGATTGTGACAGTTACATCCCTCCCTTAATTTAAATAAGAAATGAAATACATGTACATGTACATGTAGTTTTCAGAATACCATCTCGTACAAACAAATCATATACATGTCCAGTACGCTGTACCCAAATAGGCCTACATGTAATGTACATACAAGTACATGACTGAGCTGTAATTTTGTTCATCACATAGCCCACTGAGGCATTCTAAATTTTGGTTTCATGATTGAATCATGGACCTAGTAGTTCATGTATTTCAAAGAAGTTGTTTACGCTTTGAAATTCTAGCCTGGTAAGGAGGTTGTTGACACAGGGTCATGAGTTTGTTAGCAGAGTTGACTCAGTTCTTTCTTCACAACTATTTTTGCTGTAGGACCTGTTAAGTGTTATTGAGATGGGCAGTGCCAACAAGGTTTATTAAAGGGGAAGTCCACCCTGAAATTAAGTTAGTTTTAATAGGAGTAGAAAAATGAGAGAAACAAGTCAGTGAAAGTTTGAGCAAATTCCGATTAAAAATAAGGAAGTTAGGATTTTTGAAGTTGTGATCAATCAAACACAAATTGGCAACTCTATGACGTATCATGCGAGCTCAACTTCCATTTGCTCAGTACTAAAAAAAATCTAAAATTTTCATTTTCCCTCAAGAAAAATTTCAACCATACATGCACCCTAAATATAATAATTGCAAATATGTTTCTATACTCCCCCTGCAAGGAACAAATATATATTCCGTCATCAATAACGAAGAAAACATGATTTTATGGAATATTATGCACAAAGCAAATGAAGGAGAGCTCGTATAATAAGTCACAGAGTTGCCAATTTGTATTTGATTGATCACAACTTCAATAATTCATAACTTTCTTATTTTCATTCAGAATTTGCTCAAACTTTCACTCACCTGATTTTCTTATTATTCTGCCGCTATCGAAACAAACTTATTTTGGGGGTGGACTTTCCCTTTAACTGTTTTAGGTGCAAATTTTTAACAAGGTTTTGGACTCATACCCAATAATAGGAAATATATTGTTGGTTTGAAATTTATATCAGAATGTGCAAGTGAAAATAAAATGTTTTGAAATACTGTTAAATAGAATTTTAAATAAATAGGATGACAGATTTTCTCCCAGTCGCCTGAAAAAAAAATTGATCAGAGGCTTAGGCCTGCATGTTTTTACTTTGAATAGAGTTGGAGAAGAACACTGTGAATGCAAACTGTAATACAGGTTTTTTTTTTGTCCTGTATTATTTATGCTATTAATGTAGGCATCCAAATATATCAAAATTGTATAAAATCACTATCCACCCAATTTTCAAAATTTCCCCAAAACTTTGTATTACCTTTAAAAGTAATCACACGGTTTTAGAAGTATATCGTCTAGACCATGAATGTTAGTCATGCTGTATTGAAAACACATAGCTTATAAATATTTGTATCTACTTGGTATAGTCTTTTGAAGCAATAATGATTTCATTATACAGCGCATCTTTTAATCTGCAAATGGCGTACAAGGTACAAGGTACATGCATAGAGAAAATCTTCTAATTTTCCTGGTACCAGTGAAAAAATAGACTATGACCTGAGTATGACGTGCATCCTTAACTCTTGAAATAGCAAGAGAAGATGGAAAATCCAATCACATCCAATCCAATCCAATCCAATCCAGGAGTTTATAAAGCGCCAATATCTAGTTGCCTAATCAAAGGCGCTGATGAGACTGAAATCCAATCCAATCCAAAAGATATTTGATATAGCGCCTTTTCCTTGCAGTTACAAAGCGCTGCACACACGCTCCACAATGTTTGGGCCACTTAAAAACAAAAGTTAGACACTACTCAGAGATCAGTAAAGTATATTTAGGCTACCAAAACTGTCTGTTCATGAGACATCATTGAATATAATCTCTGTCAATGGGTTGTATGGACACAATCGTTTGTCATCAAGCTTTCCCAACTATCCATTCTGAATTTGCATGTATACATTGTACATGTAGCTCATGCACATTACTCATTTACATATTCCATTTATGTAACTAAAAGGAACATTGTTATTAGAATTGTAATAAATTATGAGCTTTTCCTTTGTTACGAATCAAGCCTACTTGTACTGGTCGACATTTTTGTTCATTCTGACATCATTGCTTGTCGAAACCATACTTTACATTTTATCTTCATGTACCAGACGCATGCCCGCCCTCCCCCCCCCCCCCCCATTGTCATTAGGAATTACCTTCAATTCAATTGACTCCAATTCGATTGACTATTCATGTGCCATTCTCCAATGCCGTCATCACTCATTCTAAATTAACCTTTTCATGGTAACAACTAATGAGATAGCAGAAGCAACCAGACATTATGAACATGAATGTGCATTGATCAGCCGTCATCATGCCATCAGCAACAGAATTATGTAAAACCTAATCATCGTTCGTTCCTTCATTGCATCAATTGGGTGATTGGGTCGCATATATTGAGTTCCTTCAAATTCAATATAAGTTATAATTAGATACCTACATGTATTGTACATACATGTAACATGTTTGCATAGGGCTACATTACAGTTTCCAGACTTTCACAATTTTGTACTTCTTCCAGACTTTCATAGAATTCCTGAAAAAATTCATGATGAATTAATGGGATAAACCAGGACTCTAGACCATTTGGGGGAGGGGGGGGGGGGGGGGGGTCCGGATTGAACTTTTGACAGGCTGTACATGTATGCATTAGCCCTATGTGAAAAGTTGAATATTTTGGGGTCTCGAGTCCCGACATAGATTTTGGGCGCCCGAGTGTCCTGGGCGGCTATTAGTGTTGAGTCCTTGATAAACAATCATATTTCATTGCTTGAATATTGTTTATTTCTTTCAAAGGGTTTTCCATCTAAATCAATTCTTCTTTTCTTTGTTCGTAGTAATTAAAAAATGATAAAATAGGCTGTGAATTTTATTATGTTTACAATAGTATGTATAGGTTATATTGTACCTAAAATTGAAATGTTTGACTAATTCCATCTCATTATACTTTTAATTATTCTTTAAAAAGGGGGAAAGAAAGAAAAAAAGAGTGAATACTTGACAACACGTGGGTTCTCAACTGCTTTTCATTTGTGATGCCATGTACATGTACATGAACTTACCAGCAACTGTACACTATGGTCTATAGCCATGGCACATGTACATGTAGGCTTGCAAATTCCTATTGCTTAATTCCAATGTGAACTTTGGCACCATGCACTTCAAAAATTGCGGGTTTTATTGTAGTACACAGTAATATAATCTCGATCCCTCTTGATGAATGTCCTACATGGAATAAACGGTACACATGTCAAATGTGATGTATGGGCCATTTATTAAATTCTTTCATTCCGGTTGCTGTTAGTGACGATAGTTGTGGAACCGCAACAATTGACTTTTAGTCTTTTCATCAAGGTGCCTTTGTGTACACACATCTGCCAACTGGAATTGCTCAATATTTTCTCGAAGGGCTACTATTTAAAAGACACATCTCATGAAAAATTTAGAAGAAATTTGATATTTGAATAGCGGCGCTGAAATTGAATTTGCAATAAGAGTGTGTCAGATCTGCTGTACTTGGACATTTGTAGTTCAATCTACAATGAAATACAAAATGTTCATCATTCAATGAAGCAACCTTCTCTAAATTGGTGGTCATTCTGTTTCATAGTCACTGGCATTCACTGCCATTCAGACATGCCTGTATAGTATTGAACCCTGTCTGCCGTACGTAGCCGATAATAAAGTCCCAGCACGATTTCAATTGGCAACACAATATCCACCCACAAAGCTGTCATTAACATACAATCCATAACCATTTAACAGGACTACATCCACCTGCCCCCCTTTTATTCCCCCCCCCCCTACTTGTTTTTCTTTTCTTTACTCCCCTCCTCCCCCCTCTACTTTTTTTCCTCCACAATACATCTTTAATATCCATCCCATCCATACTGTACAGTCTGTACTTGTATTGTTTTATCGAGTGTGGGGCCTAAACAAACATTGCTCATACTGTACAGTACATTCTAGTGTAGGGACTTTGTTAATGGTTATTATGACCCTTGATGTACTGTACATATGCATATAAAGACCTATATGTACATGTACATACCCCTTGGCCCCTCTGCTCTTATGGTATTGTGAATACAATCCTCCTGACTCCTGAGCAGTTTAATTGAAAATCTCACAACAAAAGCGACAATTCAGGATGTAGTTGAAAAATCTTGAATCCATAAATTGCTTCTTCTTTTGGAAATCCTGTTACTTCAATAGTTTCTATTTATATCATCGGTAGACGGAATGATGTGGGCGTTCTAATTCAGAGACTATTATACCTAGAGTCTTAAAGGTCTAGAGTTGAGCCGCTTATCCGACATGTATCCGTAACTCATAGAATCAGTCCCTTGGTCGCATTTAATTTTAGGGATTGATCGAGAAAAATGTGGCGCCTACATGTATATCTTTTGCCAACTTTGTATTCAGTATTAAACGGACCCAAACCTGTATCAGTTGTAATTGATACATGGGGGGTGTGATCTGCATGCATGCTGCCAAGAATGTAGAATTAAATAGAAACACAATGCCAGATACATTGGGTAAACCTAACTTTAATACAAGTCTAAAGTCAAAATGTACATTTTGTTTCCTGAAAGTGTCAACTTAAAGGGAGGCTTTACTACTTCAGCTAAAAGGGATTATACCACCCAGTGAGCCATCGAGGTCACTGTGACAGGGGGCTATCTCATTAACTCAGCTCTCATTTAACATAAGAAAAAGAGGATCATGGGGGACCAACAGGCACCGATTTGGGAAGTTTTCTATATAGAGGGAGCAAGTAGCTACAAGTAGGACAGTGTGCCTTTAAAGTATGTGCTGACATATTTCATCTACATGTACATTTCAGTCTTACAGAAGTGTACAGTATTTGCAGGGGGGGGGGGGAGGGGAGAAAATTGATTTTTATTGTATATCATTCTGACTTTGAAAATTGCATTTTAAGAAAAAATCCTGTCTTCATTGTTGTCATAAAACGCAGAAAAGTCCTGAAAAGTTCATCATGTATATATTTGTCCATAATTGCCATTCATATGATTGATTTGTTGATATTTTTCATCATATTCGTCATTTCATCATAACAAAACTCAGGAAGAGGTGGGCATTAATCATTTTCTGTATGGACTCTTATTACCTGCTTACTTTGATAATTTATAAAGATATTTATCCTTCATGGTTTTTAACCTTACAATAAATCATTGCTTTTATATCATTTGTTATGCCCTAAGTTATCATTAACCTCTTCATAATCACTATGATGGTCATAACCACAAGCAGTTCTTTACCAAATAGTCATCTCCTGGAATCGTGACAAAAAAGGTGGAACAATGCATAAAATATCCAGCAAGTCACCATTTTAATGATTTATTACACGTAGATGGATCTTTCATAAGGCTCTTTATAATTTCTTTGCCAAACTCAACTTCAAGGGTAATGCTACTTTAGAGTTCAGACATTTGTTCAGGTTCGTTGGGATTGTAAGATGGCCCTGACACGGGCAAGATTAAGTATCCTATTGGAGATTTTACAATGGGTTCCCTATCTCGCTTGTTTGGCTGTTCACTAGTTAAAGGTAACACCACCTTCAATCTCTCTCTCTCTCCTCAAAGAAACTCCAATAAACAAGTATGCACCAGTGCCTGAATATAGATTGGTTGTTTTATAGGTGGGCTGTGACGTAGTTCGAGCACAAAAGAGGTAAACAACTTTACAAAGGCTTAAGCAAACGGCACAATGAATAGGGGCGATATCCATCCCGATCTATTGTAAAATTCAGCTACTCTTGGGGTCTGAAACCCCAGCTGATTTTCAAAACACCAATGATACTGGAGATGAATTTTGCATGCGTATGAACTTGCCGGGGGAGCGTTCATAATTGATGCGTTTCATGAATGATCGTAGATATGATGTGATGCCATCCAGATGACGTGCGTAGAGCTCAAAGTCATGTTTGCTTGCACACATTAATGGCAGCGTTTTGGAGGGTTAGGGGCATTTGGGGATTTACACAACTTTGCATAATGTGCACCGGAAAGAATTTATTGCCCCTCCGTATTTAGAGTGTCAGGTTCCATTCCATGCAATCAGCTAACTCTCGTTCATTGCAATGTAACAAACAGTACACATGTCTGTGAGTTGGTTTGCTACATGTAGGTAGAATAAAATGGGGTGAATAAGAAGAGGAAAGACTGGACGAGGATTTTTAATTTAGTTTTTTTTTCCCTACAAATTGTTGCTTACCCTTTTTCATTTCTTTTACCGATGTCCATCATGACTTGAAAACAAAATTAATAAGGATCATGAGGTAAATTTGCATTATTCCTAGCTGAAAAAACATGTCAAATTCTAGTTTCCAATTTTTTAATATTTTGATTCAACTCTCTGTTTCCTTTCATCCATTATAAAATGCAAGATTTGAAACTTTTTAATCAGTTTCATGTTTTGGTTTGTAGGCTGTAGGTCTGTAGGCCTACATGTATATACGACTTCATGAGGTTACATTTTTAAATCGTCTTGAAGCCATAAGGGCATCAACTCATAGACCACTAAATTTTCAAAAAAGGGATAATAATGATAACAATAAAAAAGAGAACAACAACAACAACCAATGCCTGAGGATTGCCAAAAAGAAATATGAATATCTCTTTTTAAAGGGCTCTCCTCATATATTTATATACACTATATTATACTTTAATACAGAGTTGACACTCTTGTGGGCTCAAAATATATTGATAACAGGTTTCATTATGATCACATCATTCCAATATATTTGATGTAGAAGCTATACTACAGCAGTGACTTGTACTCAAATTGTTTTCTGAATATGTACACCTGTACAAAGTCATAAGTGTCCTATTAATTATGTATATATTTCATATATGTCCATTGTCCAGCATCATCATAGGGCAGACCTGGTACAGCCATTTTTTAATAGTAAAGTGACTCACAGTGTCTCAACTAGGTAAATTGTGCCACACCCCCATTAGCCAGTGCTTGGGATATAGATACCGCTATACAATAACAGCGCAATATGTCATGAGGATGAGATATACATGTACATGTATATATTGTACTGTACTTTTATATGTATTATGATAAAGGCCTTTGTGATTGATTTGGACATTCCACCTTTTTTTACAAGAATACCAGAGTACTCTGTTGTTTATAGTCCATAATGTTCTATAAGATAATGACACATTGCTTCTTTTTATTTTCCTTTTTCTCTTATCCCCACTTCCTCAGCCCTCCCCCTCTCTCTCCCTCTGTCTCTCTGTCTCTCTCTCTCTCTCTCTCTCCCTCTCTCTCTCTCTCTCTCTCTCCATCTTAAATCTAATCTATCCATGTCCTCTCCCTCACCTTCCTTCCCTCTCTCTCTCTCTCTCTCTCTCTCCATCTTAAATCTAATCTATCCATGTCCTCTCCCTCACCTTCCTTCTCTCTCTCTCCCTCTCTCTCTCTCTCCATCTTAAATCTAATCTATCCATGTCCTCTCCCTCACCTTCCTTCTCTCTCTCTCCCTCTCTCTCTCTCTCCATCTTAAATCTAATCTATCCATGTCCTCTCCCTCACCTTCCTTCCCTCTCTCTCTCTCTCTCTCTCTCTCCATCTTAAATCTAATCTATCCATGTCATCTCCCTCACCTTCCTTCCCTCTCTCTCTTTCTCTCTCCCCCCCCCTCTCTCTCTCTCTCTTTCTCTCTCCCCCTCCCTTTCTGCCTCCATTATTTCTTTTATCTTCTTTACCAAAATTAAGTAAAGAAGCATCATATAATGGCATCAGATAATTGGTACATGTTTAATGTACAATGTAGCTATATACAGTTTATATTACGTCACAAATGACTTGTCCTTGTATTTAAGCTAATTCTCTACAGTATTTGGCATGAGGAAAGTGCTCAGCTTTCAACAACAAAAGAAGAGCAAATATATACCGGTAGGTGATACAGTTTGAATGTGGTATGTACAAAAGTCTAGAGAAAGAAATGCAGTTTCACTTACAGGCTATAAAAGAAAAGGTTTCAGGTACTGATTTATGATTTGATATTCCCATAATGAATTGCTCTACTAGCTTCTATATATGATACTCAATAAATCACTTCAATGAATTATTAACCTCAACAAATTAGGGATCTATTGCTGACACTTTAAAATATTATAAATGAAGCGTGAAACCATTAATTAGCACGTTGTTCACTCCACAAGTAACTTGCCTCTGCATGCATAGTGCAGGTCTACTTGTCAGCTACATTCAAGCAAATGTTTGCTTGTGTTCAATCTACTGCAGTCATCCAGAAAGTTACTAGCTTGTCTTTCTTCTTCACCTCCTCACCCGTCAGATATTTGTGGTCATGACGAAGTCGCAAGTTGGCAACGTTAAACTGACCGTGGTGAGGGTCTGCTTCCATTAATAAGTGAAATGGTCCGTGCCAGAAAAGCCCCATGAATTTGCTTTGCAAGTTTGCAGTCACACTGCATTTACGATGAGTTGATTGGGAATAAAGTCATTATTTTCAGTCATCCTTTTCGTTAGTATAGTCTATAGAAAAATAATTAATGAACTTAGGTACTCTTGTGAAGCAAAATGAAGACAAATGTGCATTTTGGTTGCTGTTGGTATACTTTGTCAAAATTATATATTTACAGGAGTATTACACATACCCAGATTGATTGCAAATTAATATTTAAAAGCAAAACATGTATTTATGAAATGAAAAGGAAATCATATATCAAGAGTCTGTTCCAAACTTTGTACAGCTAACAACATTATTATTATTGATACCCCTTGTAAATTTGATGCTTTTTGTATTTTTCGTAACTCGAGAATGAAAGGTGGACTGGTTGAATGCTGTTAGATGTAAGCTTTAATATGTAATGTCACATACTCAGAAAAGTAAATGAAGACAAATCAATTTTTTACATATAAATATGACAGAACTTGGTAAGGGTATGAAAATAAATTTAGTTGTTAACTGTACATTTATATTCACAGATAAAATAGAAAGGTTTCTTTTTCTTTGTATTACTCCATCATGCATTCAAGCCTTGAATTACCCAGAGTACAAAGAGCATTTCTTCTTTATGTCCTTCTGTTCTCCTTGGCCAAAGTGACCCTCTTAAAAAGACCAAGGTTTAGGCTGTGTTTCAGATGCCCCTTTGCTATCTTTATTTTACCTTTGCTGATTTGCCAGAAGGTTTCCCATCTGAAATACACACGTTAGAGAGATTCAATGGCTGAATTTATGTGTGGAAATGTGGAAAATTTTGTTTTTTACAGCATTTCATATCCTAATTTTGAAACATTCTATAGCATTTTAAACACCTTCTTCAGCAAACCAAGAAAACCACATAAATTGTAAAATCTCGTTTTCTACTCAAGCGTTCAAAAATCAACTCCTGTACAGCATTACGACAATGTGGCATGATTTATAAATTGTTTTGCGATCAGCAATCTACTGTAAACTCCAAACCGTTCTCTATTTTAAGGATGCGCTACAAGATTGTTGTGTGCTGTTGTCATGGTGATAACCATGCATACAGGCTGTGAGCACGAAACACATCCATTATACACAGATGGAAGATGGGAGGAAACATCCGCCCCCGTTAATTAAGCCATTCAGTCGTCAAAACCAATGTTGAGCGGTATTTGTGGCAATCGGTGGGTGATGTGCAAATGATTAAAATTATAGGATATTTGATGGACATTGATGGTACGTACATGTACATATAAATTGCCATGGATGGCAGAATCTGATTATTCGCTTGATTGAAGATCCACCTGCACACCATTGATGAAACTCCCCAGCATACGTCCTTATCTAGTAATTACAGTATGCATTTTATTTTGGAGGCCATTATTCCTTTGATAAGGCCTGTATAAAATTCAGGCCTTGTGAATAGAAATAACCCATCCTTGCCCCTGATTAATATTCTGATTGAAAAATGTATATCTTTCATTAGAATTAGACACACTTGTCACATATTTGGTCACGCACATTTTTCAATAGACCGCTTTATTAACATATTCAAATGTGCATTCTTTTTAAACATAGGTTGTTCTTGACAACATGAAAGCTTGTCAGAGGCTTTCCCGATATAGCAACAAGTAATGAATGCAGACTATTCCAAGCATTGTAGTTCATTCATTAATAACAGATTAATGGAATAGCTTGTCACAAGGTCCCCAGGAAAGAAACATCCATAAATTTGAATACAATACACCATTAGTAAATTGGGCTATTAGACACACATCTAATCTTGTTCATGCCCCTTTTCAACTACATGTATCTTCATGCGCAGATATTCTAAAGATTGTTATCTGAATACTGCATATTGTCTTTCAATCTTCATGAATGAGCATGTGGTCATTAATTAATAATAACTGTAAGCTAGTTTGATTCCATAATTAATATTCTTGACTTATGAAAAGCAGTGAAAAAAACATGGTAATTTTGCATAGGATTAAGGGAAGTAGGCATTTATTCGATCGCACATCTAAAAAAATATTTTCAAATTCATACAGTTATATTATCAATGTTACTGAATAATGCTTATCATTGGGCTATTGACATTTCTTGCCTTAAAGCATCCTTAAATTTCAGAACCAGAAGTATCAAATGTTTTTATTGACACCAATTATTGAGCAGTTACCTGCACTTTGAAATCTACCTCAATAGTGCATGCACTCATAAACCTCCATAGTACAGATGTCAAGAGACATAATCTTAAAATGCTTCTGTCGTATACAGTGTAATGTGATCAGAAAAGAATGGCTTGCATATATACACACAGATGTATCTTGAGTAGAGATTAATCTTGAACAACGAAAAGTTTGAGAGAAGATGCGGGATGATAAATGGCAGTGATTTGTCATCTGATCTGCGGGGTATCCCAAGAATCCAAACGGACCCAGATTGCTTTCTCGTTAATTAGGAGATCATGGTGGGAATAAAGGGGCACCATTTTGCTTGGCTGGTTAAAAGCCAGAAGGGTGTTAATTCTCTGCTGAAGGATACAAGTTAATGCCTTTTGGCTCTTAGCGTACTATTGTATCATGATGAATCCATGATGAGAGTAAGGGGTAAGGTCTTGTCTAGTGAGCGTCAGAAGGGCCTCTGTGTCAAGCTGGGATATGAGGTACCGTCCTTCTGTCTCTCCTCAAAACATCCATGGTGAGAGTAAGGGGTACCATTTTGTCTTTATAAAGCGAGAAGGGCATGAATTATGTGTCCAAGGATATGAGTTAACACCCTAAAGTTTTAAAAAGATAAAAGTTATGCCTTTCTTGGCTCTCAGCACGCCTTTGGATCATTAGAGTCCTTGATGGAAGTAATTAGGGGTACCCTATTTTGCTCTTGAGAGCCATAAGGCATTAACTCTATAAATTAATATACTTTTGGCTTTCTCTCTGAAGAGAGATATCTTATATTTTGTTTTCACAAAATCGATGTTGATCAAAAAATAATATGCACATGTATATATATTTTATTATATTACTTATATTCTCTGGCGCCAACCCAGTGTCCCTCTGCACCCGGGTAAAAAAACGCTGCTCTAGACCCCTGTCCATGTGGTGATGGAGATATTTCTCTACTGATTTGGTACATGTATCTTTGACCTGAATATTAATAGCCTCTGGCGATGATGGGAGATTAGATGACTTGATTTGAGGTTACTGACCAGCTACCATTGTCTATAGCATTTTTTAATTTATAATAAGGACCGGGGTTTATAAAGGGATTCTTAAAGCCTGTTTCTCAACAAGATCACTTAAAATTCAATAATAAAGCATAGGAGGGGGGGGGGGTTGTCGATAGATCATTAAGATATGAACCGCTGCCAAAAAAACACATTATAAATGGTATGGGTGAGGGAGTATTTCTCTATTGCCTTGGCAGCATACATATACAGCATACATGTATGCTTGTGCTTCGACTCTTACAGTAGAGCGCAGTAACGAAGGTCACTGGCCAGATGAAGAATTGTATTAAATAGGATTAGAAAGTGGATCTGTAATTTTGATCCATGAAGTATTCAGTGGAAAGTTAAACAATGGCGTAATGATACAGTAGATTGATTAGCAATATGTCATGCTCCAACACTTTTAGCAGAAGGCAGTACTGACTAGTACTGAATAGGTCACTGACCAGTTAAAGAATTGTATCAAATAGGATTAGAAAACGGTTCTGTAATTCCGATTCATGAAGCGTTCAGTGGAAAGTTAAACAATGGCGTAATAATACAATAGATTTAAAAGCAATAGGCTTATACATGTATTTATAAATGAGATACAATCTGTGATTGTTTTCATATTAATGATACTTCTCAAGTTTGGTTTTAATTAATACTTAATAGCGGGTTTCGATGATGACAGAGTTGAAAGCAAATGAGGATAATGACCACATATTTTTTTTAATATATCTAGAGTTGAGAGCCAGAAGGGTGTAAAGTTATATCGTTATACATGGGGATCAATGTCCTTTTAGCTCTCAACAGAGGATAAACATATTGGATAGATGTCTTTGAAAGTTCAACATATCGTCCTTGTTTTCACGAAGTGACGGTAGTGAGGAAAATCGTAACGCAAAGTGAATGCAATTTTTTTTCCCTACCGTCACTTCGTGAAAACAGCGACGATATGGCTAAATGTCTTCAATTTTTTTTATTCTGGTTGTGTATTTTGTTCAAACATTGTTTAGATGACATTGGAATAGAGGGGGAATGGAGAGAATTAATCATCCATCACTGTGTGTAGAAGTAGAAACTCCATGTAGTATCCAATGTCATCATATGAGATCCAAACATGAAGTTAATGAAGTTAATGAAGTTTCAACAATGTAATTACAGCATAATTGAAGTAAAGGATGAGACTGAATGTAGAAATTTATCCTTTCAGTTTTGCATGTCATTCTGTGATGTCTCCAAGTGTTATTCTGTAAATTGGGAATAGAAAGTATGACAAAATGAAACGAATTTAGATCATATCCTGAGTTCATATAAGATATAATTAAAGCAACTTGATGTACATGTAAGTGTGACTACACAACTCATGCAAGACTTTAGCTTTTCATGGTATTATTTTTTTTACCACTGATCTTTGGAATAATCAGAGGAGGAAATTAACACAGTAGGAAGAAGAAGAAGGTACTTAACTTTTATGCTAGAGTACTTGGAAAGAAATGAAAGTATACAAAAAAAATGAGATCATTTCCGTAATATATTTGTATTAAAATAGAACTAGAACAAGTACCTGCATAATAGGAAGTCGAAAATATGAAACTCATCTTCCTTTTCTCTTTTATTAAAGAGAAGATTGGGTTTTGGTGAAGATGAAAATAATTTGTGAATTTAATTCTCATTCATCTTTCAGTTTGGAAGAATTCGTAGCAGAAATCTCCCTTCAATAAAATAGAAGAAACTGAAAGAAAAGAAACTGAAAGAAAATAGAAATGGGTGAAAGTTTGGACTAAACTTTCATCATGCCACTTGTGTAGTCCCATATACCAATTTTTCTTTGCAGTGCATGTTGTTTTTTGCAAAATTAGTCAACTTTCAGTTTCTTTCCATTTTGATCGTGATTCCAAAACCTCAGAGTTTACAACTTTACATCAGTTTTATATACATCTCCTGTGTAATCGGACTTTCCCAACTGATACCGGACACTCCCTTTCACAATGTAATCGCATGACCAGCTCTTTACATTATCTTTTATAAAGGGATTTGGTATCTTTGTCTGAGATTCTGAAACAAAATCCTGGAATTAGCTCTTGCTGCAATGATAATTATAAACCTTTAGGTCAGTCAGGAACCCCATGACTTTTACAAGCCGATCGCCTGTCTGATTATCAAGATATTTATGATTGGAAATTGAAATTTCAAAATTTGATTTCTTACAGTTTTTTAACACTACAGTCTATGGGGGAAAATGAGTATGGTAAAACCGGTCACTCAAAGATTTTTACTTTTTAAGGCACTCCATGATCATTTTTGTAGGGCTTCAATATTACACCATATCACAGACACTGATAACACAGGGCCTTGCATTTCTGATTTGACATTTAAAAATGATGCCTTTAAGACAGCAGTGATCATGTGGTGCATGTTGTAACAACATGATCTAGAACACCTACAGTCCTGGAAACAAAGCAGAGAGAAAAGACAGGAAGCAAGCGGTGTGCAGCGCAATAGATTATTTTTGTTTCAAGTTCAAATGTCAGGGAAATTATCTGAAACGCCTGAAGGGTAGCATCTAATACCACAATTTGGAAGGGAAGAAGCGTGTTGCGGGGTAGGGAGACTGTGGGTAATATGCTCTTAGGGCTACAATGTTCGGACATATGAGAAGCAGGAGGCTACCATTTCGTTGGTCTTGGGAAATCGAGAAACTGGGTGAATCAACATCCTGTTCATGATAGTCTAAAACCTGAATAGCATAGTATAGAGAAATAATGTTAATGTGTAAGGTTAACTGTGGTAGTTTACAATATTCTTCCAAGGTTTTAGTCTCTATATGGGTCATTCCATAAAGTTGGGGCAAAAAATATGACGGTGTAACGTAGGTATACTTCTACTATACATGAAAGATGAAATTATCTGTTGAAGATTTTTATGCAATGAGTAAATAGTAGTGTCCTGCCAGAATCTTTCCTGTTTCACTTGCCTTTCTTCAAAATCTTTGCTCAACATGCATTTTCTTTTTACCAGCCTTAAATGGATGCCGTATTCATATAACATAACATAAACTTTGGGTCCATAATATTGATTAACCATGAAGCTTGAGTACTTCGGAAGACAGTTAGCTATGCTTTTTATGCAAAACTCAATTTGAGCAAACATTGTTACAGTTGATAGGAGACATAGTTTCTCACTTCTGGTATGTCACAAAAAGTGCTTCAACTTTCTGGATGGACCCCCATATATACCACACACACATTTTCATCTGTTTCTTTACATTTTGGATGTCAGATCCAAAGCATCTTTCAGTGTTCCCCTATATGTTGTGACAAGATGACTTGTCATTGAGGTTAAGGGAGGTCAAAGATTCTGTTGACGGAAGCAACTGAGACAGGTTATTCAGGACATGTATTTGTATATCACTGGAGACATGAATACAAAGACAGTTCTTTGACATCTAGTTAGGAGTACAAAGAAGGGTCTTCATTCATGCAGACAGCAATAAATGGGCCAGTTAATAGAGGGATACACAGCTGTATCGCATGTAATTTATGGATTTTGAAAAATTGTACTTTTCTGAACCGCCAATGCCATTCTTCTGATTTCCGCTCACTTTGTTTATCAGTATTCCGTCATACAGCCAAACCAACTCCAAACCAAATGATTGGGTGAAGGGTGAAGGCTCTTGAGAGAAAAACAGAAATTAGTGATATTTATGTACACAACAAACTTGAGAGTTATCCATCACTACCTCACCTCCCAATCCGCTGTCCAAATTGCCAATTTGAGATTTCCTTAGCTGTATCGATAACAATTTGAGATTTCTATAGCTGTAATGATGTCATGTTTCAAACATTTATAACTTTCTTATTGGTCTGATATATTTCAAACTTTTGTGATTCTGTTTTCTACAAAGGGTTGATTGTCCTTTAATTTTGCTGAGGAAAAACTAGACAGAAATGCCCTCCAAAGCTAAATGAATTCATGCGAGGATTTAGACCATGGAGTTCATAATAGTAGCTATTATTATCAGCTCCATGGTTTATCAGTTCAATGCTCTCACAACTTACAAGGCTATGAGTCATGAGAATTTGTAAGAGAAGAACTATGTTTCGAGCTTTCGGCAAGGGTAAAGTTGAGAGGATTAATGTTAATACATGTTGGCTAGGGCCTTCATTTACATTAGATGTACATTTGATTCGAAAAGAGGGGAAAAGGGTAACAAGAATAAACCAAGAGGCTTGCTTGCTGTGGTGACGTAACCACTTAAAACAGTGACAGATAGGGAGAAAATGTTTTTGTTTTGTTTTCGAAAAGGGGGAGTAGAACAGCCAAACTTTACTTTCTAAACTAACCAATCAAGTGTATAGTGACAAAAAAAAAACCATGAAGTGTGTGAGGTGACACTGAGCAAGAACAGGGTTATGAGGTTAAATTACAATAAAAGGATTGATATAGACAATCACAATTTTTTTTCTTCAAAAAGGGGGAATGGTACAAAAACCCAAATTTAATTTCCAAACAAGCAATCAAGTGTATAAAGGTGACAAAGAAAAATACAAAAGAGCTGAAGTGTGTGAGGTGACACGAAGTAAGAACGAGGTTACATTAAGTTCATTCTTTCATGTTGGCGGCGACTTGTTAGGTAGAGAGGGTCTTCTAGCTGTAGTGTTATGCAGTACTGTGTTCACAGCCTGTTGCAATTAGCAAGTGCTTTCTCTCTCTCAATACCATGCTGTGCATTAATGCTATCCCTCAAGAAAACTCTGCAAACTCTGCCCATAATCAAAACCAATTTGCGCTCTCTATTTCATCTGGTCCTGATTTTAACGAGGGAAACCCTTAGAGTGTGCTCGGGAATAATCTATGATGATTTTCTTTTGTGTAATTCTATTTTCTGTTTTAATTGGCTTGTTTCTGTATCAGTGGGGGCTCCACCCTAGTTTAACGCAATATTACATGTAGCACTTTACGAGGACCACTAAAAGAAGTTGTGAATTTGAGGGCAACCAGAAGACAACATTGGCAAATAATGGGGACAGTATTCTCATCATTATCGCATGCTGAAATAAGTATATATTTAGTTAATGCTCCAACTAAATTCAGTTTCAGATGTTAATGTTATCAAACATGTTCACATGTAGCTTGCACTTCGATTTAAATTACCTCTCTTCACCCAGGTTTTGTAGTCATTGTAGTTTATGGAAGCATGGTAAACAACATTCAAATTGTGCCCTACCACCTGAAGAGTGAAGACAGTAACAATGAATAACTTCCCACTGTCTTTTACAGTTGCAATGTAAATGTTGGCTGTAGGCTTTGCTTAAGTGGTATTATTAATTGTTAAAAGCGTATCTGCACTAGTTTGGCCAGGAGAGATTAGACCTCCCTGCATGGTCACTGTTATCACATCAAATCAGCTCTCAATTAACATAATAAAAAGGGGATCATGGGGGACCAATTGGTACTGCTTAGGCATTGTTTGCTATATAGAGGGCTCAAGTAGCTATAACTAGTGCAGTTGGGCTTCAAAACAATTCTATTCATGAAATCCTAGAGCATATTCATCCTTGTATCCACGACTAACATTTCAACTTTCTTTTTTCTTTTCTTGAAATCTGCAGTAGCTCAAGGGGCGCCAAGACGTTCCGCCCCAAGAAGAACATTCCAGAGGGTTTCCACCAGTATGAGCTGATGAAACATGCCGAGGCGACGCTTGGCAGTGGTAACTTACGGCAGGCCGTCAGTTTACCGGATGGAGAGGACATCAATGAATGGGTCGCGGTCAATAGTAAGTATCTTTTTCTCTTTCTTTTTTTCTTGAATACAAAAATGACATTTCTCCCTCCAAATGGGAAAAAAATCTTGTCGAAGAACGAAGGGCAATAGTGTTACAGAAAGTGGCAAGATGTTTTTACTTCATTCTATCCTACATCATGAATAACGGCTATAATTCTGGGTACAAAGTCCTTCGGAAGGGCATCAACGTATGGGTCGCGGTCAATAGTAACTAAGTACCGGTATCATGTCCTCTTTCTTTTTTTTCTTGAAAAAAAAAGGTAATTTCTTCCCAGAAATGGGAACAAAATCTTGTTAAAGAACAAGGTCAATAGTGCAACAGAAAGTGGCAGGATGTTTTTACTTTTGTGTACCCTACACTCTATCTTACATCATGAATAACAGCTATAATTCTGGATACCAAGTCCTTAGGACGGGCATCATTCTAGGTCACTGTACTTAACTGTAAGTCATTTCCTCAAATGTCTTACAGGTTGTGTGTATATTTAGTCCCAAATCTCGCCATGCTGATAAAGTGATAGTTTAAACAATTTTATCCTCATGATTGTCTGGCTCCTTCCCCCTGCCTTTTAATCTTTTTAGGGCTGATGGCTTGAATATGTCGGGCAACTTGCCTTTTAAGTCAAATACATGCAGGCCTACATACAGTAGAGCAATGGAGGAAATGTCATAGGGTGACCTACGATCATGTTAGTTTGTAGGAAATGCAAATCCAGTATTAGCAGTTCTTGGAATGCATATGAAACCATTTCAGGCAATGTGGAATATGGTGTGTGAGATTCAGAGTTAAAAGCCGGAGGGGGAAGCCCCTGATATTCCTCCAATATTCTAGATTTCCTCTCCTCATCCACCTTTATAAGGTTTGCAATTAACCCGCTAACTACTGGTCTCTCTAATCCCTATAGACATAACACAGGGATCACTCAGTTCGAGTAGGCAGAGGGTTAACAAGATGCCATGCGTACATTTTCTTGTGGATGATGTCACTTAGTTTCAAAGAAGGGGGAAAAAGTTTTAAAAGTTTAAAAAAAAAGAGCTGTATATTAAAGGTAGTTGCTATGAGCAAAATACTGTACATACCGGTATATTTAAATCTCTAATGTGATCATAGTAAAAATACAAAATGCATGTATACTACCAACATTACCCTATGGTTTGTGATAGTGTCGTAGAGAATCTTTTACACAGAGTTACAGAGTCTCTTTTACACAGAGTCTTTTACACAGAGTTAATGCCCTTTCTGGCTCTATAAACCAGATGACATATGAAGATGATTTGATCCTATGACAGGATGTAAACAAGACCAAATGAGGAAAAGCAATTTGAAGCTTATAACCTTTCATTTTATCATTTATGAAACAAAATTTGACCAGCACATTAGGTTACTAAGGATTACTAAGGATTAGGATACTAAGGTTACTATAAAGGATTATGTTACTAAGGTTACTAAGTCTGGCATCAGATGCGGGCTGAGGCCAGACCGAGGCCAGACTGATGCTAGACTGCTTTCAGTTTGAATGCTCCATCCTGCACAAAACCAAAAGAGGAAAAGCGACTTGATGCTTATAACCTTTTATTTCACCATTTATGAAACAAAATGTGACCATTGCAATAGATTTAATTAGGTAAAATTCCTTTGCACATTACTCATCCCTCTATAAAATACAACAACATTTATTAAAGTGTTTTTCTGTCTCCTTAAATACCCTCCAGGCAATACACTTGACTGTATTATGAAAAATGTCCCTGAATCCTGCTCCAAGGGCATAATGCACATGAATAAACATCCAGTCTAGCCTCGTTGTAAGGTCCGCTTGGTTTTTTTTTCTCAAAGGATGTACTGAGAAAAAGGAAATTACGTCTACCATATGTTACTGAAGATAAAACCAATGCTTATCCATGTACATGAACCTGTACAGGAAAATAAGCCTAAAAACTTGATTTAGTACTGTACTGTTTGTAGGATATGGTAAAATTGTACTTTTTATCTCTATAATATAATTGAAAACTCTCCAAATAACAATGCAATATATAACTTAAAGGCATCAAAACTAAAAAAACAAACAATAGTGTACCCTGCTTTAAGGGCCAAGAAGAAAACTCATAAAGGCTTGTTTCAGATATGCCATGTTAAACGTGCTGCGCCAAAAAGAAGAAAGGAAAAAAATAAACACCTTTTGTTGTGCAAAGGTCATGGGCATGTTCATTATTCAATGAGCTTTGTGTTTAATACAGGATACAGTAATGTGAAGCACATTGCCCTTTATACCATCATAAAGTTTAAAAAGTCATGGTTTTGCTGCGTCATATCTACATGTAAATGATGCTTAACAGTCATTCTTAAGTTTGATTTTTTTTTTACCCCTAATTCATGATAGATTATCATTGGGGACCCTAGACATCCTCGTGTACATGTACATGTATATCGTCGGCCTTATGCCAAAAGGGCCTTAACCCGATTTTGGGGGTTATTGACTTATTAATATCACCTTGTAGATTTCATCATTCTCTTTAAAATGATGTGCTTCACTTGTTGAAATTCGATTTATTTATGAAGATAATTATGAATTTCAAAAGGGCCTTAACGCGTATCTCATCTTTTTCCTTACGCCAAAAGGGCCTTAACCTACACGGATGATCCATTTGTGTTAGGAGGGCCTTTCTGGCAAACCAAAGGTGTTGCGAAACAAGAAAATTTCCTTATGCCAAAAGGGCGCTAACTATGCGCGCGTACGCGCGCATAGTTACGCGCATAGTTACGCGTACGATAACGGCAGGTTAAGGCACTTTTGGCATAACGCTGCGTAGGTTACGCCCCTTTTGGCATAATGCCGAGTAGGTTACGGCCCTTCTGGCATAACATACGCTAACATACGCTACATTCAAGCCTTATGCCAAAAAGGCCCTAACATGTTTTTTGCACATAGCATGTACAATTCTGAATATTTTATAACAAATTTAACACATTTCATGTAAAACTTAATAACTTAACACATTTATCGAAATTGGCTTCAAAAGCAAAAAAACGACCACAAACTTTTGATTATTAGAGAGGCCAAAACCTTTAAACGCGATTATCTCGGAATGGCCAAAAGCAGTTAAGGCCCTTTTGGCATAAGGCCGACGATATGTAGAAATGTAGTCATTACATACTAGGAAAACTTGAAATCAATTGATATAAAATGAAGAGGATTACAACAAAATTACTAAGTTTATTTTGTAAGGCTTTTGTAAAGTGTAGTAGGGAAATCTATTCTTATATTTCCTATCCACACCCTCTTTTATGAGAGAAAATCAAATGGAAATTGAAGCTCATGGTTTTCTATCTCCCGGGGCCCGTCTTAAAAACAGTTGTTATTAATCACAACTATGTACAAAAGAAAAGAGACTGCAAACTTGCGATTGATTACAGGACTTGCGATTGATTCGGATCAATCAGAACTCTTTACATGACGGGGCCCTGGTTGATTATTTAATAGTGTCCCATAATTGAGCACTTTATGGGATCATATATCAGATCAAAGTGCATTAATGACTCATACCACAAGTACAACAGTATATATATATATGAGTCCAGCTGTAGTTTATAACAGTCTTCCAATGGTAGTTCTATTCAAACAATATGATTATGCATGCCTCCAAACTGAAAATGAAACGTATAAATGAAGAAGTGAAAAATCCTGTCATAGGAGTAGGGATCCGAATTGTACTTTGTAGGGCTTTTATGGCTTTTATGGCAGTCCAAACTTGGATTGTTGGCACCCAGCGGTCCAAGTGTCCCTGGTGCCAGTGAGTGTCAAGTGCTGCAATACATGGTATGTACTGTACTTGAACATCTTTGCTGTTCCTTTGCCTTTGTTCTGAGAGAAAAAAGAAAAAATCTTTCACTGAGAATTTCTGTCTGCATTCAGTATTCCTCTTAGTTTGCTTTAATGATTTATGTCATTTTTGTATAAAGAACATTTTCATGGTTCTTGCATCAAGAGTATAAAATGCAAGAGCATTCATTCATACTCATAGCCCTCAAAAATGATCTCAGGTACCTTTTGTTTTGAATAATCCCTTTGTATGCCTTTTTGTTTACATGTCGGCCTCGTCATTCGATCTGACATTAATTTCTTAGAAGTATTTGATGGAACATTACTGTTAGTGGAATCTCCTTGAGACAAAACGTCATACACATTCAATACTTCTAAATGGCAGGACCTTTGGTCTTTTATTCAATTCCTGAAATTATTTGATGAAACCCATGTAAATCCTTTAATGGGTACTTGATTTCTGGTAAACAGGACTCTGTCCTTGTTTCTTTGAAGGGAAGGTCTTTCATAGAAGGCCCTTTGTTGTTGTGTACAAAATCATCTTTATTGAATGGTTGAGACAGTCATTGGGATTTTTAGAGCCTACTTGGCACTTGAAATAACTTTTTCAAAGAGCCAAAGGTCAAATTTAGAATTTTTAAATGAACAAACTTCTGTTTTTATGAAATACATTATCATTCCCATTTGTTATGTATCTTTATTGTGAAATATATACCGTTTCACTTTTTGTTCTAATGCAGGGATGTGATTATGTTTTGGAAAATAATATTGTAATTCAATATTTCACCTATTCCAAGTAGAACTATACAAATAAACCAAAAGATATTAGTTGTAGGCAAGGACATTGGAAACAGGAAATATACTCTCCTGAATATTATTTTTAATTATGCGCAATATGCAATTTATAAATGTTACGGTAAAATGATTGTCAATGATTCTGTTATTTACCTGCATGCTTTGTTTTTTAAATTAAAGTCATTGCTAAGATTGTTTTTAAAATATGAATGTTTAGCAAAGAAAATAATACTAAGCTGGAAGAATTGTTGAATATACTTTAAATTTTAGCCAATGTTTTTTCTCATTCAATCATTGAGTAATTATGTATTCAAATTATGGAAATAAACATCTCGCTTGAGGAAAAGAGAGGAAAAAAATATATCAATAACTACAGTGCTACAATTTTGATTGAATATTGATTATTACTTCATAAATGCAGAGCAATTCCTTCCCTTAAAATACGAGTTCCTCCAAATAATCTCCATCAAATATCAATATGTACATGTACCACAGTAATTCCAGGGCAATAATTTTTTACTTACCGGTAATAAGAATCCTTTATTGCTTCATTCTTACATGTAGTATTCCTTTTTTGTGGATGCAGGCCCTTCATACATTTCCCCTCTGATAATCTCTATTTTACTGCATGTTGGTAATTCTAGTGCAACAAACTTTATAAATTTAAGCATTGTTTATTAATTCATTCGAGGAATTTGTTTCCTACATACAGGCGCATACCTGTACATGTAGGTGTTCCTTTAAATTTAAAACAATCTCCATGATATATAAATGTAAATAGTTCCTGTACAACTATTTTGATTGAATAAGAATCCTGTATTTCTTCAAACTAATTATAGCTGTCTTTGAAGAGTTCCGTCATTGTATCCGTGTAAGACTTTATCTGAAACAATATTCAATTCTTCATCAAATATTAATAACTTTAGTTCAATGATTTTGATTGAATAGAATCTTGCTTTAGTTCCAAATATAGAGTAAATAATTTCCCTAATAATGTAGGAGATCTTCTAAAACGATCTATGAAATATCAATGTTAGCAGTGCAACAACTTTTTACAGAATTAGAATCCTTCATTGCTTCATAGTATCTAGGATTTCCTTTTGTACATGTATGAGTTCCTGTAAAAGCGATCTCAAATTCTCAATCAGATATCCAAAATTTAGTACAACAATTTTGATTGATTGAAAAAAGAATCCTGAATTACTTCATACATGTAGCATAGAGCATAGGAATTTCGTTCTAACATATGTAATGCCCAATTCTCCATCATGTATTAATTCCTATAATACAGAGGAATTTCTCTCTCCTTTTCATGAAGTTCCTCCAACACAAATCTCCATCAAATATCAATAATTCCAGTGCAACAATTTTGGTTGAATATGAATCCTGAATTACTACATAATATAGAGGAATTCCTATGGAGCGAGTCAACAATGGAATACCCTACTGGTGACTCACCACCTCAACTCAGGCAGAGTTCATTGAGAAAAATAATCTCGTAGATAATCCTGTTATGAATATTTGCCAGTTTTTATCAGGGGGATTTCTCAAGCGAGATTGTAGGGATAGGATTGTTTTTATGCCCGAAGCCAGGCGGGTTTGATTGGTTATGAACAGCTGGGCTGAAAAGCATGATTTAAGGGATATTTGGAAAACAAACAACTGATTAACTTTTGGAGTGAAAGAGCTTGTGTGTTTCATACACAGAGTGGCCCTCTATTTCATTTTTAGCTTGTAGTTTACGGGTACATTTCTTGCAGTTCTGAACGTTAGTTGTAAACGTATTATGGGCCAGTGCAAGGACAGCTACATTTGTCTTGTGTTAGTGCAGGGTCATACTGCTGTTTCAGCTTCCTCGATGAAATCTTATTTTTATTCACAAACTAGTCTCATATCTTACAAGAATTATATCTATTGAGGTTACACAGTTCTTACGTTCCTGCATTGTAGTGCCCTAAAAACAAAACAAACAAAACACACAAACAACAAACCACCACCACAACAACAACAATCAACAACATCAGCAAGAATTGCATGTAGCTGGATGTTATATGAAATTTGCAGTAATGGGAGAAAAGCATCAATCAAAATAATATTGACTTTTTGAAAATCATGTTTACCAACTCAACAAAAAAGGAATGAAATTGTTTTTATTATAATAATTAAAAACATGAATGCTTATTTATTTGAATTATATTATATGTTATGCATGGCACAGACTACAATTAGGCCAATATATTTTTATCAATTAATTTACAATGATTTTTATGTGTTTAGACATAGAGACTTGGTTTGAAAAGGTTATTAGACCATTGTATGATTTTATACAATAATATAAGAGAGTGTAGGTTATTCACAACTCTTGGTTCTTTGTGGGGAATTCAGCACAGTTTGTATAAGAAAAACAACTGAATGCCCCTCATTCTAATTACCGAGGCCCTCTAGCTGTGTCCTTGGCAACAGAGTAGATGAAAGTTGCGAATTGGAAATGCAATCCTAGATGGGTATTGATCCATCGTCTCACTCAATCGTCAGGGGAGCCATGTTTGCACGGCCGACGGACGGTAGAACCTTACTTTGCATGCGTGGGTCGAATTGTTTGCATTGCCGATGAAGAGACCGCACGTCAAAGTCGACAAGTTGAATATCTGAATTTGGATTGTAGATTAATTGTCCATCCAATATTGGGCATCTATATTTTATCTGTAAATTTGCACTTACTCTGATCATATGGTGGTGTGCAAAATCAAATAAGCATTGAAAGTTGGTCATTGCCAAAATAAATGTAGATGTGAACCTTTTTTATAGTCATTGAGAACTAGACATTCATTTGTCCTTACTTCAGTATATACATGTAGTAAGAATAGACAAGTCTGTTCATAATGATTGTTTGATATATTCTTATTATTTTCAATTCATGATCAAGGTTTTAATAGGAAGGTCTGCCTCCTTTCTTACAAAATGTAATGGTGGACAAGGTTTCATGTGAGCAATTTTGTTTTTTTGTTTGTTTTTTGTATAGCGTGGTTAGTATTACATGTAGTAATCTGAATTTACTGTTACTGTGATGGAGAAAAAAACTGAAACGAATGAGAATAAACCTAAATCCAATTAGGAATTCTAAATAATTCAATGTATGTATGCAGCTAGCGTGCAGTATAAGCGGAGAGCAAAAAGGCATTGCAACAGAGGCATGACAAATGCATCAGCGCTACTTTACAGCTCTCATGTTCTGCTGCCACCGTAGGCCAAAATCCATCAGAATCTGTTGGAAGAATGCAAGCTATGTAATGCATGAGGAGTAGTATGTGGCGATTACCTCCCAAACACCTCGTCTCTGGCTCGCTGGCATCGAAGGATTACCTCCATTTGCAGGCAGTGATCGAGCGGAGGGAGGTTTTTCTAGAAGGGAAAAATGAACTTGTACTTAAAGAGAAGGTTGAGTTCTGGGTTGAGGTGTAAAATAATTTGTGAGCATTATCATTGTTTTTATGCTAGTGTGAAAGAACTTCAGAGGAAAAATGTTCCCTGAAAGGCATGGCTCTTAATTCAAACGCCTTCAGGTATTCTAAATATGTCAAGTAACAGCTTAAAATTGAGGCCTGATTTTTTTTTATGCCAGTGCTTGTTACTTTAATAAGAATGGGCCAAATTCCTTATTATTTTGATGATTCATGAACCTTGCAGTACACACCAATACTTATATACTAGATGATCAACCTTTTCTGATTGATTCCACACCGTTTCTTTCACAAATATGCAATCGCATGACCAGAACTCAACTTCATCTTTGAATATGCTACCATGCACATTGTCTGGACAAGTATAAAGAGAAACTACAAGTACAGTGTATGTACATAGTACATGTCATTCATAATCATATTAGAATTATTTGATTATATCCTTTAGTACACAGTGTGTTGAATTATGTTCATAGACATTTTGACATACTGTGTACTCAGGTTGTTTGTTTTATCTGATGTCTTGTAAGGTCTATTATTAGAGGCAGTGGAGTAGCAGGTAGACAAGTTCACAAATGTACCGGTACTTGGTATTTTATCTAGCAATTTGTACATGACTTGGGGAAAGAGTGAACCACTTAGTAATTCTAATATATATATATATATCTTTTTTTTTTTTTTGGAGGGGGGGGGGTCATGCCAAATACCATGGGTATATTGTGGTTCTTCCCTCAAAACATCTCACAAATTGGTCCTGGTTTCTGTTGGGGGGGGGGGGGGGGGGAGGGGGCACAAGTCAGAAAAATCTCTCGACAACTGTCAAGCTATATAAAATGAAAATGGTCACATTTGTAGGCGCTAATTAGCTAATTTACTCCTGAAGGCAAATAACAAGAAAAGGAACACAAAAAGTGAAAAAGAGGAAAAATATCACATTTTCTGATGCTTTTTAAAAATTATTATCATAGAAAATTGTGCAAGGAGGGGGAAAAATTTTGTGTGTGTGTAAGCATCTATCAAACTAGACTTTTGCCAGGGGGATATGCCTCATGTTTAGCTTGAAGCGCCCTCCCCCTTACCCCCCCCCCTCCCCTTACCCCCTCCCCCTTACCCCTCACCCCCTCCCCCTTACCCCTCTCCCCCTTACCCCCCTCCCCCTTACCCCTCCCCTCCCCCTTACCCCCTTACCCCCTCCCCTCCCCCTTACCCCTCCCTACCCCTTCCTCCTCTCCAGTGTATCCATAGACACTGGATATTGATGGGTTTGTATAACATGCTTTCTCCCTGAAGATGTGTGGTGTTCATGTATCGATCATTGTGTACCCTAATTGAGATTAATCATTAACCATAGGGGCCTTTTGATGATTGTACGTCATCATCTACATGAATAGAAGGGAAAGTGATTAGCTACATGTATATGTTGTACACGATGTTCATGTACACATGTACGTAGAGCCGCTTAGATTTCTTACGTTGGATTTTTGAATGCATCTTTTCAAAGAAAATGTTAGCTGGCTTGCATGTTTAATCATTAGATATTGCATATAAGTTTCTTGGTATTTCTTTAGTGTATCTTCCTTTTTCTCCACTTCTCCGCCTCTTCTCTCCCCTACTCTCTCTCTCCTACTCTCTCTCTCTCTCTCTCTCTCTCTCTCTCTCTCTCTATTTCTCTCTCTATATTTCTCTCTCTATTTCTCTATCTCTCTCTCTCTCCCTCTCTCTCTCTCTTTCTATATCTCTCTTTCTATCTCTATATATCTATCTCTCTCTCTCTCTTTCTTTATTTCTCTTCATTTTCTTTGTCCTCTCCTAGTCTGCTTCCTCTCTCTTTCTCTTTTTCTCTCTCCCTTTTCTCTCTCCCTTTTCTCTCTCATTTTTCTTTCCCTTTTTTCCTTCTCTGTCATTTTCCCCTGTGTCTCTTTTCCATTTCCCTTTCTCCCCCACCTCTTTATCTTTCTCCTCTATTTCTTGCCCCCTCTTACTTTATTCTCCTTGTCTAGATGCTCATTACCCCATTTTTAACGTTTTAAATTGCCCCTGCCTGTTCTTTTTTTTCCTTCTCTTCATTTCTCCTTTTTTACAACATGTATCTCCAAACATTTCTTATTAAGTATTACAAGTCAACACATGTTCATGTATCTTCTCTTTTGTCTCTTCCCTATGCAGCGGTGGACTTCTTCAATCAAATCAACATGTTATATGGTACCATCACAGAGTTCTGCACAACAGACAAATGTCCCGTCATGTCTGCTGGACCAAAGTAAGTCTTTAACTGTCTCTTCATACAGTCGACCTCACACAAGCAACATTGTCTGTGTCAAATAACCTTAATATTAAAGTACATGATAACAAAATGTCCCAATATTTCTTCATAGACTTATGTGCCTTGGTCAGGTTTTTAAAGATGAATATTCAATAATCCCCCAAGTCGAAGTCCAAGTTAATCGACTACCTCAGGACGTGGGTCCAACTTCAGAACAATTCACATTTGCTCATCACACAGTGTGTCCTGTATGACTCTATGATTTTTATCCCTTTATTTCATCCCTTTATTTCATCCAAACATTTTAAGTCCCTTGATCTGACCATTGACTAATGACTATATCAGAGCACTACTATTATTCAACGATAGGTCAATATTTTTTTATTTTTTGTTTTGTTTTGAATGAAAAAGTGCTGGATAATAGTTTTGTGGTACAGAACACATGACACGGAATCATCCTATATCACATTTTGTCCAAAATTGTTTCATACACCTGTAGATAGGTACATGTATTATAATTGTAATATTATATTGCACATATTTTTTTTCATCCAGGTATGAATATCATTGGGCAGATGGGCAGACAGTGAAGAAACCCATCAAGTGTTCAGCGCCCAAGTACATCGACTACCTCATGACGTGGGTCCAGGATCAACTGGACGACGAAACAATATTCCCTTCAAAAATAGGTTTGTAGAATGATTTTGCTTTCTTCTTGGGAATTACATTGAGAACTTGGGGGATTGGAAATTGGGGAAAAAAGAAGGATATATATAGGACTGATTTTTAAGATAAATGTTGGTTCAGGCTGTGAAGGGGATTGAGAGGTATTTCACTTTTCATTTCACCATTAAGTACCGGGTACAGCGGGTAGAGGATAAATTGGCAAGCATTAACAAAAAATTCTCATCTTAAAATATTTCATGGTTTTACTTTCCCATTATAACAAAGTTTTTGTGGAATTTCATCATTATGTACTTATTGAATTTGAAATATTAGATCAAAGAAGTTATAGTATCTTTTCTCAATGTATTTAATATTGTTTTCAGATATATGTTGGTAGTATCCTACACAAATGAAAGAAAACCTTTTTTGTTGTGTTCAGATACTTTTGTACCCCTCATAGAAGACTTATGGTTTTTAATATACAACTCTATCTATCTCTCTCTCTCTCTCTCTCTCTCTCTCTCTCTCTCTCTCTCTCTCTCTCTCTCTCTCTCTTTCCCTCCCTCCCTCCCTCCCTCCCTCCCTCCCTCCCTCCCTCCCTCTTACCCTCTCTCCATCCCTCCCTCCCTCCCTCCTTTTTCCTCTCTCCTCTCTCCCTTCTTCCCTTACCAAACTCCAACAGGTGTGCCTTTTCCCAAGAACTTTATGACAATAGCCAAGACGATTCTGAAGAGGTTATTCCGGGTGTACGCCCACATCTACCACCAGCACTTCAAGGAGATCGTCATCTTGGCGGAAGAAGCCCATCTCAACACCTCATTCAAGCACTTCATCTACTTCGTCCAGGAGTTCAACCTTATCGACAGGAAAGAGCTGGCACCGCTCCAGGAACTCATTGATAGATTCTCAAACAAGTGATAGATGTGGGAACGCCATTGAGATAGAGACTCGATAGAAGCGATTCTTGTAGTTTATCCAGGACTTTAACCTCAGCAACTGGAAGCAGTCCCCGCTCCAGGAACTTAGCGATAGGTTTTGAAACGAGTGATCAATGTCATTGGATGTTGGATCCTTGTTTAACAAGATGGAGTCTTGGTATGAGCAGTCTATCTAGTTTGTTCAGGAGTTCAACGTCGGTGAGTACGAGCTGGCCCCACTCCAGGAACTAATATTAATAGGTCCTCAAGCAAGTGATTCCCTGATGATGTCAACAAGGGCAGGATCTTGATGACGTGGTGTTGCTTACCAGGCGAGAGAGAGCCTTGATTATTCATCTAGTTTGTCCAGTAGTCCAGTGGACCCCGATCCGGAAACTCATCAAGGTTTCTCAAGCAAGCGATGCCAGCCGATGTTATCCATGTCCCAAGTCCTCGCAAACTGAGAGGAAGAGACAATGTATTCAAGTGATCCATCTCCTTTCGTCCTGGGCTCCATCTCACAAAGACTTCTTTCAATGACAAATGACAAAAGTCAGTGACAAATCTGCTGATAACCAATCAAAAGCAGGGATTTCAGTAGCTTATAACAAAAACTGTCATTTGTCACTGATGACAAGTTTTGTGAAATGGGGCCCAGGAGTGTCACCTCATCCACCGACCGAACAGAACTGGCCCTGTTTCAGGAGTTCCAAAAGTATGTGATCCTAACCAATGGCTGTCCTGCTTACAGCAGCCATCAGAGTTGACATTGCTAACCGAGATAGAGACTCGATTCAAAGTAACAAGGTTTGAAGAGGAAGATAAAAGACGATGGTTCATATTCATATTTAATCTGGATATTCCAAAGTAATATTTCTTAGAGAAAACTGGTTCTGTTCTCACGAAGTAGTCATCCTAAAACAGACAACTTGTCTGCTGCCCCCACGTGCATGATAATACCCAACCACACTTCAGTTATTTTGTGTAGAGATTTATTTATTTATTATCATCTATTAAGAGCAATGTCATTAGTTATGAGGAATTAATGAAGTTCCTCACTATTTAAGATCAATATTATATTCAATTGTAACAGTCCTTCCCATATTCAGGTTTCCAGCATGTGTATCATGCAGTTATTTTAAATGTTTACATGAAGAAGACAGCCTGGTTGATTATTCCAGAAACTTCCCTTAAGTTATTTATTCTAACATTTCAACACGACTGTTACTCTCCTTTGAAGCAAATTATTGAAGGATTGTGAACTGTTATTTATTTTTCAACAGTTTAACATTGATATTTACAGAGTATAAAACAAAAGATGGAATGGTAGAGAGCCATACTACTTGCTGCAAGCTTAGAGATTCTAAAATCTATATTAACACAACTTTTCAAAGTTGCTTTGCTCTTTAACCAGAACTATTTGACAGAGAAGAAAAACTGTTGATTTTCTGACCTTTTATAGTTATTTTACTCTTCGAGATAACATGTACTGGCTTGTATATCATAGAGGTGTTCAGTAGATGTATGCTGCAATATTTAAGAATAGAAATTGAAAGAAATTAATTTGTGTGTTTGGAGAAGCAAAAAATGTAGGCCTTGCAATTAATTGTATGCATTTTGCGAAGATCATCTCAGTTTTATATCTAGGTTACATGATTATAAGTTCTGGGTCCGGTTTCATAAAACTTGTGTTCTATACGTAAGGCCAAGAGAAATTACTGGCTCTTTTGTTCAGGCCCCTTGATTGTACCATCAGTTCCTGTGCCATAAAATTGTAAGAGAGATTTTATATGTAATCAAAATAAGTAGTTTTACTCCTCAACCGATTCATGTAGCTAAAGAGTGTACAGTAAAAGGATCCACAACTGATTTTACATGATTTTTTTAATTTTACAGGGCCTTTGTTAATTGATTTATGCTGCATATAGAATGTAAAATGCTCATTTTGAAAAACAAGGAGGGAAGCTTTGTGTTTGTGAAATATGATCAAGCTACTACTCAAGATCTCATTATGTGCTCCTGTGATACAAGTAACCTTTAAAGAAATGTTGGATGCAAAAAAATGTTGTTTCCTTGTACTCGTATCCCTGCAAGTCATTACAAAGTTCAAACCTGACTAGGAGTTAGTCTGCGAGCACAGACTCTAGTTTGACACTTTAACAAGTCCTAAAACCTTGAGCAGACCCTATTGTAGTCTCATAGTGCAGACACTGTTACGCACAACGACTGCATGGGTTAGCGCATGCAGTCTAACTTTGAGCTACTTTTGTTTTTTTCAATGTCCTTTTCCTTATAAAAAAAGACATATGAACATATAAAATAACGTAATTATTTTAAAAGAATATGGCTGGATTGCTCTATTCAGAGCTATTAATTTAATGGCCCTAATGGTGTGAATCTGTTCTTTAAACTTTGGTTTAAAATTAAACGAAATGAAACAAAATATGTCATTCAGTCTTTGAATTAGAAATTTAAAGATACCATAAATACCATTGATAGTTTGATATCTTCTTGTAAGCAGGGAAAAAAATACTTTAACAATTTCGGGGGCTACTTTCAAGCTTGTTTGCATGAAAATAACAGTCTTTATTTTGTTTTGCATTGGACTCTATGCAATTTTGGGGGGCTCTTTTATGACTTTCGGGGGCTCTTTTTGGCATTTAGGGGGCTAATTCGCCCCGAGCCCTCATGCATTTTTTCCCTGCTTGTAAGTAAGCTATAGTAGAACATTGCTTGTGTTCTGAACTTCCATATTGTACCTTTAGTAACCTTTAGTAACTACATTTAAATCCAAAGAACTTATTACACTTTACTGAAACTGGCCTGGCTTTTTTTTAAAGTCAAGTAAAAAGCAGTTGAAAGATTCACCTTTTAGTGTTGAAATTTTAATGTATTCAAACTACCTTCATTGTTAAATGCTTTATTGTTATCGTAGAATTGACTGTTCATTTTGTGACAAAAGAAGACTTGGTTTCTGTTAGGGTTTTCATCTGTATATATTTTATATGTATTTACTTTTCTTCTCCAAGACTTTTTCCTTTTGACTTTTATGCCTTATGTTTTGAAAGATTGATATTGTGTTCCTATAATATCATTTTATAGAACTTTGTTTTTATTGATCATTAGTGAATGTTTCTATTATCTATGATAAAATTGTAGAATATCCGGGCATATGTATTGGATGGATGTGATGATCAATTGTGTGTCCGTCTTCAACATTTCTACCCTGTGAAAAATATTCCTTCTATGTTCACCGTCCGTGGTATTGGTCAAGCAATAATAAAAAAAAAAAATTAATGTGATGGATTGCTATAAAATGGGTGTAGAAACCAATATGTGTGAAAGAACTGTACTACAGGTTTCTCTAATTAACTAAACAATTTTGCACTTCTTAGGCAATGCTTAAATTTCATGTACCTTTTCTAATTTTCATGGCTAGTCATGTTCATATCATCAATGCAGTAAAGAGAAAATTCCCTTGCGCTTCTAGGGTTTTTTGCTAAGCTTATATTAGAATGTTAAAATGAATTAATGCTCACAAATGCTAGCAAAAACTAAAAGGCACACCGCGATAAAATGACTCGCTCGCTCCATATTGAGAAACTCAAAACAGTTTCTGGGGATCTGCTCTCTTTAATCCAATTAATCCAATCCAATTTTGAAAGTTTATGATGCAGGACTAAAAATTAATCCTCCATAATAGTCCCACATCATATAGATTTGTGTTGGGATCATAAAGCAACAGGAAAAGCTTGTCCAATATGATTTCCATGTAAATGCCCATTTTATTTAATTATTTTACAGAGAGAACTTTCGATACTCTCATAGGAGTGAAAACAATTATTTCCCCTTCTACACTTATAAAATCATCCTCAATTCCCAAAATAAGAAATGGGTTAATTTATTATTAAAGGCAGTTGTATTGAGTGTCATTATGGAGATTGAAAAGGAAATAATTCTGTATGGTTGGCTGTTTGTCACTGTCCTATGCCCAAAAAAAATGTTAGAAATCATGTGATAATGTAATCAAGATGTATACATTTCCAAAAAGCAAACCTTTATAAATAAATTATAACATTTGAACAGGAATTCTGTACAAGTTTGAAATTAGACTTGGTTCTAAGAACCATTTCCTTATTATAAATGCCTATGCCTTTAAAGACACCATAGCTGTTTTGTATTCAATGCGTTAGAAACCTTGAGAAAACTGTAGTTGTATGTTAAGTATGTTTGACAATGTCAACAAATATGTGTAAATTGAGTCAGAGGCTATATTGCTTAGAGGGTCCTATTTGGTTTTGTCTCAAAGTCATAGTAACCGTACCAAATATTATGAGTAACCATTTTCAGCAGATTTATTGCTTTATTTTTATGTTTTTCTTCAGTTTCTCCTCTTTATGTGGATCAAAGTTAAGCTATTGATCTGAAAGAAGAAATGACTGAAACTTGTTATAAAGATGTTGGTTAAAAAGATCAACTAGATACATATCTTTGGAATGCATTAAAAACATATGAAAATACAGACATTATATTATAGTGCATGCTGTTTTATGTTACAAACTCAAAGTGATGCAAAATTATAGAATTATTGTTATCTCATGACATAGATAGAGTAATACACAGTCATGCTGGATGAAAAACTGTAGAAATTGCTATTTTAATCCTATATTTAGTATATTACAGAGAGAAATAAACAGTGAAATGTATTTGATAGAGACACAACATCTGTTGTTTCTAGCTACATATATTTTTGCAAATCTGGCTTAATTGGCTAGTTCAGAATCTGATGTAGTTTGAACTCATTTGCATACAATCTACAGCCCATCAGCAAAGGTTTATCATCTTGTTTATCAGTAAACAACATTTTGTTTAATTAGGTTTTGATATGTCTGTATTTAATTAATAAAATGGAGAATCAAAGCAATAGCTTCATGAAGGTATACTAATATATTAGGAATGTAATTAACATTTTTATTCTTACATTTTGTCAACAAGTAAACATCCAAATTGCTAAGTGAATCAGATATTGCATCGCATTACTGGTGGGGTATGATCTAGGGGTAATTTGTCTCTTTTTTCTAAAGAATAAAGGCTTCACTAATTAACTTGTTATGTAATTGTCATATATTGTGAGGATTGTACACAACTACACACTTCTCTGGGGCTCTTTCTGAAACTCTAACCCTAAACAAAAAGGATTCTTTATATAATGTTTATGAATACAATGATACACAGTTATCAGTATCATGCATTTATCATATATGGTATATGTATCTTTATACAATGCACAATCAATTGTCTATACTGTATTTCTTTTATTATGTAGGGGAGTACATGTAAACTGCATGTACCTATCCTAGGGGGTGTTTCACAAAGATTTTAAGTTGAACTTAACTCTAAGTTGGACTTAAAAATTATGAAGAGCCATTCGTAGCCTTAGAATAAAATATATTCCAAAGCAAAAACTCAAGTATTTTAGACTATTTATTAATTCCACAACAAGAACATGAAATCTCCTTGATAAAAGAAAAAATGAATGATTTGAAAGCACATTTCATGCCTTTTAAAATATCTTTTACAAAATATTTTCAAAGATGCTAGTGGGTTTCCATAATTGTAAGTCCAACTTTGAGATAAGTGCAACTTAGGATCTTTGTAAAACAGTCCCCCCTGATGTGTTTTTCATTCCCTCCAATCCTTCCAACAGTCCTTTCCAACATCGGCAGTATATGAGTCCGTCTCGCCAGTGGTTGAGGTGTTGTATCCATATTGTGACTGTGCTAAGGTGTAGGGTATTTGCACACAGTCTGAGCACTTTGCTTTTCTATTGTTATTGAATGAGGGAAGATAATCTGTGTTTATCTAGCAGAATTGGATCACAATGGGGTTTTAATGAAAAAGAGAGTGATTCTTAGTTTTGTCATTATACTCCTATCTCTCCCCCCTCTCTCTCTCATTTACCTTCTCTCGCCCCCCCCCCCTTTTTCTCTCTCTCTATCTCTCTCTTTCTCTCTCTCTCTTTCTCTCTCTCTCTTTCTCTCTCTTTCTATCGCTCTCTCTCTCTCTCTCTCTCTCTCTCTCTTTCCCCCTCTCCGTGATTGGTAGATCAGATAATATGTTCTGAAAGCCAAATAAAACTTAAAAAGAAAGGGAACATTAAAGTTTAAAGTATTTTTGGTTACCACTAAAGACAAAATGTTTCTGCTCATTCTTCCATGACAATTGCAAAAGCAAGGGAAGCGTTTGTTTTGTGTGCTTTGGTTCACACTTTGCTCAGCCGTCTTGAGACTCGACGTCATCGAATGAATCAAGCAATTGTTGCAGAAAGGTGAGCTTCAGTTAAGATGCACTAAAGGGGAACATCCATGTAATGTCTGTGCTCGTTAGATAGGAACGGAACTCTTTTGAACTGTTGACTTTTATGGTAGAATGATGGGAGCAAACATGATTTTTTTTTTTTTTTTAATTGATTACAAAATGAATACATTTTAACATTCAATGGGAAACTCCAATGTAGGACGAAAGTACAACAAAATATGACTCAGTGAAGATCTTAGGAAATTTGAGAAAAAGTTTTAAAATGTTACATCTGTGATGACCTCTTCACCGCAGCTCTGTGACTACGATTTCTTTTGTGGGTGACTTTTTTTTAACTTTCCTCTTGAATAGTGGTATATCACTGTGAAGTCAAGGCAGTTTGGATCCACAATGAACATCACCAGTGTTTTTATATAACCAAGTGATGTGAGTGATCCAGTACCTTTAATCACTCTCAAAAAGTTAGTTTGATTAGGAGCATGATGAGGGGGGCAGTATTGCACCCCTCCACCATGTCTCTATACAGTAAAAATCATTGCCCCCCCCCCTTTTTTTCTTCTTTCTTTGTTTGAAGCCTGCAAGAAGTCGTGTTGATGTTTTTTCTTTTACCGTAGTTGAAAATCTAGGTATTTACAAACACAATCTGTGACAGTAATTGTATCTTATATATTCTTTTTGCTCATCTTGCTATTTTGTGAGAATCTTTTTTTATTCACCTTGCTTTAATAGGTTCATTCATAAGGATTTCACATTCGGTTGTGTTCTAGTTTGCGTAGTCTACATGTCCATGTACATTGTGTTGTTTTTTTTGTACTGCAATTAGTATAGTAAGGCTTCACTGTCGCACCTTCTTAAGATTACTTAACTGTGGAAAATTACATTACAAGGGAAACATGAAGCAAATAATAATTTGAAAACTACAAATTATCTCTATGTGATTTGAGATATGCAAGTTAGGTTGATCATTCATTCATTGCTTTTACTCGATCCTGCTTAAAAATGCTTAATTGTTTCACATGTGTGTGCTCACAGCAACTTGATGTTTTATAGCAGTTTGCATGCATATTATCCGTATCAGAATACTCTATCCCTTGAGAAACATTGACATAACGATAATAATCATCCTTTGAAATTACATATCTTTGCTATGTTCTAAAAGAATATATACTCAGTAGGTTTTTACAAGTATTATTACCTTGTATCAATGAAATCCAACCTTCAGAGTTGCAATTTGCTTTCTTGGTATTCAAGTATTCTTCACATTTTAATAATTGGAATGATTTCATCATCACCATTGATTTTCTGCAATTTCGTATTTCATCTGATGGAGAAAGAAAGTACTACAAGTTAATTTAAAGTTTCCCAAACCTTTACCATGAATAAACTATATTCTCAGCTACTATTATGTAAAAAATCTGGTAATATTGTATCTATTTGGATATCATGGCCCTGTTACGTAAAACTTGTTATGAATATATTAAATGCTAAATTTGTATGACAAGTTTGCTCTCTGCCAATCAAATGCCACAATTTCAGTAGCTTATAACAGTTATTGTAACTTGTTATTGATAACAAGTTTTATGAAATAGTACCCAGTTTACAGAGCATATGCATATAAATGTCTACCGGTATATGTCATATACACATGTCTGTATGACATGTTTAATATGATAATGACAATTTTAGTAGCGTACATTTAAACACTTATTATAACTTGTTATTAATAACAAGTTTTATTAAAAATACAGGGCCCAGTTTGCAGAGCATATGCATATAAATGTCTACTGGTATATGTCATATACACATGTCTGTCTGACATGTTTGATATGACGCAGGTCATAGTTCAACCATTTATCAAAAAACATTGCTTGTATGTTGCTTCCCTGTTGCCTTATCATATTGATTGCTTTTTGCTTTGTACATTTTCACCTCCGAAGTAAACATATGATCAGAAATTATTTACAGCCAATAGATATATATATATTGAGGAGTAATCTGTTTTAAATGACTGAAAAGCCATGAGCAAAGTTCATCTTTTATCAATGCTGTTTATTTTTAGTCATTTTATTTTGTAGAGCTATGAAACACAAGTGGTTCAGGAGTAATGTGTATCACATGCTAATGTGTAAATGTTTTTAGAGAAATCAGAATTATTTAGACTCTTTATCCAATAAAGAAAATTGATATAATTTGTGAGAGATTGTTCCTGTTGTTGCGAGTCAAGTATTAGGTGGATTATTACGTGCTCAGGGGCCTGTTTCACAAAGACTAAGATCGACTTTAAGTTGGACTTAACTATCACAGGCCATTCATGCCACTAGTACCTTTAACCATTCCTGGCATTGGTTTCTCAAGAGACGTATAAATTGTGATCACAAATCTACAGAATTTACATTTTTTATATTATCTAAATATTATCTAAAGATCATAATTGAGAGACCAATAGTGAGAGCAACCAGTGGCATGAACAGCCTGCCATAGTTAAGTCCATCTTAAAGTCGATCTTAGTCTTTGTGAAACATCCCCCAGTTGTTATTTAAAAGACGTCAGTTTATGTGCAGGGGACGTAGAGAGTATTTCTGTACTAAGAAATATATGGAGGCTATTTACTTGTTCATAAAATTTGATTAAAATGAAAGAAATAAAAACTGCAGCAGTATGCGAGTCATAATTTGGGAAAGTTGTATTGATGAGCTGAATGCTTAGAGTCACCATTTAGACAGGGAGTTATCTAAATGGAAATAAAGATTCAGAGAGCAGAAGAGAGAGGAAAGAAAGGAGATAGGGGAGTGGGAAGAATGAACAAGGCAAACAGAGAGAAGAAAGGAAACAAAGGAAAGAGAGAGAGAGAGAGAGATAGGAGAAACAACATGGGAGTCGAAAGATATGGGAGAAATAAAAGGCTGAAGGAGAGAGAAAAACAAAAGAGATGCAGAGGGGAGGACAAAATTATTCTGGGTTAATATCATACGCAAATTACATATCTACAATGTCTATAATAAGCAATTTACAAATAATTAGTGCCCAAGGTCATCGGATTCAAGCGAACCTGCACACAGTGTATGCACATTCTCCACTCCCTGAGGAACATTCAGCCAGTTGCCATTTTACAGATTTTCACAAAAGATTAGCAGACTACAATGACTTTTGCATCAGACCAGGTTCCTGTTTCACATAATTACAGAGTAAGCTGTGACAATATTCAGTTTATGTGATCTACAAGTTGAGACTATAATGTTTAACTGAGAGAGGGCTACAGGCCCCCTAATATTACAGAATAAACAGTCATTTAAAAAGGTTTGGCTCAGGATATCACTGTTTTTTTAGATGTTATTATTTATGACTTCCTTACTTCATATAGCAACCAAAATGACACTTACGCGAAACGCGAAACTGAGAGGCAGAGACAGAGGGTAAGGCCTCGTACAGATAAGATGCGGCAAAATTGCAGCGGGTTTTTAAAAAAACGAAAATTGTTATAAAATTCCCATTTCTGTATCTTACAACAGAGGGCAACTTGAATACGCACAGAAAGTTCGTTGAGTGCAGTTGCAATTCATTTACATGTTTTAAAAAACGCTAAGGTTTTTTTGCAGCGATTTACCAAGTCATATCTGAACAAAGGTACTTTATGTCCCATTTGCAGGCCCGACAAATGAAAAGGTTAAATTCCAACTGCATTTGAAAGATAATACTAATTTAAAACTTCCCTCAAAACTAAAGGGCTTGGAAATGTCTTTAATGGGAAAATAACGCTAACATTTGAATTTGACAGATGGGACATACGCGACATATTCATAATTCCTGCAAAGTTCAACCAAATTTGAAGTTGGCTCCAGATAGGACATACGGTAGTACCTTTAAGGAAAACTGTTAGAGAAAGGGTACGGGGAGGAAGAGGAACATGAAATGCGATGTTCTAATGGGACAGTATATATTCCAACCTACTGTACATCTATGTTCTAGCTGACCTTGGGGTGCTACATGGGTTACATGCGTGCAAAAGAGGTACTTTAGATCTCTTCTGAACAACTATGAATAAAACATCCCCATATGTATGCATGTCGAGTGTCGGAACATAGGAGCACCACCTAATAAATAAATCATTACTCAATTCCCTATCCAATTCCACCGTAGACATTTACATTTCACATGACTTCGATATTGGCTTGCTGCCTTTTGACCTTCCTCTTCCTTCTCTCTTGCACACAAACCATCTTTTCCCTTTTTTTTTTTATACCTCCCCTATTTTACTTTCGGGCAAGTCTAAGGGATTGATTCATTTTATAGCCCATTTATAACAGATTCAAGGCTCGTGCAGATCAGACGTGCCAAAATCGCAGTATTTGTTTTGCTTTTGTTATAATAACGTTGAGTGTTTCATTAATACCCATCTTATGACACAGAGCTCGTTGGATATGTTGCATACAGTTGCCATTCATTTACACTAAGATTTTTTTTTCTTCACAAAAATTATCTGAGGGGCTTTTAACGTGTTCACTCTCTCTCTCTGATAGGGTTATGTGAGAGCAGGAGATTTGAATGCAATCTTAAGATTCACTTACATGTATATCTTTAGAATAAATTTCTTGGAATTGCCCCTCTTCCTAACTCAATCAACCCCCATCTCTACCTCCCTCTTTCTAACTTTTGAGTTTACCCAATCTGGGGAGTGTTTCACAAAGACTAAGATTGACTTTAAGTTGGACTTAGCTATGGCAGGCTGTTCATGCCACTGTTTGCTCTGACTATTGACTGGCATTGGTCTCTGAAGGGATTTACAAATCATGGTCTCAAATCTACAGAATTAACATTTTTTGATAATTTATTATTGAAGGAAAAAATATTATCTGAAGATCATAATGGTGAGAGCAACCAGTGGCATGAATGGCCTGCCTTGAACCTTGAACCTTGAACCTTGCAGAATTACTCTCCCAAAAGCGTGAACACTGTCCTGGAGAGGGCTGTGCTGTGTTGCGTGCTGTTGGTGATGTCATAGTTAAGTCAAACTTAAAGTCTATCTTAGTCTTTGTGAAACACTCCCCAGCTCACATTTCTCTCTTTATCTCTTTCCCTCTCTTTCATCTCCTCCTTGATCAGGTCACAGTAAAAGTCCTACGGTATATAAGACTTTTGTGATATCCCCAATTTTTCTTGACTTTGCCTCGTACAGAATATAATGTAGCATTTCAACATTCATGTATTGATGTAATTAATGAAAATGATCTCGTATCAAAAGAAAGACGAAGTAAACAACATGTACAATGTAAAAATTGAAAGTGGTTTTAATATCACACTTACAATGACATAGTGAGTGAGAATGTTTTTAAATGAGTTGTCAACAACAAATATCAAATTTACTTTTCCATGAAGAAATATGAAGAGTTTATCCCTAAAAATGAGTAATATATAAAGAAGACGTGTCATATCTGACCAAGGCTTGAAATGGGGCCTTTCAATCCCCTCAATAAATAAGATCGCTGTCTGTTTGTGTCAGTCAGCCGCTATTCGTTGACTTTAACAATGGACACGGTCTGTACTGAAACAAATAGAAGATGATACTCTTGGTTATTTAAGAAGAACAAAATGAAATTGTCATTCATTATGTAGAATGTAAAATTCAAGTTGTAACTTCCTTCTTCTTTATCTCCCCTCTCTTCTTATCTTCCTGTTACTGTCTTTACCTTATGTTATCTTTATCTTTCCTCTGTCCTCTGTTGTTGTGAATAATGTATGTACTATGTTTTGTATAAAATAAGTTTGTATCTTATATGTTAAGTATTTATTTGGGGATCATACTCATCAAGCCAATTTTGGCTTTCATGATTCCCCACTTCCTTGTAGCTTATGTTGATAATGAACAAACATGTATATAATTTGGATGTTTTTTTAAAAGAAAGTGAAATAAATAAATGAAATGAAAATTAGAATTACAATGTAACATAATTCTCTACTCAAGCAAAGACAGGGGCAAATACAGGATTCTGTGGCATGAAGGGGAGAGAGAGAGGCACAAGTTTGAACATTTGAAAGATATGCAATTAAAAAAAAGGGGGAGGAGATTGTTCATGGATCCTCAGGCCTTTAGAGATATACCGAGGTCTTCCCATCCATTCAAGCAAAAGTCAAGGGCAGGTCTACATCTAAAGGTTGGATTTTTTATGTTGGAGGGGACACAAGTGTGAAATATTGACAGATTTATGATAAGACAAAAAAAAGGTAAAGATGTAGGCCCAGGAGGTGTCTGGCACTTTATAGTGTTGTAAAATAGTATATATTATATCCTGCATCAAAATTTGATTAGTTTTTGATTGGTTGAGAGCTCTTCTCGTGACCAGCAATATTTCAACCATTTTAAGGTTGCTCTGAAAAAATACAACCTGTATTAGGGATTACTAGTTAGGAGTAGAAGTACTAGTTGAGAGTTGAAAATTCAGCGAGCGAATAGGATTTCAAATGACTCCAGGGGGACAACTTTCTCGGAATCACGGTGCTCACGCCGTGCAATCTATGCTGAGCCGCAGTCTAATTATCTGCGCTGCACTACTGAACCAGCAAAATCTTCATCCACAACAGTTCCCTATTAATGCCTGTGTGGTGAATTTTACAAGTAGACCACATGAAACATTGAAGAATGTAAATATGTTTGAAACATAATTGTTTGTTAAATGTTTGAGACACTGTAAAATATGTTAATCATTGACGTTAGAACTTGTTCGAGTACAAAATAGAGTAAAAGGCACAAGAAGATATTATGGAATGTAAAGGATGTAAAGTATTCCTACGACTCTTCCTTTGGTATAATCTCCTCCACAACCAGAGCAACATCGTGATCGATCCCTGCTTCCTCTAGCGTGTCTGCTGCATGCTGGGATAGATCCTGCCGAGGGTAGGTCGTGACCAGCGTGTAGAGCTTCTGATGGTAACCAAGCTTGGACATCCAGTTTAGTAAAACCTGGGATAATGATTATAGAAAAATATTCAATTCAATTCAATTCAATTCTATTTCACCTCTCTTTAAAAACACATCAGAAGATATTCAAACAAATAAGTATAAATTAAACAATATAAATATAACAACATTTATGTACATATCACTATGAAAGAAGAATGAAGGGTAGTGAATGCGAGGGAACAACAAAGGCCATTGTCCTGTCAAGGCTAATCCCCTATTTTACCACACATCAAGAGAAATACATTTAAAAAAATTAAAGAATAAAGAAACAAACAGATAATATAAGATAGCATAATCGCATAAAACACAACATAACTAATTGCATATTAACAAAGTAGTAATGATTCTGAGTGTTTGCAATGCACCAACTCCAAAAGTAAATGTACTTGTATAAAATGTAAAAGTATAAAGAAGAGAATAAAGAATTAGAACATAAGAATAAAGTGGAATGACACAATAAAGAAAGGGAAAAAAGGTAAAATCTACTGGAAAGCAATATTTAACAAAAAGGTGAATATCTAAGCCTGATCTATTATTGACAATTGAAAACTGAATAGATATACTCATATCAAATATCATATCTTAATTCCAACCTGTCATCGGAGATCAGTTATCCTGATTCTACACTGCAGAAGACAGTATATGTGTTATCAAAAGCTTGTTAGATGTGAATGGTAACTGAGCTCAATACAGGTACTATGCATATTCACTGAGCTCTGTGTTATAAGATACAGAAAAGAGAAGCGTATTTCCCTCCATGTTATCATTAAAAAAAAAAACTGCTGTTTTGCCGCTTCATATATGAACAAGTCTTTAAGTGGCATACAAAACATCAAGACTGAAAGAAACACCTTGCAAAAAAAATAATCTTTAACAAATTTTTACTATTATTCAAATGTCTACAAATATATGACGGAACTTGATAGGAGTCTACTTCATACCAACCTGAACTTTTTCTGTGAATAAAAACCGTCTTCTTTTCACTATGCTAGCGGTGCCCCTCAATGCAACAGTAATGCTCTGTATTACAAATAAAAAGAGAAAACCGTGAAATAAACAAAATAGAATTTAACCTGTAAATACCTAATGTACAAAATGATTGATTTTACATCTTTTTGGTGCATAAGGAATATTGATAATAATAATAATAAAAGATCACATTTATAACATGCCTAATGCTTTGTTTCTAGGCACAGTATATATTATAACCCAGCCATTCGATTCAGGCTTACCTGCACACAATGTATGCACATTATCCACTCCCTGGGGAGCATTCCAGTCAAATATGCTCATAAGGGTCTATCCATATAAATTCTGGTTCAGATAGCTATCTTAAAGTAAATGTTAAGCTTATCTCAAACTATTAACTGAGAAAGACCTCTTTGTATGATAAGGTGAATTATTCCATTGATATTTAACAGTATTCATGCCTCCTTTGGAACTTGAAATAAACTAAAAACAACCAAAACAAAATAATGGAAAAAGCAGTATTAGCATCTAGTAAGCTATCTGGCTTACTTGTTATTCCTAGGGTTAAAACAAAATGGGGGGAGCGAACCTTCGCCCATGCTGGGCCTTCATTATGGAATACTCTCCCTCAATGGATTAAAAATAGCAGTTCTAGTGAAGTGTTAAAAAAAATCTTAAGAAATATCTGTTTAAAATTTAGCCTATAATTGATTTACCATTACCTTCATGTCTGTAGCTATCCTATCGCACTTCTGTATATATTTATCATGTATTCAATCTTTTGCACAAGCTGCGCCTTGAGCATTTGATTGTCAAGTGGATTTGGCGCCATACAAATCTTATGTATTATTATTATTAGAAGAAGAATCAAGAACATTTTGTTACCTTTGGTGTTCCTTCTTCTGGTTCATCAGGCAGTGTTATGACCTGCAGTGAGCACAACACAGACATCATTCATTACATTAAACATTACAAACTCATTCACCCTTAAAGTAGTCACCCAAAGAATCAAAAGTGTTTTGAATTGATGTAAAATTCATATCATTGTGAAGGGGAAGCCTTACTGATCAAATATAACAACTTCCCTCTTCAAAATATGTTTGTGACCCGCAGTAATCATCTCTCAAAATTGTTAATTTTGAGATCCAGATCTTCTGCATTCAGCAGTCTTCAGTAAAACAAATAAATATTGGGGTATAGATGATAACATCAGTTAATGCTTAATTACATAAACCACTAACCATATCAAACTTCATTGTACAATATGAATAATTAAGTTATTCTACAGGGAGCATTCTAGTCTAAAAATTGATAGATCTTGATGGTTTAACTGTGATATAAATGGCCAGCAGAGTGTTTCACAGAGACTAAGATCGACTTGAAGTTGGACTTAACTATGGCAGGTCATTCATGCCACTAGTTCATCTAACCATTCCTGGCATTGGTTTATCAAAGGACGTACAAATCGTGGTCACAAATCTACAGAATTTACCTTTTTTGATATTTCATTATTGAAGTTTAAAATATTTTTTAAAGATCGTAATTGAGAGACCAATGGTGAGAGCAACCAGTGGCGTGAATGGCCTGTCATATTTAAGTCAAACTTAAAGTCGATCTTAGTCTTTGTGAAACACTCCCCAGGCCATTTGTTGTTTTGCTTTGAATCATGAATTCCAAACTAACTGACTCACTACTTTAGCTTTTGGGGGTTCAGCTGGAGCTCTCTTTGGTGGGTTTGTCACTGACTCTGGGAGTTTCCTAGCAGCAGCAGCATCCCGGTTAGTTCCCTCTAGGTCTCTCTTCCGAGGAGCCGGTCTGGTCTCTTGGTTCCCGGATGAAGAATCATCATTGTCATCTCTTGGCTTTACAAATGATATAAGATTTGTCATTGTAATCATCTCTGGATTTAATAGAGAATGCTCTTAAATTTCTTTAACACATCATTAAATAGACAACTGGAAAAAACACATAAACAAACACCTATTTAGCTAATTACTATTTATCCCTTTGTTATTAGCCTTTATTTTGTGTACGGTATTTCTTTTATTTTCCTTTTGTTGTTGTTGTATTACTTTATTGTTCATATGAGTACTTGTTATATTACTGTTCTGATACATGCTCTGTATCTATATATAAAGTACTACAGATATTATCATTATAAATCATTACCCTTCTCATCAAAATCAGATTCATGAGGCATCATCTACTTAATACATAAGGGACAAAACATTTTTCTGTAGGTCACTTCTACCTCTCTCACATTAAAACAAGGCTGTAAATTTGGCATAATATAAAATAGCTTTACATCATAATTGATTTTCAATTTGGGTGACAAAACACCATAAGTAATCTATCAATTTTACATGAAATGATTTATCAATTTGAATTATTTTAATAATTTGATTTACCCTTGTGCGCTCTCCTTTTCCCTTCCATGCTGGTCCTGCATTCCTGTAGAATTCCTTCTCCAAGTCGGCTTTCTTAGCCTCTTCCTTTGGTTTCAATATCCTCTCGGTAAAGCTCTCTGCCTGGTTATCAAAGAAAAGATAATGATGATTAGGCCAATATAATACAGCACAGGAATCGTTGCTTTCATAAAAGCATTGAGCTTGACATAGCAATTTATTTTATGCCTAGAAATCCTAGTCAGTGTTTATGCAGTGAAAAAGAGCATTGAAAAAGAAAATGCCTGGTCATCATATTTGAACAAATTTTCTTCCTTGTGCTGTGGAAGATTATAATGTCTTTCCCAACATAAACCATCATTCATGTTCAAACCAAATGGTACGCATTAATTCGGTCAAGGCTTTAACAATAGGAATAGTGCTGTAGCCCGGAAGGCTTACCGGGTTCCAACCCGCCGGGTTGAGCATCTCGGGCCGGACCAGTTCCGGGCCGAACTGTAGTCGGAATTAGATCAACTCGGTAACTAAACCCGGCAGTAAAAAAGAGTTTTTAAATAGCTCATTGTTCATTATCTACTTATCTTTCATCACGATAAAACCGTCAAAAGTAACTGTAAACAAACACTGCATGATGGCTCGATCTTTTACATCTGTTGACCTGTGTTTGCATAGACACTGCACACATAGATTTTGTGTTGTGTGTTCAAGTGTGTATATGCATCTCCCTGGCCCTGCCTGCAAGCATGCTGCAAGTGATGTGACTGATCAGCTTACTGTACTGACCAATCAGAAAGTTTCCCCCGAGTGGGCGGAGAGTGAAACCAGCATAAATTAAAGTTCAGTGATTGCTGGCACAGTAGAACAGACGATTCATAAATTATGAAGTTTGTTGACCGCTGACATACTGTTTGACCGCTGACATACTGTTTATGAGAGTATGTCTATGAAAAAATTTTATGCTTGAGGTGGAGGCTGAGCTGAGATGAAGTCGGCAGAGAGTTAAATTAAAGAGTAATTCCATTACCAAAATACTTCCTGACAAGCGGATTTAATTAGCAAACAATACTTAAGCTAATTTGTTCTCTGAAGATAATTATTGGGGTCCATCCTCAGACTACATCCTCTCTCTTATTCCCCTGTTTCTCTCTGCCTTAATTCTTAACCAAAATTGAACAAAATGTTTTAGCCCAGATTAGAAGAAAAAAAGTGTGACATGTTGATAGTCTTTAGAGATGAGAAGGAAAAAGAAGTTATCTTCATCATCATTCTTCCTTCCATCTCTACCTTTTTTCAATTCTATTTACTCATCTTCCGAATGTGTTTTAAACCTCCCCCCCCCCCCCCTCAAATCAATTTGATCTTCTTTCTCTAAAAAAATTAAAAGTACAGAATTATTTACGTAATGTAGTTTTTCTCATGATTTCTTTTCTTTCTTAAATTTCTTTCATTGTGTCTCTCCATCCCCCAAAAAATTCATTCACATCCGATATATCTCTTTCACTATCATGTCGCAGAAATTTAGAATACAAAAACATTCCCTATCAAAGATTAATGCATGCCAGACAGCTTGGGCCCAGCTGGGTGTAACATTACACCGCGGTTCCTTTGAACAGGGTTCCAAGGTTCAAAGGTTCAACATGCAGCCTTTGTCCGGCAAGCGCACTTTCCCAAAAATATGCAAATATCGGTTAAGCATGGCATGTGCCTTACATGTGATCATTGTTTTTAATTGGCAGACAAACAGACCAATCATAGTAGAGCATGTTGTATATGCACTCTGACAGGGAAATGAGCTATTTTTAGGATTCCTACATACATGGAGCTAGCCATATAAATGCTTCATCTTTTTAGGGAGTGGATTAAGGGTGATAATTTATGCTTACCTGGGACTTATGTCTGGACTCAGACAGCATGATAAACAAAATGAAGCGATGTGGCCTCTATTCAGGACAAGGTCATTAGGTCACACAAGATGTGTTTGTAGTAGCTTTCAAATAGAACCTAGTCAATATTATTTCAGTCCAACTCTCACCGGGTTACCGGACCTTTCCGGGTCCCGTTAAGAAATTTGGAAAATTGCCGGGTCGGGCCGGGTCCGGGTTTTGGGTTCCGAGCTACAGCACCTCATAAAGCCCCTATTTCAAAAAACAAAAAATCATAACTTTATACAATTATATACAAGATTAGTGTAAATAACTTTAGATATTTCATAGATGTTCCGTTAATAAGATTACAGTGTAGGCCTACCTTTAATGTATGCTCATCCTGTATCTTCTCTCTTGCAGCTTTCTGTTGTTTTAACAGCTCATCAGGGGGTAGTTCTGATTTAATAGCAAGGCAAGAAAAATGCAGTAAAATGTTAACTTTTTAAGAGGCTTAAAATTAACAATCGGGCAATGTGAAAACAATATTTTTCTATATTCTAAAGAGTGAGTGTCCCCATTAAATATTGGATTTCACAAAGGAACAATTAGACAATCTTTACACAATAACTTTGTCATTTTGACTTGCAAATACAAACATGGCATGTAATTTCACATACAGTTCTATAGGAATAGTGCAGATGCCACAAAGGCATTTCACAGTAACAAGGTGTAACAACTCATGTGGTGGTGGTGGGGGGGGGGGGGGGGGGGGTGTCCGGACACTTAACAAACATACAGCCTTCTCTTTTGCCTTCAAATTGAACAAAAAATATTCTTCGAATAGCACTAACCATCATGAATATTTGTCCTTTATAATATTGTCCAACATAAGTCTTAGAAGATTTATGAAATATTGCTTGTAATCTTCTTCAAATTGCTGTTTTGATTCAACTGCACGGAGTCCTGATACACAACCTGTCTGGACACACAACGTCTGGGTATAAAATTCAAGTCCAAATACTTACTTTCTTTGGATTCATCCAAAGTGGGATGGGACCTCGGGAAATAACTAAAAAACAACTTCTGGATGCTGTCTCCGAAGTAGAGCAGACAGAGCATTAGAATGAGGAGGTAGAAGAACCCCACTCCTGCTAGCCGCACAACCTCACGGAACTCTGGAAAGAGAGAGAGAGAGAAAGAAAAAAAATTACACATTTTCCTAGTTTGTCCAATTACTTTGGTACATTGTTTAAACATATTCGTGGCTTACACCCAGTAAATAAGATTGACGGATCGATCTGTAGTTTAGTATAGTATACCAATTACCAAGGTGAACACACAGAGTTTGCTCAATTTAGCCGTGATTGCTCAGTCGGTAGAGCAGTGGTCTCGTAATCCGGTGACCCGAGCCATGAAACCTGTGAAAAAGTGTATACTAATATCAACGTTTATCCGAAAAATACTCCAAAAATAACAAGAAATTTTACACGAAACAGGTAATAAACGATAACGACTTTTAACTCATGATCTTTATTTGGACATTTAATGAATATTTACTTCATTTTGGGTATGTTTTAGAAGGGTATCTCCACGCCGGAGTTACGGGTCAAATTTTTGGATAGGTTTCTGAACAAGCGCCAAAATTGACACGAAACAGGTAATAAACCTAACGACTTTTAACTCCTGATCTTTATTTGGACATTTAATGAATATTTACTTCATTTGGGGTATGTTTTAGTAGGGTATCTTCACGCCGGAGTTACGAGTCAAATTTTGGATAGGTTTCTGATCAAGCGCCAAAAATAGAGTTATGTTGTGTGATCAGTGAACACGCTTTACAATTTCCATTCAGATTCACAATAGGGTAGAATGCCCAGTATTCGGTCACTTAAGGGGAAATCACTAATATTTTGAATTCTTACCTCTTTTATTTTGCAATCTACCCATCAAAAGAAAAGAAATTATTCCTCTAACAGGATTTCATAGTCACTTAAAACAAAGAATGATGATAAGAAAAATATTTCCAAAAGAAGACGGAGCATTTTTCTGCCCAGAATTAGGTTACGCGATTTGTGCGTGGTATCTCCGTTGCCAAGGAGCGTAGCGTATTTGCGCACTATTTTCACACCATTGCGCGATAAAGCACTGATTGTCAATGCGTTGACCGAATACCGGACGAGCGATACCGCATGGCCATGGCAAGGGTATTGTATAAATAGGGTGTCTGAACGATTTTTCAATTTTCAATTTGGGATCGTTTTTCACCATTTTTGTTTGATATTTGAATAAAAAATGTTATCAGAATAATACATTTCAAATTTCAAGTCTCACCGATGTTTCTATCAAAAGTTACAGCCCCTCCAAAACGCTGGTATATTCATATCATTTTGGTCAAAATCGACGAAAAAGACGTCCACGCAGAGTGATGTTGTTTTGCTAAATTTCGCCAAACAGCTGTATCACGCGATATGCAAGCGTATGCATATCGTACGCATGCTGCTAAGCCAATCCGCGACTTGCAGCTTGAGCTACGCTGTCTCCGCGACATGTGCCATTGACTAGTATGGTTGGCAATTCCCGCCGTAGAACCCGGAAGTGAATACACGTTGTAGTCAATGGCAATATCGCGGAGACAACGCACGTTGTCTCCGCGATATTGCCATTGACTATAGCGTGTATTCACTTCCGGGTTTATCGAGGTAATTGCCAACCATAATTTCAGTCACTATAATGTGTAATTGAATTTGGGGTTTCGTTCGTGCGCGGAGATGTTACGCGATGTAACCATGGTTTGGACTGAGCGGAGCGCACGCCCCCTAATTAGCTGATCCACCAAATAGCGAGAAGGGTATTTTTAAACTGTTATCAGTTGTGATCCCTGGGGGCTAGCGAAAATATAATCACATAGAATTGTTCCTTGGGACTGGGACTACTTATCGATCGGGGCGTCATATCTCAAAAGTGACAAACCTCAGAGTTAGCCAGGACACAATGTTTAAATTGCTGTTTTGACCAAGATATTTTTAGAATTTCGGGGGCTACGCCCTTTTGGAAATATTAGAATTCACCTGCTCTTTCATATGACACCTCATTCATTGATTTTCACCTTCAGGATCACAACAGATAAAGGTTTGAATCTCGATTTGAATCTCGACTTTTTTTGCATGGTCGCGCAATGCACGTAGGCTGCATAGGGATGCGTGTAATCTCTATGGGAAGAATTTTAGCACACAACATCGGGTGCGCGATCAGACACCCTAGTATAAATACCTCTTGCACATCGGCAAGTGCGTCATTTGTAAATTCGCTGCGATGGAGTGAAAACGGAAGTGATTCTCTTCACACACATACTAAATTCATTGCGACAGCACACGTAGTTGTTTTGCAATAGACTTCTACATATGGCTATGCATGTTAGCGCATGTGCTAACCGAACGCAGAAGTGCAGAAAATTGTGAGACACTGACCAATTTCGAGCTAAGTTGGAGATCTTTCCGGGGCCCTATAAAAATCTGATTTAATTTTGAGAGTTAAGAAAAGTTGTTTAGCTGCCTAGTTTGTGCAAGTTTCGCTGCTCATTAATTATTTATTTAATTGTTACAGCTGTTGAAACGGTTGTCTGACCGAATACTGGGAATGGACCGAATGGCCGAATAGACCTACTGGGCGCGCTACCCTCAGACCCTAGGCCTCACAGTCACACACTTTTAAAGTCACACTCACAGTCACAGTCATCTCCCTCATCATACACACACGGTCACACGAAAGAAAGCCTCCCAGTTTATATTATAACATTTTGTACAATATAAGTATATTTATACATGGCATTAATAAAAACATACCAAGATTTTCAAGCATAGCGAAGTTGATCAGCGATACCGATGTTTATTTAGATTTTAGACGTGTCTTCTCGATCGTCTGCTACATGCACATGATGCAGTCCCAAAAAGTTAAGGCGACAATATTATTTGGTTCAGATTTGTGCTGCCAATTTTATGATAAAATATTATCTGTCAACTTTATCAATTAAATATCATTTATCAGAATTGATGAATAAATTTTCTTTCATTTTATATCTTTAATATATATATAATAGTTCAACATAATTGAATGTTTCTTTTTAATAATATATACATATAATTTATTGTTCAAATGTTTATAGCTTTTTGATTGGCAATTCTAAGTAAATGCATTTAAAAACTGTGTGACATTTTCTTGCAAAATACGACGTGTTCTTAGATGTAGCCTACCTCCAGGCTGAAATAAATATGTTTTATTAAGTTTGTACAGCTCCGGGGTTTTAGAAAACAAAGCAAAATTGTGCATTGGTATCACATTTCTGGAAACGTGAAACTCTAATTAAAAAAATTAAAAAGTGTGGGGGTGGGCCTGTTTGCAAAATCACACATCTTTTTTCTTTTTCTTCTTCTTCTACTTCACCTTCTTCTCTACGCTCGGTTCTTCCCGGGTTCTTCTTTGTCCGATCTTCTTGTTTTTGTTGTTCTTCTAATAATCACTGTTTTTGTTCCTGTTCTTGTTCTAGCTTCTTGTTTTCCTTTTTTTTTTCTTCTTCTTCTTCTTTCCCGCCTTCTTCCGCGAATTCCCCCCTTTTAATTTCTACTTTCTTATTCTTTTGCTTCTTTATCTTCTTCATTTTAATTCTTCTAGACTTCTACTTTATTATAATTCTTACTCTTCTTCTCCGCTTCGTTAAATTTGTTTTCTTCAATCTTCTTCGAACTTCTTCTTCCACTTCTTCTTCACCTTATAAGTACCTCTTCATCTTTTCTTTTCATTATTCTTCTTCTTCTTTTTCTTCTTCTTCTTTCGTTTTAACTTCTTCTTAATTCTTGTTCTTGTTCTTATTCTTCTTGTTCTTGTTCTTCTTGTTCTTGTTCTTCTTCTTCACTTCTTCTTCTTCATCACCATCATCATCATCTTCTTCTTCTTCTTCTTCTTCTTCTTCTTCTTCTTCTTCTCCTCCTCCTCCTTCTTCTTCTTCTTCTTTTCCTTCTTCTAATCCAGTCCTTCTCCTTTTTCTTCTAATTCTACCTTTCCTTAGTATTTGTATTTTCTCTACCTGGGATGAATGACACAGGTTAAGCTGCCTTATCTTTCATTGTTGAACCTTTAATAATATTGCTGTCTTCCTCGGGACTATATTAGCCTATAGTAAATATTCCTAATTCTGAAATCCTAACATATCGTTACATCATTCTAGCCCAGAAGTAAAAAGAAAAATTTGAGAGGCATGCAAGTGTCTTTTTTTAATGTTAGAGAACACATTCGTTTCAGAAGATCAAAAAGTACAGAAGCCCTATGTAAATAAATTGTTTTACACCCCCCCCCCCCCCCCCCCCCCTCCCCTCAACATGAACATCTCTCCGATTTTTGTTGGATTGCATTGTTTTTTCCAAGACTTCTGACAAGACTAGCAATTGCGGGAAATCGGTCTTGTTTTGATTCACGACGTCGCGTTTGGTGGTAAGAAGTTTGGTGGATTTTTCTAAATTCTAAAATTTTGACAAATGTATGACTGGTAATAAAGTGGGGGTGTTTACTTTGGAATACCCCACCAATACAAATATTCCTTCGTGAGCAACACAATCACTTTAAGTGTCTGTTTTGCAAAAGTAGTTGGCCTAGAATCGCGTTCGAAGGCGCAGGCGCGGTGCGGGCAACTAAATGTTGATCAGGCCAGCTAGCTACAGCTACGGACGGGCGCGGCGGGCAATCGGCACCTTGCGCTCGCGCAGTGCATGCGGAAAGAGAACAGAGAATGCAATGGACGCCGCGCCAGGCGCCTAGCCAGTGGGGGAGGGGGAGGGGGGACGGTCGCCCCCCCCCCCCCCCCAAAAAAAAAAAAAACGCTGGTAAAAAGAGAGAGAGAGAGAGAGAGAGAAGAGAAAAAAGGGAGAGGACGTAGCCGTAGAAGGAAGAAAAAGGAACAGACAAAGACAAGAGTCGAGAATGGTATGAAGGTAGGCACATTCATGGGGCACTAGAGGGTGCTTCGCGAGCGTACGAAAATCTGAATGGCCTTGCTGCGGTGGGTCGGCAATAATCGGCCCAAAACTTGGATATGAGAGGGTGGAAGGATATATCTTTTTTATAATGTTATCCGGTCTTACCCCTAACCATCCTATGTTTAATCTATGTAGAAATAACATGCGAGTACGATAATTAAGAGAAACATCGGGCCCATTACTGATGCAACTTTTTAAATATTAGCCTAGAAATGACCACCAAACGGAAAAAAATGACATTTTTTTCCGACAAATCTTCATAAAATCTGAGTTATAAACAACTCACAACTAGGCTCGGTAATGCAAATACGATTTTCTGAAAATTCAGGTGTGATTTTTTAAGTTTCTTTCAAGTATATTTCTGCGTATCGCAGCGCAAATTTTCTTCACTGCTTCAAAATCACCCTTGAAAATTTTTTTTGCAACGAATTTGATACGGGGTCCGTGAGTGTTCCCCGTTCCTTGCGTGTTGAAAGTTTGGTAATGTAGGGATTTATTTTGAACTTCTGAAACTCCCCTTCATATCCATGATTCATCCCTTTCATATTAATAGGTCATCCCTCATTTACATTCACCCTTTTCATCCACCATCCTTTCATCTGTCTATCTCTCTTTCTCTCTCATTGGTTTCAATGTTCACCTGATGCAGTCAAGCTTATAGTATAATTTACATATACCATGAATATTCAATATATACCCTTTGTTTATGTTTGAATATTCAAGAATACTTTGTGATGCTGATTTATACTTGTATGGGACTAAATGAATATTTATTGGTTTCTTCTACTTTGCATGGAATGTATGTGGAATGCTACATAGAATGCTGTAATGCTTTGCTACATTAAAACCTGGTCAGTTAGCCAGGTGTTATCAATCGTACAACATGTCTGCTGGGCTGCCTCTGTGTACTTAAGAGTGCTAGGAATTAGTTAGAACCACAACCCTACATTGGTGGCAGCGGTGTTTTTCTAGCCTCTTCTTCCCCAGAGCTTCAGGCAGCTTCTTCCAGCGGCGGCTGATAGTCAAGGTTTTGGTTATCTCTTCACCCTGCTTCGATTGATACAGTTACGCCCTGCTTCGTGAATTTGCTTCCTACTCCAGGTAATTTAGTTCACCCTTTTCGAAAGGCGCTGTTTCTACTGTGCTCCTACCAATGTTAGTTTTCATCCTGCTTCAGTGAAATTCTTCCTTCTTCGCGAATTCTTCTACATGCATAATCTGAAGTTAGTGAAATTTCCGAGTGAATCGGTGTATTTGGAGCCATGTTTTTCAGTGTGAAACCTGTATGGACTCAACACATTTCATAGTGGATTAGATGTGTTCTTGCAATTTCAGGTTTACTAATGCTTGCAATTCAAGACTGACTTTCAAGTGTTACTGATTTTAGATATCATGAGTACATTTCGTCTAGACCTCCCTGAGGTCTTCACTGGAGAAGACGGTAGGAATTTTGGGCAGTGGGTACGAAGGCTGGAAGTAGCGGTTGAAGTTCTTCCCCAGACAGAAAGAAAACTGCATCTCATCCTTCCATCCAGACTAGCGGGTGTGGCTTTCACAGTTTGGGAGAGTATTCCGAGCACAGATCAACAAGAGTACAGTGTGGTTAGAAAGAAACTTTCTGCTGTTTTTGGGAATACAAATTATTTGACCACGTTCAAGTCATGTATCGATGCTCGGAAGCGGCAACAGAATGAGGTTTTGGAAGTTTTTGCGGCAGCAATTACGACACTAGTGGAAGAAGCCTTCCCTAATTATGACGCTGCAGGAAAGGATGGAGAGAAATTTCGCAGATTTCTCGCCGGTATTGACAAACCCCTGCAGATAAGAATACATGAGATGGGTGCGACGTCGTTTAGCGAGGCACTGGATGTTGCGGTGCGAGTTGAAAGAGCGAATCGGTTGGGGCAACCATCAGTGGCAACAGACTTTACCATAGCGTCAACTTCTCCGAAGAGGGATGCCACCTCGGCGACGCTTGAGAAGGTTTTACAGCGTTTAGATGAGCTAGAACTCAAGTTGGAGAAACGCAACTCTACACCTAGACCTCAATACTCTGATCGTCGTCTCCAACCGTCGAGATCGCCCAGTCCTTATGACCACCCGTCTCGGTCGAATCGCCAATATTAAGATGATCGTTGGCGCCAACCATCTCGATCGCCTAGCCCATACCAACCACATCAACGACGCTTCAGGTCGCCCAGCCCCCTACGTCACCAACGCACTCAGAGCCCTACACATCATCGCACACTTCGCGGGTCAACCCCACCCAGGCGTAATGCATACGATGATGTTAGATCTGCTAGCCCACGACAGTCAAGATACTCGAACCAAGCTAACTGGCAGTCTTCACGTTCTGACGACCGCCACGCATCTGGTACAAGGGATACCCCTTATCATCAGTTGAACGGTGAACAGCACAGGAAGGTTCGTTTCGATGACCAGGGAAACTACTGGTAGTTGGTGAGGAGGGTCACTCATCAACTTCACCACTCTTGACCAAACAGACTCAAACTGACAACAAATCTCATCCTCCATCTACTTCGGCTGTTAATGATCATTCTTCTCCTTCACCTCCGCCACCATATATTCCAGCAATCGTTGACAACTCATATATTTTGGCTTTTATTGACAGTGGTTCATTTATATCACTGATGAGTGCAGATTTCTACTACTCCATCCCAGAAGGCCAGCGAAGTATATTACAGAAGTCGACAACTCTGGCTTCAACGATAACCAGAGAAGGCATTGACATCATTGGCACAACCTCTCCCACCATCCATCTTGGTAACAAAACAACCAGACATATGTTCAATGTTGCAAGGAACATAACTCATCCTTTCGTCCTTGGTTGGGATTTCATGTTCAAACATGATGCCACTCTATCTACTACGACATTCACTATGCCTGGTATGAGTATTCCACTGGTCGACCGTCGTCAATATCAAGTACCACTCAAGTGCAATGTTTCGCTGATAGGAAAGGCAACTCTTCCTGGGATGAGTGAGGTACATGTCCAAGGCCGCCTTATTCCCCCTCAGCCTGATGTGATTCCACAAGACTACGATGGAATCTTTGAGCCCTCCATCCATGAACATCTCCATGTAGCAGGTGCAAGGTCTCTATCTCGACCGCAAGATGGTATCATCTTACTCAGGCTGATCAACCCTTCATCTGAGACAGTGCAATTATCTGCAGACACCACCCTTGGGCAGTTCTATTCTACTACTGGAGACGGTGAGGAAGAATATGAAATCATCGACAGTATTGTAGCTGGCACACAGAAAAGTTCGTCTTTTCAAGCTTCTTCGATGCTTCCTACTTCTAGTCTGTCCAAGACCGAGTATGAGTCTGCTGAAAGTCTACTCAATTCATACTCTGATGTTTTCAGCAGCACATCCGAGGATATTGGACAGACTAACCTCGCCTACCATGACATCACTACATCAACAGAGATACCAACTCGTAAAAGGGCATACAGGAGTTCACCAACTATGAGAGTCGAGATCCAGAACCAGGTTGATGAGCTACTTCGTCGAGACATCATCGAGGAAAGTTTTAGTCCATGGGCAAGCCCCATCGTTATGGTGCGAAAGAAGGACAAGGCTTACAGGTTTTGTGTTGACTACAGAGCTTTGAATGCTGTTACGGTACGGGATTCGCATCCGATTCCACGACAGGACGATTCTATCGATGCTTTGTCCTCCTCGTCCTACTTCAGTGTAATTGACCTATCTTCAGGCTATTGGCAGATCCCTTTGGATCCGAAAGACAAGGAGAAGACCGCATTTACCACTGGAACTGGCCTCTATCAGTTTAAGGTCATGCCATTTGGTTTAGTCAACGCGCCAATGACGTTCCAGCGAGTAATGGAAGCCGTCCTCCATGGTCTCCATTGGTCAACATGTCTTATCTACTTAGATGATTGCATTATTCTCGGCAAGACATTTCAGGATCACCTACACAATCTCCGGGAAGTCTTACAACGATTCCGAGAAGCCAATCTCAAGCTGAAACCTTCGAAATGTCAATTCTTTCGAAAGGAAGTAACCTATCTGGGACATGTGATCAGTACTACTGGAGTTCGCCCCGATCCTGTCAACACCAAGAAAGTCTCATCCTGGCCTCAACCTAAGACTCCAACCCAAGTGAGAGCATTTCTAGGACTTGCCTCCTACTATCGTCGGTTTATGCCAAGTTTTGCTCAAGTAGCATCTCCACTCACTGACTTGACTCATTAAGGCAAGAAGTTCATCTGGACTGATGATTGTGAGGAAGCCTTCGACCAACTGAAGTCGTCTCTCACAAGCCCACCAATCCTTGCATACCCGGACTTCAACACCAAGTTTAGCTTAGCCACTGATGCTTCACAAGATGCTATTGGAGCCGTACTCTCTCAGTTGCAAGATGGTAATGACCGAGTGGTTGCTTTCTACAGTCGGAAGCTTACAGAGTCCCAGCGTAGATGGTCTACCTACGATAGGGAACTGTGGGCAGTTATCTCGTCTATCCGCCATTTCAGACATTATCTTAGAGGCCAAGAATTTAACATTCTCACTGACCATCGCCCTCTGTTGGGCTACAACAGTGTACCTATCCAAGACGATGCGACAGGAAGGAGAGCAAGATGGATTGTAGAGTTGAATGCATATTCTTTCACCATAACTCACAAGAAGGGCACTGCACATCAAAACGCTGATGCAATGTCGCGCATGCCGGAAGATGTTACACACCCTGTTAGTATGGTGAACACACGCTCCTCTACCACTCAACCAGTCCAGGAATCAACCGTTCCAAAGTCATCCAACTCTATGGCTGATAAAGCTCCCAAGAACTTTATCCTGGCTAGCCATCATGCTGATTTACAGTATCATCAGCAACACGATAAAGACATTCAGAGAATAATCAAGTACATCAAGGAAGTCCGTCATCCAACAGTGAGAGAAGTCCGGCGACAATCACCTCGTCTACGACGTCTCCTATGGCAACTCCCTCGTCTTGTACTAGAGAATGATCTCTTATACCGACGACGACAAGACAACTCAGGTTCGTCCTCTCTTCAGGTAGTTGTGCCTGAATCTCTTATCCCTCAGGTCCTGCAAGAGATACATGGTAATCCATCCTCTGGACACTTCGGAGTTCAACGCACACTACACAGGGCTGAATCTATGTGCTTTTGGCCATTCATGCACAAGGATATAACCGACTACTGCAGAACTTGTCCTGCTTGTGAGTCGATTAGATCTCCAAGTCCTAAGCACCAAGCTCCACTCCAGAGCATAAAGACCGATCACCCTCTTCAAATGGTTTTCGCTGATATAGCCGAGCTGCCTACTTCAAGAAGCGGGTACCACTATATTTTGGTTGTTGTTGATCACTTTAGTAAATACACCAATATTTACCCCATGCGAGACCAGACCGCCCAGACTGTGGCTGGACACTTATTCGAAGAATACATCAAGGAGCATGGAGTTCCTGAGTCACTACATACAGACCAAGGAAGACAATTTGAATCCAGACTAGTCCAGGATCTCTGCAAGAGGCTCGGCATTCGCAAATCTCGATCATCCCCTTACCACCCACAGGGAGCTGGCATCGTTGAAAGAGCGAACAGAGTTATCAAAGAACAACTTGCTAAGTACATAGCAGACCAAGGAGGTGACTGGGACAAGCACATACATCAATTGCAGCTACATGTAGCCTACAACACTAGTGTCCATACAAGCACTGGCATGACACCCTATTTCATCATGCATGGTCGTGAAGCAAGGACCCCAGCTAGTGTCACTTGTCCTATCATGACTCAGTCATATGATTCTCCTCAAGAGTATGTCACTGATGTGTGTTCCCGGCTAAGACAGGCTTTCCAACATACCAGACAGAAGGCAGAACAAGCGCAACTCAGGCAGAAAAGGGACTATGATGCGTCAACTAGGACCATCAAGTATGCGCCAGGAGATCTAGTTTGGTTACACAATCCCGTCAATGCTAGACGCAAACTGGAGCCCAACTGGAAGGGACTGCATCATCGTCTCATCCTCGCCAGATAACCTTAACTACCTGATAGCCGACATTCATAATGAAAGTGCAAAGAAACTAGTTCATCACAACAGACTCAAACTCTTCAGATCTAGAGCTTTTCTACAAGGGAAAGGACCTTCAACTTCGCGTCCTCCTTCAGGTGGTCAGAAAAGACATGAAGTTATCCCTCCTTCCTCAAGTCCTCCTTCAAGTAATCAGGCAAGGCCTGACATACCTCCTCCATCTCATTTGGCATCTCACTCTTCAATAGAGATGCCATGGTCAACTGACACTCCAACACAAGCTGATCGGTTCCGGCCGCCAGAAGACCTCCAGGTTCCAGCGGGTCAACAACCAATCCACTCTGAGTTAGGCAATTCTGACCAGCCATCTTGGTCAGAGGCGTCTAATGGACAGTCATCAACTCAATCCATACAACTACAGACTCGAGAGCGACAGGTTAACTCCCCTGACCATTTCCATAGACCAGGGCCCTCTAGAGAAAACCCTGATGTCAACCCCGATGTCAACCCCGATGTCAACCCCGATGTCAACCCCGATGTCTACCCTGATGTCAACCCCGAGGTCAATGACCAGCAACACACCACTCAACCATCAACTGGTGCATCAGCGACCCAACGTACACCCCGCACTATGCAAGAAGCCCCCACGACGCAAGAGGACACCACGACGCAGTTACCTCAAACTCGCTCTGGTAGACGCGTCCACAAACCGCAGAAGTATAGCGATTACCAACTGTGACTATTTTCCGATATCGAGAGGTATTGAACATTTCATTAGTCTGAAGTCAACATTTCCGTCAGGAGAAAAGTACGTTTAAACTGTCAACTTTCGGTTATGGAAAATTACAATATTTAATTGGACTGTGATCATGAATGACAGAGACATTCAAACTCATTTGAGCTTTAAGTGCTAAACTGGACTGTTCAGTATATTTGACTCTATGTACTCGGCAACAATTTTGAGCGATTTTGATATTGAATGGACTGTGAATTTCATGAGTTCTGTACGGGTCAGAACATCAGAATTATGGACTGAGAATTTCGAGCGTTAGACAAATAAGAATTGGAATGGACTGTAATTCCTTCTGCATTTCTCGCGAATTTTTGTTTGATTGCAGAACTTCTAAATTTGAGTTATATTTGTGTGTGTATTATTAATGATTCATACAAAGCACATGGACCATTGTTAGGCATTTGGTGAAATATCTAGAATATATCGGTATATTTGTTAGTGTTCATCTCTTGCGAGATACATTTTTTACAAATTTCTTCAATTGATGTCTAGTGATGGTTATGCTGGATTGTGTTTTCTTTGTTTGTATTCATAGCGTTTGAAATTCTTGAAGTAAGGACTAAACCAGGAAAAAATATGGGTTTTCTTGATTTTGCATGCGTCTTGACAAAGTAAATGGACAGTTGTTGATTGTCAAGAGAGAAATATCATTATTTTGGTAGTTGTTAAAACAAAAAGAAAAAAAGACAGACAGAAAAAATGAGATTGATTATGGTCTTCGTGTGAGGATATGTTTGTATTTTGTTTGGTCGATCCAAATATTTTTGACAAAGAAGAAAAGAAAAATATTACGTTTGAATGTGACCACTTCTCATGCATTATGTATTATTCAGAGGTACAATGTTATTGAAGGGTACGAGATGTTTGACCTGATAATGGTTTTTTTGTGGATTTAATCTTGCAGGTTACAAATGACAAAGCAGACACTGGCTCAATCTCAGTTGGAAATGTTTTATATTTTGAGGGGTCATTTTGCTTAACCAAAAGCAAGGATACTGTTGAAAACTATTTTTCTAAAGTGACTTATGTTTTATATTATGATAATGTGATATAATCACTTATGTCTGGTTATTATGATAGGAATATGAATGTTATGTATTTGTATTCATGTAATGGATAGCTTCTGGAAAATCTCAAATTTCCAAGTGATAGAATTTTTCATTTCTAGAAGGTAAAAAGAAAAAGAAGTAATAATTGGTTGAAAGAATTATTCAGCTATAGATGATTTCATTTCCTTACCAATTGCTCAAAATAATGAGAGCGAAACAACTTTGGAACTGTATTTGGCTTTAGAAACAAAGGAAACGGCGTTTGGACAAAAAGTGTTTTGTTAGGATTGTTACAACTTTTTGAGTCAATTGTTTTTTTTTTAGAAAGGCAGATACACTGTATTTATAGTTGTTTCTATTTTACCATTGGAATCGGGAAGTGTTTCCCCGAGATGAAAGTGAAACAGATTGGAAGCGGGAAAGCTCAGGTATACAGGTATATAAAATCATGTGGTTTTTGCAGATTTTTGTTTTTCTTTTCAGCTTATACATGTATATTAAGCTAATACTCTGTACATTTGAGTCATAGGTCATTTATATACGAGTAAAATTCATTTGTTTTGTACAATTGTATATATATATGCTTACAGGTAGTAAGGTTTAGTTTTTCTTTTAAAGGGAAACAAAAGGATATATTGATAGTGATTCTCTGTTTACAAGAGGAAAGGATAGAAAATATCATTTTGAAAGATGTTTAATGTGTTAGATGTTTGGGTAATCAAAGAAAGGACAATGCCTTATAAAATGAGGACATTTTATTTGTAAGGGGAAGACTAGTTTGTAGGGATTTATTTTGAACTTCTGAAACTCCCCTTCATATCCATGATTCATCCCTTTCATATTAATAGGTCATCCCTCATTTACATTCACCCTTTTCATCCACCATCCTTTCATCTGTCTATCTCTCTTTCTCTCTCATTGGTTTCAATGTTCACCTGATGCAGTCAAGCTTATAGTATAATTTACATATACCATGAATATTCAATATATACCCTTTGTTTATGTTTGAATATTCAAGAATACTTTGTGATGCTGATTTATACTTGTATGGGACTAAATGAATATTTATTGGTTTCTTCTACTTTGCATGGAATGTATATAAATGCTACATAGAATGCTGTAATGCTTTGCTACATTAAAACCTGGTCAGTTAGCCAGGAGTTATCAATCGTACAACATGTCTGCTGGGCTGCCTCTGTGTACTTAAGAGTGCTAGGAATTAGTTAGAACCACAACCCTACATTGGTACAACCCTACAGTAATACAAAGTTTGCATTGTCTCGCGCACGAAAAAATGGCTCGAAAACAAACGTCAAAACGAGAAATAAACAAGCTTTTTTATAGTTATAAGAGATCTACCGAGGTTTCTTTGTCGATATAATTTATTATATAGTCTCAATTAGAATTCAGAATTATCTCACTGAAACCGACGATGTTCTCGATCGTAGTTAATTTCACTTTGCCAGCAGACGTTCTAGCGTGGTTTTGGCAAAAAGCTAGCCCGCCACCTTCCCACCTCGAACCTTTCGAGTTCCGCTAAAATTGTGCGCTGCGGAGCTCCGAGGGTGCGTTGGTATCGCTGGCAAACTCTCGGCCGGCTAGCTCCCCACGACGGACCATTCGCGGTATGGCGAGAGTGTGTGTGTGAGATACCATTTTGGATTCGAGAACGCACGTACCACAACCGTGCGCGTCATTTTTTTTAAGCTGTCGAATGTCTACGACCAATTTTACATGTATGATTTTTAGTACAGATACTTGGTCAGTTTTCTTCTTATATCTTTGGTTTTACAACATTTAAAAATATAATTTCTTCAAATTTGCTCCTGACTCAGTTCAGACTAATTGTCTGATGTGTTTTCAAGTCAATTTCTTGAATATATTTTTTTGCATGAATTTACCTAATGAAGGGGTAACCATGCAAAGTTCGCAAAGTTTTTTACTACAAATTTGTTCCAATTTATAAAAATCCATTGTCAAAGGATATCAGAGATATCGCGTTTTAAAAATTCTATGTCCGGTCGTGCGAATGTGCTGCATCAAAAAAAGTCATAAAAAAACGAGACCTAAGGCTAAGTTCCCGCACGGGGGTTTACACTTACAGTTGATTTATCCAAAAAATCGATCCATCAATATCATAATTTGAAAGACAAGATATCTTACTATCAGTTGGTACCACTTTTTACTTACAATTTTGAGGAAATCTGCTCTTAAATTGAAGATTTTCAGACCCTTATCGGTAAGTTGATAATTTTTCGGAACGAACGCAAAAGATTGCAAAATTTGCCGAACTTTTGTGTCAATGTTTTCACAATTTCGTACCCAATTTCAAAGAAACATTCAATTCTGGGTAATTTAATGTTCCTCTTTCCAATGGTGATATCAGATTTTCGAAATCTTACGGATTTTTCGAGATAGCGAACTTAGGTCACGTGCGAACTTTGGTCACACGTCCATACAACGAATCGTTTTCTTTCTCTGACAATAAATTAATGAAACGTCAAAGCTACCGCGCCGTAGGGGAGGGGGGCGAGGAACTGAATTCAGACAAGGATTAAGAGTCAAGAACGGTTCAACGAATCGTCTTCATTCTCTGACAATAAATTAATGAAACGTCAAAGCTACCGCGCCGAAGGGGAGGGGGGGACGAGGAACTGAATTCAGACAAGGATTAAGAGTCGTGAACGGTCCAACGGGTGAGGGTATAGCGTATAGTGTATGTTTCAAAATCATGCATGCGATGACGCGAAGGATAGCCTGCATACATGCCAGTACGTAGTCTAGCAATTACTACCTTTTTTCTTTCTTTTTTCCCAGTCTGGCCCTGATGCATGACAAAAATGGTTGCCATGCATGACAGCGTTTTCAGACCCTCGATGCGTGATTGTCACGCATTATTTGTGATACTTGGTAGCTCTGTAATAAGCGTTGTAAAAACTATTTTCAGAAGAAGAAAATCCATGGAATAAGTAAAGTCAAAATAAAATTAAAGTTAATCATTGAGACAAACACTGCAGCTAGACTCCCAGCATGCCTTGTTCTCCTTGACGCGGCCAAGCATTTGATGTACTGTGGGACAATAGTCTCTTAAATTTACACCCATGCTTTTGTTACCTCCATTATTTGTCCATAATCCAGATTCCTGATTATCTTCATATCTGAACTACAAAAAGTACAAGTCTACAATGTAAGTCACAGAGCGATGGAAAACAACAGAAGTCGATTGATCTGAAACGGAAGACCCAAGTAATTCATACCAAGATGGATGTGGCATCGTTAGTCTCTCAACTCTCCTCTCTACAGCGTCTTGCCCATGCAACACTAGAAACATTGGATTATCAGTCCAAACTCTTAGGTAAACTTGGTAAACTTGATAATTTTTTAACCCATTGCAATTTAAAATGTCCCATATTGATTAATTGTTATTTTCAACATATATTTGTGTATAATGTATGTGTTAACCCATCACCCCCCCCCCCCCCCCCAAAAAAAGAGTTAAGAAACCTATATGTAGATCAATCATTGTGAAATGCTCTTTTTTATTTACTTTTTGGTCAGGTGAGTGAGCAAAAAATCAATTGATTGTATTTGTTATAAGTGAAATATGAAATGTTCTTCCCTTTTCTATCTAGGTATCTCCCAAGGCTGTGTCACCAAGGGCTTAGACTTGGTCAAGACTGCCACTACTGCTGTCAAGGGTCTTCAGTCGCTGCTCAATGAGAATGAACAGACAAGACAAGCCACCAGTCTGGAGGAAATGGAGACACTGAATTGCGAAGAGGATTCTTCTCCAGAGGCAAGCAGTACTCCGGTAAGAACAGACCTTATAATAATAATATGATAATAATAATAATCTTTTAAAGTCCACTCCAAATGTTATTAAGTTAAACCAAAAATGGAAATTCTTTTTGCCCAATTGATCGTGAGCCTGGCAGCCACTGAGCAGCGCCAGATCGACGTTGCTCTATTCCTTATTGTTGAACGCCAAACAAGGTAGCAACAACTCCCGTCTTTTAAGGTCTTGTGGTATGACGCGGCCGGGATTCGAACCCACGACCTCCTGGTTGTGAGGCGGACGCTCTACTGACTGATCCAACACAAAGGAGGTTTGTTGACAAACCTAGGTTTATGTGCGTCATATGACGCGTTTTGACGCATTCCAGATCAAGGTTTGTCTGAATCTTGGTCTGAAACGCATCGAAACGTGTCATATGACGCACATAAACCTAGGTTTGTTGACAAACCTCCTTTGTGAATTCGGGCCTGTGAGTCCAGAAAAGGGGAACCCAGATTCAAGTGCCAATAGTTTATGAGTGTTTATGCATGAGTCAAGTAGTCTTATCAACAAGACCTTTTACAGTTCACGGAGATTGTATGTAATCTGCATTTGAAGCTCATAGTTTGATTACATCATATGAAAACCCCTTACATCAAGAGCAAAACATGTTTTGATGATTGGTACACTTTAATACTTCAAGCAGGCTCCCAGTAGTCACTTCAAAAAAATATTGCCAAAAATGAATTAATCTTAAGAGCTACATATCCGATTATCGTCGGTGGGGTGACAAAACCTCGTATCTCAATTTTTTGAGATTTTTTTTTTTTTTGTGCACAATTTTTACTGTATTTCAACAATGACATTAAAAATTGTATAAATATTCCAGTTTAAAAAAAAAAGGACTGTGTAACAGCACTAAATTTGTTGAGACAGGAAAGTTTTTTCGCTCTCCTGAAAATTCATGATTTTTGAGATACGAGGTTTTGTCACCCCACCGGCGTTATACTGTATATTGCCGTTACTTGGCTACCTGCAGATATGAATTTATTATACTTTAAATTACATCTTTAAATTTGATTGTATTTTTTGTTTTTTTCCATTTACCCAATGTTTTAACTCATTGCCCTTTGTTCATGTAATTCGTTTCAGTCTACAAACACAGACCTGGTCAAATTGGAATACGATGGCTTTGTTGATGAGGATTCTATTGTAAAGGTCAAGAAAGAATACATACAGCCGGTGGAAGAAGAGGATTCTAAACCAGATCTATCGGCAGAACTGTTTGACGACTTTGAAGATGAAGAGGAAATTGATGAAAACATGCTAGCTGTAAGTTTCCCCTTATTATTATTATGTTCTTAACCCTTACTCTATGAAAGGTACTATGTCCCATTTGTAGGCCAAAAAATGAAAAGATTAAATTCCAACAGCATTTGAAAGATATTACTAATTTAGAACTTCCTTCAAACTTCCTTCAATCACTAAAGTAATAGTCTGATTTTCAGACCCTTGTACCGAGTGGTCATACTTTTTGTGCTGCGCAAAGATTCAATCAGTTTAATTTTGGCCATTTGAAGAATTAGGTTATTGATGTAGACAAATGCTCATGTACCCTTTACATCTCATTTACATGTATGTACATGTATGTTATTACCAAAGAAAAAACTAAGTAATTCAGTCACTTGATAGTGTCTGACAGTGAAGTCTAGAAAGGAAATGGGTTTCCTCTGAATTCACAGACAGGACATACGTGACATCAAACATTACTAGATTTTGTTGATGTAAACTTTGTTGTCATATTTTAGGTTTGAGGTGTTCTTTTCCAGTTTGTATATTTTTCCACATATTATGATCATCTTGAATCTGCCATTAGATAGGTAAAATGTAGGAGTATGTTGTCTTTCCTATAATTTTTTCAACTTATCTTAATTCATTCGCTCCTCTAAATCATTAGGCCCCAGAACTCCTTACATACATGAAAAAAAACATGTTAAAGATGCTTCTATACTGCCAGTTTATTTTAGTACAATTGTCAAATTAGCATTATAAATATACACAAATTTTATCCTCAGAACCTGATAACAGACATTTTGCTACAAGCAGGCCCAAGGTTAAACACTTTAAACACCAGGCCTTAAATTAATCGACGGCCATCGACGGCCAGGCCGTCGATGCCCCTATGACTGGCCGCGGTGCCCTCCCAAAAAAAGATATATTCACGGCCAAAAAGGCCGTGCCCTTTTTTTCAAACTGGCCGACGTGCCTTTTTTTCCAACTGGACGTGCCCTTTTTATTTTAAATTTGCGCCCATAATCATCTAAAACTAGACGGCAAGGCGCAAGTGTTTTCCGTGAAAATGCGCCCATAAATTATTAGAACAGTAAAAATACACGAATCACGAACAGTTTGCGGCCCACGAGCTCTCTTCTAGCTTCGTGCCGTGAAAATGCGCCCTTTGTTATTATAATTATAGGCAATGCGCTAGCTAGCGCACGTACGTACGTACGTTCATATTATGCGATCGCATGATATGCATATGGTGCATGCTGTTGACGCACGCACGTACGTACAAATCGAAGGCCAGGATCAAGAAAACAAATCGTCAAATGGAGAAATAAACAAGCATTCAAATAGTCATTAGAGATCTGTCGAGGTTTGTTTGTAGGCCTAGTTTATTATTTTATCTCAAATAGAATTTAGAATTATCTTATTAATAAGTTAAGAACACCTACGATGTTCTCGATCGTAGTTACTCTCATTTTGCCACCAGCCGACCTCGCTTCAAAAAGCTACCCCGCCAGCTTCCCAAGACGAACGTTTCGAGTCCTGGTAAAATTCCGAGGGTGCATAGGTTTCGCTGGCAAACTTCCAGCCCGACAGCTTCCCACCAAAAGTGGCGAGAGTGTGTGTGCGAGGAACGATTTTGGTTTCGTGAATGCACGTTACGCAACTGAGCTGAGCGTGTCACTTTCAGCTGTCGAATGTCTATAAGGACATTTTTACATCTTATTTCATTAGTTAGGCCTATGTAGACCTTTCTATACAACAGTTAAAAAGATAATTTCTTCAAATTTGCTCCTACTACCGAGAGAGTGGCGGAAGGTTTGTGTGTGAGGTGCGATTTTGATTTGGAATACCCGGCCCGGTAAACTTGCCAATTAAGTCCTTCTGACTTTCGATGTTTGTGAAATTGACAATTTATTTATTCATTTGCTCATCAATATTTTTAGTTACTTTAAAATACTGTTTAATGTGCAAGTTTGATGTTCTTAATCAATCTTTCCTGTTCATATTGTTAAGATTAAAAAGTTATTAAATTGATCGTTAGATCTATTCACATTATGAAATTAACATTTGTAGACTCTCTTTGAACTTATGATTAGATAAGCGGCCTATCTGTTTTTGGAAAATTGCCCCTTGCTCTGGTAAATTCCCGTGGCAAAGGGCAACTTAAAAAAAAAATTGCCCCTTGCTCCTGGCTGCTAAATCTAAGGCTTGCGGGCCGCCGCCTTGTTTGCAGGCGCGTAGCCAGAGTTTGGTGTTTGGGGGGGCACATACATGTAATCGATCGAGGTCAAAAAAAGGGGTCTACAAAATTTCAACCGATCCTGGAAATTTTAGGGGGGGGGGCATGTGCCCCCCGTGCCCCCCCCCCCCCCCCCCGTGGCTACGCGCCTGCTTGTTTGTATGTACCGTAGACCTCTATACATTCTGTGAAGAAGCTGGTGCTAAAAGTCATGGGAAATTGATCCTGCACAAGTTTCATAAAATACACATGACATCTAACAAAAATAGAATCAATTTTTTTGGCCTCATACTCGATGCCCTTTTTGTAAAATATTTTGGCCTCGATGCCCTTTTTGTAAAAATATTTTGGCCTTGGTGCCCTTAAAAATATGAGGTACTCGAGGCCAAACTGGCCTTGCCCTAAAAATGACGAAATTTAAGGCCTGAAACACAATAAGCAAAAACGCTGGAAAACCTTCAGATCCACTTTTGCTAAAAAAAAAACACTGGAGAAACAAGCTAGAATGACTCCCACACACCTTCTCTACCACACCCTCTCTACCACACCCTAAAGCTTGTACACCACAACACCTGTGAAGCATTTCTATAGATACATATTCTTGAACAGGAACCCTTACCAAACATGAGCATCCATGAATTAATGAGACAAACAAAATTTGCCTGCTGTACAACTGTAACGCATAAAGTATTCTATATTTACCTCTCTGCCATAATGTTTGATTCTCTTTACAGGAGATTGATGCTATGTGTGAGGCTGTAGCCAACTCATCTACTGATACCATCAATGACTCCATGGTCTCTAAAGATGATGAGAATGAAACTGCTAATGGTATGTGTTACCTCCTCCCCCCCCCCCCCCCCCTCCCCCATCTGTAGTATCGTCATTTACTGTTTGTTTCCTTGTTTCTTCTTTTCTTTTCTTTTTTGTCACTTTCTTTTTTTAAACTTTTTTTTTATTTGGTTTTGTTTGTGTGGCGTGTGTGTGGAGCGTGTGTGTTTGCGTGTTCACTATCCAATTGTGGACATTCTTATGAATACACATCTTCAAACTACGGACAGTCCTTGTTACATTGATAGGTTTTTAGACTATTTTAAAACTTCAGAGGGTGCTATACGAAATATCTCGCAATGCTGCGCTGCGAGAGTCCGCAGTTGTGTACCCCATAAACTGTTTTGCATCCACGGTCTGGCTCCTCCCTACCTATCTGAACTTACAACTATCACGCAAAAGCCCTCTTCTCCCTTCGCTCCTCTCAAGGGATCACGCTGAACCACCTGTCTCCCAAGATGCTACCCACACTTGGTGATAGAGCCTTCACAACTGCTGCTCCCAAACTGGAATAACCTAACGATATCCCTTCGTAACCAACAATCTGTCAATACCTTCAAAAATTATCTCAAAACTCACCTCGTCTGTTAACAATATAACTGTAAAGCGCATTTTACATGAATATTGAAAATGCGTTATATAAATACATTGTTATTATTGTCGCCTCAATATTTTATGTTTAAATGTCGATTATGCTGCCCTCTGTTGACAGCAGCAAAGCGTGGTATTTGCGTTATCGTGCTCTGTGCAGTGATAGTGGCCACTAGACTATCTTACTGCAAACGGTGACCATTTTCAGCAGAATTTTTCTTCTTCAGGCCACCGTTGACGTCAGGTGTATTGTACTGTTGAGGTGAGTGCGAGTAAAAACATTATATAGTTAAAGAAAAGAAACATTTTTTTTGTAGGTTCGAAATGCAGTAGTAAGAGTGATTGGGTGTTTGTGTGTGTATTAGCACGAAAAATATGCTGCGTCGTCTTGCGTTCCGGAAAGACCCCCATTTGTGACCGACAAATGTGTTAAATGTTACTGACAACCATCCTATAGGGTTGGCAATTCTGGGTCTGGTGTGAGTGGGTAGGTCCACATTGTGGTGATTAAGAACGGAAATGTGTGTCCTCTGTTAGATAAGGTTTTCATAATAAGGTCCTCGGTTGCAGGTAATTCAACTAATCACAAGAAATTATTGGAGGTTAGGTCACCTCAAAACATGCCAAAAACTAAAGATTCCTCTCTCTCTTTTTCTTTTCAGGGCTAGCTATGGCAAACCTTCGAAGGAGTGGAGAGATTTTGAGAAGCCCAATTAGCACAAGTGTCCACTCAGCAAAAACCAAGGGGGCTTCGAAACAATCAAACTCAGCTGTTGTAGTTATGCCGACACATAACAGAAAGGGCAAGAGGACTTTTGATAAGATCGTATACTGTCCATTTTGTCAAACCAAACAGGCCAGGCTGACACGACATTTGGTTTCATTTAATAATCATCATGATGAAGTTGAAATCGTTGAATGGAGGGCAACAGTGGACAAGAAGTTGAAAGCAAAGAGGTTGACGAGGATGCGTAACTATGGAAACTATCTGCATAATGCAAAAGTATTAAAAGAGCAGAAGGGAGAGCTGATAGTAGTGTACAGGCCTGGTTATGAAGCAGCACCCGAGAATTACGGCCCATGTCCAGATTGCTTAGGCTACTATTCAATAAGCGAAATCTGGAAGCACAGGTGCTTATTCAGAGAAGAACCGAATGCTGATGGGGAACCATCCAAGAAAAGGCAAAGGAACTGGAGAAGAGAGAGCATAATGCTGCTGCCCAGACCAGAAGTCGCAGGAATAACACGAGTGTCTTCACTCCGATCAGATGAAGAGGGTGTGGCCGTGTTGATTAAGTCAGAAACAATGATGGCAAAGCTTGCTGACAAGTTCACATTTAAGTTAAGACATGACAAAGATCAGTTCAACGACATAAGAGCAAAACTGAGGGAAGTTGGTCGAACAGTATTAGCATACAGACAAGTCTCTGGTGTAACCAATGCACAACTACCAGACTTGATTGAGCCCCAAGTGTTCATGAAAGTTATGGAGGCAACACGACAGGTAGCGGGTTACCATGACAACACCCAGCTCTACGATACACCTAGCCTGGCACTGAAGATAGGCCACAGCCTGATGAAGGTAGCGGAGATAATGCAGTGTGAGGCTCTCATATCACATGATGCTGCACTCGAGAAGAGAAGCAAAGGCTTCATAGACTTGTATCGAATGAAATGGGGAGAGCTTGTATCGCACCATGCACTGAGGTCGAAACCACCCAAATATCTCCCTGTAACTGAAGATGTCTGCAAACTCCCAAGGTACATAAGGAAAGAAGTTTCAGAAGAGGTACAAGCATTGAAGACCAATAGAGGGAATTCAAGAACAGTGGAACAAGATGATGTCAAACATGTTCTGGGTGTCCCCCCAAAAGGTAATACATGTAGATTTTTCTAAAATCTTAAAATAATGTGACACCATATAAATTTCATCTCCATAGCTTACAAAAACGTGATTGCTCCCTTTGTTTTTCAGGTTTTTCACATTTTTATGGTGGTTCAGTTGCAAGATGCACACTATCACTAACACCCTTGATTACACATTATAGAGAAGATCAAATAAACACTTTCTTCTTTATTTATGGTCAATGTGTGACCTGTGATGTCGCACATCTCAGCAGCGTTCGGAGAGCTCTTCAGGTGCTGTGCCGGGGCTGTATTTAAGTGTATTGTAATTGATAATAATTATTACTTTGAATGTTTCCAAGCATTGTAATTTTGATAAAATTTTCTAATCAAAGTTTCACCTTTGCTATAATGAATATAATATAAAGTTTTTTTTTAAATCTTCGCACAGCTACTTTAAAAAAAGGGGAAAAATACATCTCTTTAGGACGATGTATTATGTTCATCTTTATATGACGTTATTCTTTTTCAGCAGGTATCAAGACCAGCTACAGTACCAGGAAAATAGCTGGGCGGAGAACATGGACTGAAGTTGAGCAAACGGTAGTGAAGAAACGACTGAGGGGATGTTTCCAACAGAGAAGGTTGCCAAGCAAGATGAAGTGCCTGAATTTGATCACTTCTGAATCGGTTCTACAGGGAAGAAAATGGGAAAATATCAAAGACTTTGTGAGAAACTGGCTGCGTTATAACTAATATTTGAGATGGCGAGGGAACATTCGATTTGTCATTTCTTCAAAAGACGGTGCAATTTATTGTATGGTACGCCTTCAAAGTCAGAGGGGGCGGTGTTGTTTGCTTCCTTCCTTTTTTTCAATGGTATATTTACTATTTTTCTTGAAAGTATTGGGCTTCAAACTTTTCCTGCAAGTATTAAAGAGCCATCATTTCCCACAATTAAGAGCAAAACAACCATGAAATTCTGATATTTGGAAAAATGTTGGCAGATGGAAAAATTCAATTTTTCTTATGTATACTTCACTGTATTATCGAAAATCCCAAATTTCAACAGAATTATAGATATTACATCTGTATGACGTGATGCAATGTCTGTTGGTACTTTGTTTGGTATCAATAATACTAAATTGGTATGGCACTTAAATCTTGAAGAGGGTAACCACCCCCATTTGTAAACTGTGTTACAAACATGGCTCAGCAAGGGTAGGGTTAACTGATTAACCAAGCACATGTTTGATTTGCAAGGTCAAAACAGTTATGGGATGACAATGGTTTGCGATGTAAAAAACAAAGCAAAGTTAATGTGTAGAATGGTTCTACATTGTGTAGCTTATTACAATTACATGTATTATTATCGACAAGAATTAAAAGAAATGCCTTTTTCTTGCCACCATCATGATCATATGGTTAAATAGGCAGGATGCCAGTGTGTATCTTGCATGTGAAATAGCACATCATGCTAACTTCAGCAGCTGATAAATAGTTTTCAACACTTCATAAACAAGGTATTTTGGCAGGTCAGTTATTCTATGGATCGCCAAGATATGAAAATGAATTGGAAAACAAGATAGATTTTGTGAAATTTCTGTCGATGTTTAAGGAACTTACTGATGATAACATTTACATTACATTTATGTCTTGTAGGCATAAATATTGAAAGATATTTGTATTTACTATTTACCATAACAAAATTTGGTTCTCACCATGTGATAATGGAACCTTGTGTGAATGCTTAATATGATGATGGGATAGCAAAGCCGGAACATTGACATTTTACCCATACAAGGATGATTATCTCTGGCTTGTTTATCCGTTCATAGTATCTAGCTTAAATGGCAAGCTTTCTACATATAAAATCGGTTCCCTAATGTAAAATCAGTTTTCTGATAATATGAAATCAATTTCCTGATAAAACATACTCTCTAAAGTCCTTAAACATTTTGATTAAGCAGCTTCACTGCATCACCAAAGTTCAATTTAGAGTTGTGTTCAGAAGTTCATAGTTTTACTTCCATAATTTTGATATGGTGTGTTAATTCAGTGTTAGTTGTTGTTTTCTCCTGTAGGTAGTAGGTACCTAACTATAGTTGGAGTTACATAAGGTTGTTACTGGTGGTACCAGTTTTATGTGCAAGTTACAATCAAACCTGCTTTAGTGACCACCTGTCTACAAAGACCACCTGTCTATAAAGGCCACATTTGTTGTTTCCCTTGAAAATGGTATTTCATTTAATCATGTACTAAAGGAACTTGTCTACAAAGACCACCTGTCTACATAGGCCTCTTTTTGTGTTTCCCTTGGGCGGTCGCTATAGACAGGTTTGACTGTACTTGTACATGGCTTTGATGTTCGTTGAGTTAGTTTCGATTGTAGGTTATTTCCTAAACCTTCTGAAGTAAGCAAGTGTATGCTGTGTTACCATTTTACGAGTTGTAATTATTGTTTGTTATAGCTGCCCTGGAGGCATTGTTTTCTGATTTTCCGTCCAGACTCCAGAGTAAGTTTTTGGAGCGCGTATGATAGGATGTGATTTCCTGATGTATGGTAGACAGGAACTCACTAGTGGCTGCTAGGTCCCTTCCACAAAGGGCAAAGAAAATAGAGGGGTCACAAAAGGGAACAATTTATTCAAAAAAGCCCTGTGGAGGGGATCAGGCGCGGATCCAGGGGGGGGGCCGAGCGGGCCTTGGCCCCCCCCCCCCCCGCAAAAAAAAAAAAAAAAAAAAAAAAAAAAAGAGAGAAAAAGGAAAAGAAGGGAAAGGGAAAGAGAAGGGAAAGAAAGAAGAGGAAGAACAAAATAAAAGGGGGAAGAAGGAGATCGGGGGGCCGAAAGGGCCTTGCCTCCCAGGCTGTTAACCCCCCCCCCACCCACCCCCCCCCCAATCAAAAAAATAAGAGAGAAGGAAGGAAAGGGAAAGAAATGAAATAATTTCCGAGATTTTTCCTCACTTTTTAGTAAATACGTTTGTATGTGTTTGTTGGAGAATGACAAATTACTAAATTTACAGCCAGGCAAGAAATATGATTCTTGAGATTCCTACATGTCAGGCCCGAGGTGGGGCGGGGATTGGGAGCCTCGAGCTCCTCCCCCCCCCCCCCCACTTTTTTGAAAAAGTATATTAAAGAGAAAAAAAATAGAATGAGAGTAAGAAAGAAAGAATAGTTAACTGCCAGTGTTAAAAATTAATGAGGCATCTAAATATGCTCATCTGACCGTGATTAAATGCCTAAAACCCCTAAGCACCCGGGGGCTCTGCCCCTGGATTCCACCTGGGACCCTACGGCGGGCCCTTAGATGCTCATCTGACGGTAATTTAATGCCTAAAACCCCTGATTTTTTGGGGCTCCGCCCCCTGGAACCCACGCCAAATAGTGACCTGCCAGTGTCATAAAATAATAAGGTATACAACAAAAATGCTCATCTGACCTTAATTAAACGCCTAAAACCCCTGAGCTTCCGGGGCCGGCTCAGCCGCCTCGACCCCACCAGGGGCCCTAAGGCGGGCCCCTGAATGCTTATCTGACCGCAATTTATTGCCTTAAAGCCCTGAGCTTGCGGGGTCGGACAAGGTATCAAAATGTGTTTATCTGACCGCAGGCGCGTAGCCAGGGGGGGGGGGGCGGTCCCCCCAAATCGGAAGAGGACGTAGGAAGAAAAAGGAGCAGACAAAGAACACCTTTGAAAAAAGGATTAAGAGTATAGAGAACGGTACAACGCATCATCTTCTTTCTCTAATAATTTAATGAAACGTCAAAGCTTCGCTCAGGAGGGGAGAGGGGGGGGGGGGAACTGAATTCAGACGAGGATTAAGAGTCGAGAACTGTACAACGAATCGTCTTCTTTCGAATGATTTAATGAAACGTAAAAGCTTCCGCGCTTTGCGCGGGAGGGGGGGGGGGGGACTGAATTCCGACGAGGATTAAAGTCGAGAACGGTACAACGAATCGTGTTCTTTCTCTAATGATTTAATGAAACGTTAAAGCTTCCGCGCTTCGCGCAAGAGGGGGGGGGGAACCTGATTTCAGACGAGGATTAGTGTCGAAAACGGTTCAACGAATCGTCTTCTTTCTCTAATGATTAAAGGAAACTTAAAAAGCTTCCGCGCGAAGCGCGGGAGGGGGGAACCTGAATTCAGACGAGGATTAAGAGTCGAGAACGGTACAACGAATCGTGTTCTTTCTCTAATGATTTAATGAAACGTAAAAGCTTCCGCGCTTCGCGCGAAAGGGGGGGGGGGACCTGAATTCAGACGAGGATTAAGAGTCGAGAGCTCTCCAAAGAATCGTAATAATTTAATAAATCGTAACATTTTCTTGTGAAACGTCAAGGCTTCCGCGCAAAGCGCAGGAGGGGGGACCTGAATTCAGACGAGGATTCAGAGGCGAGAACGGTAATACGAATCTTTAATGATTTAATGTTACCTTCCGCGCTTCGTGCGGGATGTAGGGGGAACTAAATTCCGACGAGGATTATTTTCGAGAACGGTATAACGAATCGTCTACTTTCTCTAATGATTTAATGAAACGTAAAAGCTTCCACGCTTCGCGCGGAAGGGGGATACTGATTTCAGACGAGGATTAGTGTCGAAAACGGTACAACGAATCTTCTTCTTTCTCTAATGATTAAAGGAAACTTAAAAAGCTTCCGCGCGAAGCGCGGGAGGGGGGAACCTGAATTCAGACGAGGATTAAGAGTCGAGAACGGTACAACGAATCGTCTTCTTTCTCTAATGATTAAAGGAAACTTAAAAAGCTTCCGCGCGAAGCGCGGGAAGGGGGAACCTGAATTCAGACGAGGATTAAGAGTCGAGAACGATACGACGAATCGTGTTCTTTCTCTAATGATTTAATGAAACGTTAAAGCTTCTGCGCTTCGCGCAAGAGGGGGGGGGGGGGACTGAATTCAGACGAGGATTAAGAGTCGAGAACGGTACAACGAATCGTGTTCTTTCTCTAATGATTTAATGAAACGTACAAGCTTCCACGCTTCGCGCGGAAGGGGGATACTGATTTCAGACGAGGATTAGTGTCGAAAACGGTACAACGAATCGTCTTCTTTCTCTAATGATTAAAGGAAACTTAAAAAGCTTCCGCGCGAAGCGCGGGAGGGGGGGGGGGGAACCTGAATTCAGACGAGGATTAAGAGTCGAGAACTCTCCAAAGAATCGTAATAATTTAATAAATCGTAAACATTTTCCTCGCTTCGCGCGGGAGGGGAAAAACTAAATTTAGACGAGAATTATTTTTGAGAACGGTACAACGAATCGTGTTCTTTCTCTAATGATTTAATGAAACGTAAAAGCTTCCACGCTTCGCGCGGAAGGGGGATACTGATTTCAGACGAGGATTAGTGTCGAAAACGGTACAACGAATCTTCTTCTTTCTCTAATGATTAAAGGAAACTTAAAAAGCTTCCGCGCGAAGCGCGGGAGGGGGGAACCTGAATTCAGACGAGGATTAAGAGTCGAGAACGGTACAACGAATCGTGTTCTTTCTCTAATGATTTAATGAAACGTTAAAGCTTCCGCGCTTCGCGCAAGAGGGGGGGGGGGGGGCTGAATTCAAACGAGGATTAAGAGTCGAGAACGGTACAACGAATCGTGTTCTTTCTCTAATGATTTAATGAAACGTAAAAGCTTCCACGCTTCGCGCGGAAGGGGGATACTGATTTCAGACGAGGATTAGTGTCGAAAACGGTACAACGAATCGTCTTCTTTCTCTAATGATTAAAGGAAACTTAAAAAGCTTCCGCGCGAAGCGCGAGAGGGGGGAACCTGAATTCAGACGAGGATTAAGAGTCGAGAACTCTCCAAATAATCGTAATAATTTAATAAATCGTAAAAATTTTCCTCGATTCGCGCGGGAGGGGAAAAACTAAATTCAGACGAGAATTATTTTTGAGAAGGGTACAACGAATCGTCTTCTTTCTCTAATATTTTAATGAAACGTCAAAACTTCCGCGTTCGCGGAGGAGGGAGGGAGAAACTCGCCCCTCCCTGCCCTGGCCCCCTCCCCCGCATTACGTCACTGTTGGTCACCATTACGTACCAATATTTTGCTCGCATAATTTCAAATTTGGGCCCCCCCCCCTAAGAAATCCTGGATCCGCGCCTGGGATTCCCAACTTTTTCATGTACAAACTTGGAGCAAGTCATGTCTTAACTGTGCACCTTCTTGCCATTTTTAATGTTCTTGTTCAAAAGGGTTTTTACAAGTTCAGTGTATGTAAATGTGTATACTCTGTGCACCTATGCAGTAAAGACGTGTGAAGGTATTTAGTTTTCTTTATATTGCACTTCTGCACAGAGTAAAGCACACCTTTGATCCCTGCATTCACGGTTGAAAATTACTTTTAAGTTGTGAACTTACGTGCTTTGTTCATATTTGGTGTTGTAAATTTTAAATTAGAGATATGCAATTCGGTTCGAGGACAGTTACCCCCCTGGACAATCAACCCCGGCCAATTACCAGCAGGACAATTACCCCCTCCCCTCCAAAAAAAATGCTCTGATTAACTTATTTATTATCAGGGTGGACTTCCCTGTTTTATGAAAAGAGCGGGGGTAATTTTTTGGGGGGGAGGGGAGGATTGTCCTAGGGAGCCATTTTCAGGGTTGGGGGGTAATTGTCCTCGGGGGTAAACAATAATGTTTAAAGACGTGTTTTCTTCGATTCCATGACATTTGCTCCGGCGACAATTGCTCCGCTGTAAATTTCATACACTAATCGAATGGCTAACTTCAACCCTGGATTCAACACTATACCCTACCCTAAACCTAACCCTAAACCTAACATAAACCCCTATTGAAACCCTAACCCTAACCCTACATCTTAGACGAAATAAAGCCCGGAGCAATTGTCGCAGGAGCAAATGTCGTGTCACCGTTTTCTTCATCAATTTTGACAATATCATGAATGTTTTTCTTCAAAATTACATTTGATTAGGCCTTTTTCAGTCTTTCCCATAACTTCATTGATAACTCATACAAAATTGTTTTAACTTTAGCTACTCTTTCTCTTTTTGATATATCCTATTCAATCTTCTATTGCCTTCCAACATACCTCTGTGCAAAAAATATTGAAGTATATCATTTCTTTTTGCCATTAAAACATGTTTATTTTTATGTCAAATGTTTTGTTATCTTAATTTTTTGTCATTGATATGGAGATGGGAAAGAGAAAAAGAGATGAAAAGAGGAAATTTGAGAAATGGAGAATATAGAAAAGAAGAAAAAAAGAAGAGATAGAAAGAGAATATGAAAGTAATTTGTGATTTGGGGGTGAAAGTATGGTCTTGCGACAGGAGGGTGTGAAAAAGGGGTCTTCAGAGCTGCATATTCCCGTGCCCAGATGGCATAGACTCATTCTTACATGGTATTGCTATCACCGGCGACTCATACATCACGCACTGCAAAAAAAGCGAAAGCTTATTGCCGTTAGCGTCCACGAATCATCAGTAGAGATGTCCGCAGTATGGATGTGGAGAATGGCCAGATGCAATTGTTCATTGCCCCTGAATGAAGTTGTTTACAGCAGAGATTACTACATGTTGGTCTACATGAAGCGATTTTCTTTATCAAAATCACAAAATATGTAATATTTAGAGGAGTCCACAGTTGAGTAGTCTTAACACATATTCCTCGTTTGCAGGTGAATACGTGTGTGTGTGTGTGTGTGTGTGTGTGTGTTTTGCTTCATTTTGTCTTCTAGTTATTTTTCAAATTCTTCCTCAACTGTATTGTTTGTTCTTCTTCTACTCTGCTACATTAATCTCTTCCCATTCTTCTTTATTGAACCTTCGTGCTATTGTTACTGTTATATTTAATATGTTACCTGATGACCTTTATGTATCATTTTAATTCGACGTGATGTAAAGTTATTCTTGAATTCAGGCACAGACACTTTATCATGAGCACAACTGAATTTGTTGATAATATGCTCACAAAATCGATTTAAAATTGGATTTCCATAGCCAAACATGTGAATAAGGGATACTTTAACCTTATTTCCCTATATTTATATTTTTCTTTCCATCTAATTTCTCTGTAGATCCTTCTGTAACCCCACCAGAAAAGAAATATATTAATGCCCTGAAGAAAAGCTTTGGTCATGCATCATTCAGGCCGTAAGTATTCAATTCGTTTTATTCATTTCCATTTTCAATAAAAACAATACAACGATATATACAATGATAATAAAGCATTTACAATACCGGAATATAAGAGAATGAAAATATGGAATTAAAATATAAGGCCAAATGGCCTTGTGGAGGCATAGTTCCCTGTACAGTAGATTTACATATACAACAAAAACTAAAAAAGAAACATACATGACAAAACATGACAGGGACATCGTTCATGGCAGGTAATACAAACAGCAATAATCATTAAAAAATCATAAGTTTCAAAACAGTTATAGGTAATGCTGTATAATATGAATATTGGTACAAAAATCAACGATATTTAGATATAAGATGCTGCTTCAAGTATCATATCGAACTTGATTGTAAATCAATGCCTCAATTGAAATTGAAAAATACCGGTAGTCAATTCAGAAAATTTCACATGCATGAAATGTCACAAATTTCAGATATGGTTCATAGTTTCAAGCGTTTCTTGCTGCAAAGTAACTGAATATCAATTGACATAACAATGATTTATTGCATCTTTTGGAAATAAGTTTCCATAAAAACATCTGTCTTGACACTTTAGCGCATGATTCATGTCACAGAAGTTCTGGTTTTAATATGATGTTGAAAAGTTGGAGTTGGAGTTGAGATAATGTCACATATTAAAATTGCTTTTCAAAGCAAGTTTGATGTATTTTTGTCTCACCCAATAAAAGCTTAAAATATTTGTATCATTCATTGTAAAATGCCTACTAAGATTCCCCAATTTTTCCACAATTATTAGCATACTTGTTATTCATGTAGACCTACAGAATATATTTGTATTTCACAGAATATATGCCTATGTATCCCGCTCAATGATATTCACTGTTCTGTGATTACTTGCATGTATATAAGTTACGATGCTGCTGATGCAGTTGCTTTCATCTAGATTTTGTTTTCTTTTGCAGAATGCAGTGGAAAATCATCCATTCCATCTTGAAAAACAGAAGGGATCAGTGTGTTGTCATGGCAACAGGTGTGCAATTTTGATTATAATGTAAAATTATACAACTATATCTCCTAGATCATAATCAAATGGTTGGTCTAGGGCAGTCACATGTGATTCGTGTATTTAGACTATCACTCTTTTTTTCCCATTAAAATCTGTGCAAATAGAAACCAGTACTTACAATTTTACCAAATCTACATTATATATATAGCATTTTTCAGAAATATGTCCTGAAAAATATTGTTGGTGTTGTTATGAACCAATGAATCTGTACAGTAATATACATGTATATGACGGATTCGTGGTTCATAAAACTCTCAAAAGACAGGGCCCAGAATATTATTGTTTTACTTTATTCCTCTGTAGGTTATGGTAAAAGTCTCTGCTACCAGTTTCCGTCCGTTTTCACCGGGGGAGTGAGCATCATTATCTCACCTCTCATCTCTCTTATGGAGGACCAGGTACAAGCTCTAAGGTAAGTTATCTTCATCCCTAAACACTTGTTCAGAGATATGACTAGCAAAACCAATGCATTTTTTTATGATGACACATTCATTCATTTCATAAACCTCTTCTTTTTTTCTTTCTTTTTTGGTGGTGGTTTATCTGAACAAGACTTAGATATCTGCAAAGGGTGTTCAACCTTATTATTATCACTTTTTGTATGCTATCTGGACAAATTTGCCTTTAAAAAAAAGATAAAAGGTTGTCAAGAATTTATGACCTATCAAATGAAAGCAGAGTTTTAATTCATCAAACAAATTGAATCTCTGAATGAATGTCTTATCCTTATGTTAGCACTGACAGAGCAGTGTGTTACAAGCAAACTTCATTCAATATTTCAGGTATCTTGAAGTACTGACAAGACCAAATTTGTCATCAATATCTTGAGTTTTTACACCAGAAAATGAGAGCTATCATCACTTCAAGTTGTGATATTTATTTCTCACATTGTTGTCAATTTTTATTCCAGAATTGCCAACATCAAGGCATGTTATCTAGGCTCAGCTCAGAAAGACATGGCTCAAGCTAGAAGAAATCTGCTCAAGTAAGCCATCCTTTATTTTCAACTTTGTGATAGGATGCAGAAGAAAGGAGGAGAGGAAGAGGAGGAGGAGGATCGAGAGAGAGGTAGAGGATAAAAATGGAAGAGGAAGATGGAGGAAGAGGATGAGAGGAAGAGGAGGAGAGAGGAAGAGGAGGAGAGAGGAAGAGAGAGGTAGAGGAAGAGGATGAGAGAGGAAGAGAAAGAATATAAATATGCACTTTAAGCCTCTTAAAAGTAAGTCCAAGGTATTTTGTCATGAGAGTTAAGACAAATATTGATTTGATTACTGGTATTAGATGTCTGCACTCATCAAATACACCACTTTAGAGGTAATACATGCCATAAATAATCCCAACTACATGTATGAATCCCAAGGACAGGGCTTTTTGAGGAGTAGGACTCCATACATATACATGTACATGTGACATATGATGATATGTTTTACCGGTACACACATATTCTGTCCTCCAAGATAATTTCATTGTTTTCTTCTTCTTTTCAATTGTTATCTTGAATAGAGGAGAGTATAGATTGGTTTACATGACCCCTGAGTTTATATCGGTTGCAACAGACCTCATTGAAGACGTGCAGAGGAAAGTGGGTGAGTTTGAATTCAAATATTAATATGTGCATGGTAGCATGTAGCTTTGCCATTAATTGCAGTTGGAATTTCATTTAGCAGCCTGAACAATTATATTGAATTGAATTTATTCACCACTTTCCTTTAAAAAAATGCCAAGTCAAAGAATACAATAAAAGATTTCTTACAAATATAGAGATGACTATGAAATGGAAAATACGCTAAAGGAAATTGGGAGGGGTTAGATCATCAAAAGTTACAGATACTACACATAATACTAAACTAACACACACAGACAAAGAAATAATACAATGGTTATTACATTTGCTTTTGCGACAAGTACTCTGTGCTTTATTTTTGTCAAAAGTATAGGGTTGGGGTAAGGGTTGCAATTTGATTTTAGGTCAGGTTTAGGGGTAAGGTTAGGTTTACAATGTTCAGTCTAGGGGAGAGTCTCACAAAAACTAATATCAACTTTAAGTTGGACTTAACTATGGCAGGCCGTTCATGCCACTGTTTGCTCTCACCATTATAATCTTTAGATAATATTTATTCCTTCAATAATGGGTTATTTAAAAAATGTAGATTTGTGACCATGATTTGTACGTCTCTTGAGAGACAAATGCCAGTAAATGGTGAAAGCAAACAGTGGCATGAAGGGCCTGCCATATGTAAGTCCAACTTTAAGTCGATCTTAGTCTTTGTAAAACACCCCCCCCCCCCCCCCAGGTTTGAAGTTATTTGGTTATTGTCAGAAATTACAGTTGAGCAATTGTTGCAGGAGCAAATGTCTTAGAACCATAAAAACTCAACAACCATTTTCCTACATGTGCAGGTATTACACTGGTTGCTATTGATGAAGCTCACTGTGTGTCACAATGGGGTCATGACTTCAGGTCAGCATACAGAACTCTGGGAAACCTAAGGCAATTACTTCCTGAGGTCAGTGTGTAATAATTGTTGTTTTTGTTTTCTTATCTCTTTTCTTTTTCTTCTTTCTTTCTTCCTTTTTTTTCTTCCTCAGAAATTAAGAATTTCTTGTAAATAATTTTATTATGTGCAAAGTGTATTTGTATAGTTACCAGAAAAAATGAATTATGTAAACAAAAATGTAAAATCTTTGTTAAACTTTCTGTTGGAAATGAAATAAATAAGAATTGAATTGAATATATGTCTTGTTGCTTTTTTTTTTTCCCTCTCAATATCCAACTTTATTGGGAATATTTACTAAGCCCTTAGAAAACTCTTCAAACCTCAGACAAAGGAGATGTTATAACTCCAGTCATGATATCGTTATTTAGTTTAATTGATCTTTTGTTCTAATTTTTGTTTTAATAGCCTTATCAATTGATTACCCAAATGTATTACAAGTTGCATATTTTGAACGTGAAAGGGGTCTTTCTGGATCAAAGTTCACAATAATATCAAAATACTTCTCCATGTACTATTTGTTGTCTCTTTAGTTAGTGCAAAGGTAAGTGAAGAATGAGATATTTCACGTTCATAGTCTTCTTCTTCTTCTTCCTCTTCTTCTTCTGCTCTCCTTCCTCTTCCTCTTCCTCTTCCTCCTCCTCCTCCTCCTCCTCCTCCTCCTCCTCCTCCTCCTCCTCCTCCTCCTCCTCCTCCTCCTCCTCCTCCTCTCCTCCTCCTCCTCCTCTTTCTTTCTCTGGTTCCATTTCTAGTGCCCACTATACTGTGACTCTCTCACTCACAGCACAAGATGAAGCCTGTTGCTGTTTTGTATATGTACATCAATCTGTCACAACCGTACATTCCTGTTTTACATTTTTGAAACACTACCATACCAGCAAATCAGCATGTTTTTTATACAGGATTCCAAAATAATGTCACTATCTGTTACTTTCTGAAACTGACGGATTATTTCAAGTCACATACTTCAGTAGGAGCAGACCGGAATCTGATTTTACCGTTAATGCTAAAGGGGGGTATCTCATTGAGCGGCGAATGCTGAGGCGAATGCTTGCAAACGTAGCAAATTTGGGTTTGGCAAAAGATCCCAAACATTCACAAATAGTGGCAAAGGATTGGCAAATAGTTGCTAATCTTTGCAAACATTGTCGCTAACATTTGCTTACAGTCGCTAATATTCGCTAACTGCCAAATTCGCAACGTTCGTAAGCATTCGCCGCTCAGTGAGATACCCCCTTTACCAATTATCATTCCTGTTTTTCGTCTCAGGTCCCCTTTCTAGCTCTCACTGCCACTGCCACTCCTATGGTGCAGAAGGACATCTGTAGGTCACTGCATCTCAAAAACCCTGATGTCACCTGTACCAGCTTTGATAGGTCAGTAATACCACTAAGATTACGCCAGGGCCCCGTCTTACAAAGAGTTGATATCAATCGCAACTTATTTACGATTGATATCAATCGCAACTATGTACATAAGAGATAGGAGACTGCAAACCTATGATTGATTGGAGGACTTGCAATTGATCCAAATCAATCATAACTCTTCGTAAGACGGGACCCAGATATGATAGGAGAATAAGGAGATCATTAATATGAGTGTTAAGAATGATGAAGTTGGTATATACTTGTATTTGTATATGTTTGTATGTAGTATGTATTGTGTGTCTATGTATGTGTACTTATATAAATGCAACTGTAGCCATCCGAACCAATTACATACAGGCATCCTGCTACGCAAATACACTTTCGCCAATTACCCACATTGTGTTGGAATGGTCTTTGCCATTGGTTATATGCGTAACGTTAAAGAATCTCGTATTTCATTTAAAATAATCTTTTTCAAAGAAGGTTATCATAATTTGATTTTTTAAGGCAAAATTGTATATTTCAAGATACAAAATTTTGTTATAGATATCATTTCTGTGTAATGAGTATGTGTTGGATCTTTGTTTAAAGCTGTTTTTTCTGTTAACACATACAAAAAAAATGGCTGCAGTTGTGAATGGTCTTGTAGTGACCTGACCTTAGAAGAACTTTGCATTTGTAGATATTATTGTCTTGTCTTTCTTGTGTGGCTTGAAGTCTAGCCTTTTATTCCATTGTCAATCATTTCTTTAGTGACACCTGTTACATTACTAGGGTGCCACACATACTTATTCTGGCAAGCACATTCCACACCCTATGTGTTGGGATGTACAACCACCTAATGTACTGATATAGCTTATACTGTACAGACACATTACACTTGCTTGCCATACCTATTTCATCACTTCTCCTGAGCTGTTCTTATAGAGCACACGTCTTCTAGAGAGAGTCTTGAGTCTACAGCAAAGCTAATTCAGCTTCATCTTAATTCATGTCCTACTTCTTCGCTTGTTTCTCTACTCGGTTCTGAGGCCTTATTACTTTATAGAGATTATAAGTTTCTTCTTCCTTACTTAATCCGCAAAGAAGCGACATTACTTTGTACATAGTCTTACATATTCTTTCTACGGGTGCTGTGCAATATTTGAACTACTACTTGTGATATAATATATGTCCCAAGTGTCGGTACTCAACAGGTGTTTCTACGAGACAAGGTAGGAAAGGAATCATTTTCTATTTCTTTTATTTAGGTGATCAATTTTCTTAAGTCTTAATCAATGAAATGAATATGTTTTTTTTTCTTCGTTTTTTTCAGACCGAATCTCTACCTTCAAGTCCAGCTGAAGACGAATGATGTAGAAAATGATCTTGCCAACATCCTCATCGAAACGCAGAAGTGAGATTAAAATCCTTTCATAAATTTTTGAACCAGTATGATGGGGGGCTGGGTGTCCGATCACTTATCAAACATAAAGCCTTCTCTGTTGCCTTAGGATCGAACATTCATCAACTAGCACTAACTATCTTGAATAATTGTCCTTCATTACATTTTTCAACATAAGTTTTAGAAGCAGAGCTGCCAACCAGTACGATTTTATCGTGTTTTGAAAGATTTTTAGAAGTAAATACGACAGTACGAGTTTTCCTCAATACAATAATTCATAATATCTTCCAAGTGAAAGTCAAACCAATCTAATATGTTTCTTGTTTCAAGATGTTTTGAGAAATATTAGATAAGCCAATATTGCAATGTTATCAATCTTTCAGGTTTAACTATGAGTTTGATGGTTCAACGATCATCTACTGCCCAACTAAGAAGGCCATTTTGTTTCGAAATGTTTTGAGAATGATTATATAAGCCAATATGTCAATATTATCTTTCTTTCAGGTTTAACTATGAGTTTGATGGTCCAACCATCATGTACTGCTCAACTAAGGAGGCCATTTTGTTTTGAGAATTATTAGATAAGCCAATATTTCAGGTTTAACTATGAGTTTGATGGTCCAACGATCATCTACTGCTCAACTAAGGAGGCCATTTTGTTTTGAGAATTATTAGATAAGCCAATGTTTCAATGTTATCAATCTTTCAGGTTTAACTATGAGTTTGATGGTCCAACCATCATCTACTGCTCAATTAAGGAGGCCATTTTGTTTTGAGAATTATTAGATAAGCCAATATTTCAACGTTATCAATCTTTCAGGTTTAACTATGAGTTTGATGGTCCAACGATCATCTACTGCTCAACTAAGGAGGCCATTTTGTTTTGAGAATTATTAGATAAGCCAATATTTCAATGTTATCAATCTTTCAGGTTTAACTATGAGTTTGATGGTCCAACGATCATCTACTGCCCAACTAAGAAGGCCACAGAGAGTGTAGGAAGCACTCTCAAAAGTAAGTCCAAGATCCTTTGTTTGTGTAGAATGATATTTGCTGATCTTAACCTTTGATAGTACAGTCAAATCTTCTTTAGCCAATTCAATTCAGTATTTATTTAAAGAGAAGGTTGAGTTCTGGGAAGAGGTGAAAAATAATTTGTGAGCATTACTCATTCTTATTATGCAAGTGTGGAAGAACATCAGTTAAGACATGTTCCCTGAAAAGCATGGCTCTTCAAATGCCTTCATATTCTAAATATGCATGTAACATCGTAAAAATCGGGGGGGGGGGGGGGGGGGCGGCTTTTTACGCCACGTGTTCGTGTAGTCCCATAAACATCTTTCTGTGCAAGTGTTTGTAACTTTACCAAGACTTGGCCAAATTTCTTATCATTTTGATGATTCCAGACCCTTGCAATACACACAAATTCTTATATGCTAGATGATCAACCTTTTCTGGTCGGTTCCACACCGTTTCGTTCACAATGCAATCGCATGACCAGAACTCAACTTCATCTTTAATTCCATAATAAAAACAGTAACATCAACATATAGTAAATTTAAAAGAAATACTACTTATACATAATTATTATTTAAATAGTAAAATATTGACAGTAAAAATTAGGAATTTGGTTGCTGTATAAAAACCCTAGTGGGTTTGTCTGGACAGCCACCATAAACAGTAAAACTAGTTAAAGAATCATACAAAATGATATATAAATAAACAATAACAAAAACAACAACAACAAAAAAAGAAGAAAAAAAACAATAAAAAGTAGAACATGAGCAAAAACAAGAATATAATAATAATAATAATAATAATAATGTAACTTATATCGCGCCAAATCCACTCTGGAGTGCTCAAGGCGCGTGTAAACAGGAAAAACGATCAAGACTTGAAAAGGAATGTTTTGAGATGAGTTTTGAAAGAATCAGAAGATAAACATTTTTTGATGTCTTCAGGAAGGCCATTCCATAATTTAGGACTAGAGTGTGCAAATGATCTTTCCCCCCACGTTTTGGTAATTTTGGGGGTCACAAAAAAATTGGAAGTGGATGAGCGTAGAGGTCTTGCAGGAGTGTAGTTTTGGATTAGAGAGATAAGGTATTAAGGAGCAGAGCCGTGAACGCAATGAAAGGTAAGCAACAAAATTTTGAAAACAATGCGATATATAGGCAATATAGGCCGCACAACCTTAACAAAATTGCACTGTGGCGTGATATGAGTGTTGTTACAATGAAAGATCACTGAAAATAAGCCTGGTGAAGCTCAAACTGGTACTTCTGCAACAGGCTGTTGAATTCACTCTGGCACCTGGAACCTTAGCCACATGAGGGTAGGTAATGTCTAGGTGACCTCCTTCATGAAGCACAGCAAATGTGTCCTTCCGGCGTTGCAGGGGTGACTTCTCAGTCTTGGAGAGCTTGTTCAGCAGCTGTCTTTGCAGTTCAGCAAATGTGTCCTGGCGTTGCAGGGGTGGCTTCTCAGTCTTGGAGAACTTGTTCAGCCGCTGTCTTTGCAGTTCAAGCAAATGTGTCATTCTGGCGTTGCAGGAGTGACTTCTCAGTCTTGGAGAACTTGTTCAGCAGCTGTCTTTGCAGTTCAGCAATGTTGCTCCTGGTAGCCTCACTGTCATCAGTAGCCCAGGACCTGAACCCCATGAAAGTGTCTGCATCAGCCTGAGCGGCTGCAGGGGGACAATGAACAGCGGCATCAGTCTCATGGTCAGACCGGGGGGCTCCTGCTGCTGTAGCCAGAGCTGCCCGGCATGGACCTTGGCCTTCTTACTGACAGGGACCCTCTTTTTATAATAATAATAACCTAGGCTTCTATAGCACATTTCATCGTCAGAGAAAATAACAATGCGCTTTACATTACTAAAACAACAAAATTACACATAACAACTAATTCATGAACTAAAGAAATATCAAAATAAGAACAAGATTAATAATAATCAATCATTATAAACATCAATTACAGAGAAATGAAAGCAAATTTTGACATAGTAGATGTAATTAAATTTTGAAGAAATACAATAATGCAGTGATGCAGTTTAAGTGACATTAGAAAGCGTTTACAAGTAGGATTTCATTTGAAATTTAAAGAAAGTTAAGTCTGTGATGGTTCGGAAGGTAGTGGGGAGAAAATTCCAGAAGCGCGAAGCTGCAGATGAGAATCTTCTTGATCGGTATGACTTGAATTAAGAAAACAAAGTATGTGGGTAAAAAAAACAGAACCATTAACAATCTTTTTTTAACGTAACATTTATAAATTGCATATTGCGCATAATATGAAATAATATTCAGGAGAGAATATATCTTGTTTCCAATGTCCGTACCTACAAGTAATATCTTTTGGTTTATTTGTATTTCTACTTGGAATAGCTTAAATATCAAATTACATATTATTTTCAAAAACAAAGTCACATCCTTGCAATGTAACACGTAGTGAAACATTGAGTAAACTTGTCCACTAGAGTTGCATAAATTATTATTCACAATTTGCCATTTATATAAGTTTTCTTTTGAGGCAATAAACCTGTGAATCATCTTGAAAGTAAATTGTTTAACTTTATTATTACAAATTTGCTTTAAATTAAATGAAAATACATCTTTCCAAACAAAGTCATTATCTAGATCTAAAAAGGAATTCCAAAAATAAATTATATTTGGTTCTCTTGACATCTTACGTGTTGACAAACAATAGTAATCTTTTACTTTCATAACAAAAAAATTCACTTTATCCCCTGTTTCTATTTCTATAAAATTCAAAATATCACATTCATGTTCAAAGTCATTGACATAGCTTAGTCTATCTAACCAACACTGCGGAAATGCTTTCTTAAATTTTGTATATATTTATAATCGAATAGAAACAAATCAAGTCAAACAGATGTCTTTATATATTTGTCTGTTAGAAGCCAGAAAGGCATTAACTTGTATCATTTCACACAGAGTTTATGCTCTTCTGGCGCTAAACATACGATACAATGATTACACTTTTTCATTTTCTAACAGATCTTGGAGTGAAAGCAGATATCTACCATGCAGGAATGAACCCAGAGAGGAGGAAAGAGAATCATCACAAATTTGTTCGAGACGAACTTCAGGTAATCAAAGTAACATTGATTATAAAGCTTGTTCACATATGTCACTCATAGGCCTTTTTAGGCCGGCCGTCTGATAAAGAGTGTGATTTTTTAATAAAGAAATAAACTAAACTAAACTATGTCACCATAAACTACTCCAGTTTATGCCAGTGTTCGTATTTCTGTATCTTTAATTCAAAACACTGAGAAGTGAGTGTGTGGAGGACCTTTGTTGAAGCAGCTACTTTTGTCGTCCCCTTGCCATTCATTTAGTACACGCAAAAATAATACTGTGGTTACCGCTGCATATGTGTACAAGCATGTAGTGAGCCTTAAGGGTGCGGTAAAAAAAAACTGCATGGTACCGTCGGGTAAACAAAATTCCCAGCTCAATCAACTGTCAAACTCACCACTCAGAAACTGGGACCAAATGTCCAGATTTCTGTTTGGACTCGGAGGAAAATGGATTATTCTGCCATCTTTGGTTTTTAAAACAGCATTGTATACTGTTATTATTATTATTAAATCGCCGCCTTCAACTGCAACTCGGAATTAAAATTGCTTGAGTTTTCGGAGATGGGCCTGGGATACTGCTCCCGTTGTATGGTGGTGACAACAAAAATAATAATAATATTTTTTTTTAATTTTTTAAAAAACATGGCGTCCGAATATTCAAGTATTTGCTTGTAAGCCTGGGAGTGTACTCAGGTACCTCATTACACGGTTGTGCACACTGCACAGCCTTAGTTTGTTGGTTGGTTTATGGAAAATTATCCTCTAAGCTACACTGTAATCAGTAACATTCAGAACTTATTTCTAATTTTTTAAAAATTTGAGCTCTGATGAATTTATATAAATTCATTGAGTTTTGCAGGCAGATATGATTGACATCAACACATATTCTGATGGAGTCCAAGTTATTCATGTAGAATGTATTGCACAGATTCGTAATATAACTATTATCCTTTGCACATTGTTCTGTTGTGCAGATTTTTGCAAGCTCATCAATTGGTTGATGTAATATGAATCCAAGCTGTGGAATCTCTCAAACAACATTCATATCTGTGCACTAGTTGGTGGTCTGGAAATATGACATGTATTAATGAGACCGGATTTATAAATGTTTAAAAAAAAATGTCCTGTGCTTAATATCTTGTTTATAGTGCATCGTGGCAACAGTTGCGTTTGGAATGGGAATCGACAAGCCAGACGTCAGGAATGTAATACACTATGGAGGTAAGCAGGGGTTAGCATTTAATAATGATGATGATGACGATGATGATGACAATGATGATGATGATGCTGATGATGATGTTGATGATAATAATGTTGATGATGATGAGCACTGTTTCTTATATAGCGCTCATGTCTGTCACACAGTGACACTCTTGGCACCCCAGCGTTATTACCCTATCAAAAATATAGCAGCCAAATGCCTAGCACTCTAGCAAATCAGAAACACGTTTTCACCATGAAGGGCAGTGGCAAACGTGGATTAACACCATGCCAAAGGACGTCACTGCTGAGCTAGGATTCGAACCCTCAACTCTGTGATTGAGAGTCAAGTGAATGAACCACTATACCATGACACCTCGGCAAACAAGACAAGATAGTTATAGTCACAAAGAAGAAAATCTACATAGAAACAAAATTGCTTAGTTTTAAAATTAGGGCATGGTGGGATGCGAAGCAATTGCTATATCTTCTTCATTCATTGCTATTTTACATGTTATTCTCAAATGCAAATTGGCAACACCTAACATGCTGTTATCGCTTCTCTCTTTAGCTCCAAAGGATATTGAATCTTACTACCAGGAGATTGGACGAGCGGGACGTGATGGGATGCCAAGTAACTGCTATATCTTCAACATTTATTGATATTTTACATGTCATTCTCATTTGCAAATTAGCAACACCTAACATGATGTTATCGCTTCTCTCTTTAGCTCCAAAGGATATTGAATCTTACTACCAGGAGATTGGACGAGCGGGACGTGATGGGATGCCAAGTAACTGCTTTGCCTTCTACAGTCGAGCAGATTTTGTATTAAATTGGTAAGTTTGTGCAATTATTTCTTATTTGTTTGGGCTTCAGATAATGTTTGTATTTTCTATATACTTGTATATTGAAGATTATTCAAAATTGTTTATTCTTTCAATCAATTTGAAAAGTACATTAGAGACCTGCACAATGTATAGCAATCATGAACTGTTAAAAGCAGATGTACACATCATTTCTTTCTTACTGTGTCTCGTTGAATATTAGATATTAGAAATTCGGTTTGTTGACATGTCTGTATCCCCACATGTTTTCATTGCTGTCATGTTCTCTTACCATTTCAGGCATTTTGTAAGAGAAATCAAGAGTGTAGAGTTCCAAGAACACAAAGCCAAAATGATCAAGAAAATAGAGGACTATGTTCAAACTTCGCAATGCCGCAGAAAGTAAGTTATCAAATATGCACTTTATCGTTTCAATCAAATATGTATCTTCAAGGAAGAAAGTCCTATTATATTTTAAAATGCGGATTGCATACATTGTGTGTTAATAGGTAGGACAAACCATAATATTTGTCCTACCTAGCAACATTTAATGTATTTAATTCACATTCTGACTATTGAATTACAATTATAGGTAACAGGTGAATAGAATAATTTATAACGAGGCACTTGACAAAGATCCATGCATACATGTCATTACATTACAAAAATAATCTATTACATGTAGTGCTTTGTAAACTGAAGATGAGAATATGTGGGGTGACACTAATATAGTAGTGATGTACCTGATATGCTTGAGCGCTAGTTACTTTGGCAGCTCGGCTATAACCAGGGTAATATGTATAAAGCGCCATGAGCATCAGAGCCTTGCGGATACCGGGGCTATATAAACATCCGTATTAGTATTGCTGGACACAAATTTCTTTTCTTTTTTTAGATTGATCTTGTCACATTTCCAGCACAATGCAAAGAGCCTATTGACTGGGAGTAGAGATTGCTGTGATAACTGCAAAAGGAAGTAAGTCTTTAAAGATAAAGACCAGTTATGGTCATGCGATTGCATTGTGAAAAAAACATTGTGAAATCGATCAGAAAAGGTTGATCATCTAACATAGATGTACTGCAAGGTTCTGGAATCATCAAAATGATAAGAAATTTAGCCCAGTCTCCATACAGTTACAAGCACTGTACACAGAAAGATGTATATGGGACTACGCACACGTGTGTTTTTATCTCTCACACACCAATAGATAAACTAATTTACCAAATATATCAATTAGTAGGCAAAAAAATTATCATCATGTATTATTCAAAACATATTCTTTCACATGATTGGTAATAAGAGCTTCCATTTCATTGTTTGAAATTGGGGCGTTTCCAATACTGGTCTTTACCTTTAAAGCTCTAATACTTTAAGGATCATTTTGCCCTTTTGTCAGAAGGCATCAATCAATAATAATAATAATAATAATATTTAGCTTTTATATAGATTTATATAGATTTAGTACTTCATGTATTGATTGAGAGAGCATGTAGCTCTAATTTATTTCTTCCAATATGTACAATTAAAGAAATAAAAACAAAAAAGTATGTCATGCATTATTTCATGTTTACATCAATATATTTGATAACAGAGTAATACATACATACATATGAGCTAGTAATACAATTAAATACAAAGAAATGACAGAAAAGGGTGTTTAAAAAAAAATGAGGGGGATCACCAGAACAAAACAACAACAAAAATATATATATCAGGGCTTAAATTAATCCAAGGCCACCAAGGCCATGGCCTTGGATGCCCCTTTGATTGGCCTCAATGCCCCTCTCATTGGCCTTGGACATTTTGTGTGCCCTTTCCAATTCTTCCTATTTGTTCTGTAATATAGGAATGTGGCCTTGCCCTAAAAATATTGAAATTTAAGGCCTGATATATACAACAAAAAGGGGGAAAAAACATTTAACGTAGAAAAAAAAAGGTTTGTTAAATTTCACATTCATGCACAAAACAAAAGTGTTGAGTGTCACATGACACCGTTTTCAGCCTATAAGATACTTGCTGACAAATCAAACATCTTTTTCACTCCCATTCCCAACATCATTTTTGTATACTAGTATAGAAATTATTAAGTTTTATAAAGGATTACCATGCCTTCTAGCTTAGCTTATGTGGCAATCCTTCTTCATGATTATTATATATTAGTATTACAATGTAAATATTTTTTGTTGATGATGTATTAGGTATATGATTTGTTTGTCAGCTTGTAACTTTGGAAAAAGACCATGAAGATAAATAAATTAAATCAAAATCAAATCAACTGCCCTATTTGATATAATCTTGTTTAAACCAATCTTTTTCGTGAATAGACTTGAAGGTGGAGAAGATAGTGTTGAGAATAGCCAGTCACGAGAGCTAGATCTCACCAAAGAGCTGCATCATCTACTCTCCGCTATCGACATCACAGGAGGGCGCTTTGGTCTCTCTATTCCTATCTTTTTTCTCAGGGGTTCGGTAAGTACATGCTTCATGGTGTGAGTTATATATACTTCATAAATTAATTTTCAAGTCTATGTGGTCTCATATTATCTACACCTATGACCCGTTTCACAAAGCCTTTTTTGAATGACAAATGACAAAAATCAGAGACAAATCTGCTGATGACCAATCAGAAGCAAGGATTTCACTAGCTTATAAAAAAAACTTTCATTTGTCACTGATAACAGGTTTTGTGAAATGGGGCCCTGGTCTTTCTTGGCCATTAATCCTAAAAGGGCTGAGTTATTTTTGGTGCTCGCATATCACGGCATGCATTCACGGGTGGATTCTGCCCCCCTCCCCCACACACACAGCCCAGCCCTTTTAGGGTGAAATGCAGAGACTAGAATAATGTTTTCCCATGAGAGCTAGAGTGTTGATATTGCATACAAACTGAGAGTTGTTACCTTAGCCATCTTTTTCCCAATTCAAATATTAATCATCAAATCTCCCTATGGCTTCGAAGCATTAACTGTGATTGAAAGGAAAGACATTTTTGATTGAATTTAAGTCTGTGTTACCATAATATTAATGTTATAAAGTGTTGGATGTTTTTAGAAATAAAATAATAGTAGAAATGGTGCTATGGTGATATTGCTACATTTTGTTCTTTACTTGTTTTGTTTTCTCATTTCTTTCACATCCCATTTCCCCTACACAGTTCAATCAGAGGCTACCTCAGCACCTCACAAAGCACAAGAAGTTTGGAATTGGAAAGTGAGTACATTTTCACATCTAGTTCATACTTTCACTTACACGCCATAAATGTATGTCTCTCAAATTTATTTGTTAAAAACAAATTATTTTATAATAGTGATAATAATAATTTGAAAGAAGGAGGAGAATAGAGAGAAGGAAGAGGAGGAAGAGAAGAAGAAATAAAATGTGTAAGGTACCAAATTGACTTAAGATCAAATGCTTCAGGTACACTAGTGCAAAACATGAAAATCCTTTAAAACCATTATACGCAAGAGAACAACATGAGTAGGATAGAACTTTAAAAGAGTTTAACTTATTTCCCTTTTATTTGCAGGTTGTGTGCTTTTTATCTGTCTTCCTAAATTCACAAGTGCAGCTGTGATTAACAAAGATAAATAAGAATAACCATACAAAAAAAATTTGTGCACAACTATTATGAACAATGCAGACAATTTCACTTTGTATATCCTCATCAATTCTGTGACTTTTTTTTATTCATTCTATCAATTTTAGGTACAGACCAGAAAAGTGGTGGAAGGCATTTGGTAAGAGATTATATTTGTTATATCTCCTTTCAATTATTCTTAATTATATACCTCTCTTAAGAAATCCAGCCATCTGATTGGTCGAAATTGCAGTCATGGTTTTAGCCATTCCCGTAAATAAACGAAATATGCCACGCCCATGTGATAGTTCGAGGGTAAAATTCAAGTTACCAGGAATAGTTGAGTCTTGCTTAAAAACTGGTTTGAGCGATCGCGGATACCATACGTGTTGTACGTGTGCGAAGAATTGGTCACTAGCTTGATACCAATTTTTTAATACAGAGCGCAGCCGCAGACGACCGTATGGCAATCTCGATCGTACTGAATTCCAAACAAGGCAAAAATGGCTGAAGAAACTCTCCCAAGATTTTAACTTCTTGATGATGATCAAATTCAAGACTTTGATTCTGAAGAACACCAAAAGGGTACGTGAAATTCTCCATAAAAATATTGTATGCTAAAACCTTCCCATAGAGATTGCACACATCTCTACTAGATCTATGCAGTACAAGTGCATTGCGCACTCATGCTAAATTGGTCGATGTTTTAATTACCAAAATGAGATTCAAACCAATATTGCTCGTGATCCTGAAGGTGATTCTCAATAAGTGAGGTGTCATATGAAAGAGCAGGTTTTTATCCATATTCCCCACAGGGGCCCACCCCCCAAATTTTAAAAATATCTTGCTTAGAGTCAGACTAGAAATAAACTCTCAAAGATACTCATAAAATACAACCATGCAGATAAACTAGAGAAAGGCCAAGGTGGTGTCATAAGTTGACACTTTTTTTCGGCATATAAAAGTATTAATGACTGCTTTAATATTCAAGAAATAGTTGTTTTTATACGCCGGGCTGGGGTTTGAACCCCGTACATTGTGATCTGCAGTCAGGTGACTTATCCACTAGACCACAACACTTTAATGAAGTACTAAGTAAAGTCTTATCGGTACTCAAGCAAGTGTCGGACTAATTTTGCTGCTGTTGTTGCTGATTTTTGTATTGTTGTTACTGTTGTTGTTCTTGATGTTGTTGCTGATCAGAGGCTCTCTGCCATGATAAAATAATAATCCAACAAACCAAGACCAGAGCTCCGTCTTACAAAGAGTTGATATCAATCACAACTATGAACATAAGAGATAGGAGACTGCAAACTTGCGATTGATTGGAGGACTTACGATTGATTTGGATCTATCGCAACTTTTTGTAAGAATGGGCGCCAGCTGTTGCATACAATCCTCTTTCTTTTTTTAAAGGTAAGGTGCTTTAATATTGAACTTTGTTTCTTTCTTCTTCTTTTCTTCTCACAGGATATCAGATGTTGAACATGCGTCTTCTGGTGGAGCAAGCGATCCCAGGCAACAAGTTCTGTCAGACTGTGGATCTATCACAAGAAGGGTATACAATGTATAGGAGCATGGAGAGCGGAACAAATGCTTCATTCATGCTCGAACCAAACCAGGTGAGAAATTATGGTGGTGGGGATGGTAGGGTGGTAATAGTGGAGGCGGTGCTGGTGATGTTGGTGGTGGTGGTGGTGATGATGTTGGTAATGATAAAAGTGATAGTGGGGTCATTCCATGTCAAATCACCCAAAAAATCTGAAAATCTTAACCCGACCATTTTTGATTTTGATGAAACTTGGTGAACTTGTTGAGTGTGATCTCACAGCACCAAATCCCAAATTTTAGGTCAATCAGGTGAGGGGTTTGGGAGATACGGCCCACCAAATTTTGAGATTTTTTCAAAAATGGGGGTGGCGGGCCTACCTTTGAACCCTTGTATCTCGGGACCTAATGGGTCAATCTTCTCAAAATTTGTATTGTTGGAAAGGGTATTCAATAAGGATTCCAAATCTGCCGCCATTTTGAAGATTCGTACATGTTGGGGTACTTTGACCTCTTGACCTCAGATTTGACCTTGAAATTGACCTTGTGGATCACGTAACTTTGACAACATTTTTCATGAAATGTGATTTCTGACATGTTCACTAAAACATATAAAAGTTTCAGAGATATAATATTTTTTGTTTTGGAGCAATAAGGATTGAAAGTATCCATGCTCACAGATATTCACAATAAACCCTCTAAGGACAATTACCCCAGAGGACAATTACCCCCCCCCCCCACCCTTATTTGTTAAAGGGGAAGTCCATCCTGATAATAAAGTGGTTTTAATCAAAGCAGATTTTTTTTTTTGGGGGGGGGGGGTATATTATTCTTGAGGGGTAATTTTCCCGGGGGGGGGGGGGGGGGGGGACAGATTGTCCTAGGAGGTAATTTTCTGGGGGGTAATAATCCTCTGGGTGTGATAGTCCTTGGGGGGTAATTGTCCTCGGGGGGGGGGGGGGACATTTCCTGAGGGTTAATTTTCCAGGGGGGTAATTATCCTAGAACTGACTCAGAGGCCTAAAGCCATACATCCTGTTAACCCTTTAGGCCTATATGAACTTGTCATTTTATTTCTATTCAAGTACTACTGACAATTAGGATGGATATGCCTAAAACAAAAAAGCATGTGGAAGATGTATGTTGTACTGTGCATATTGCATGTATTGTATACATTATAATAGGGTTTATTGTGAATATCTGTGAGCATGGATACTTTCAATCCTTATTGCTCCTAAACAAAAAATATTATATCTCTGAAACTTTTATATGTTTTAGTGAACATGTCAGAGATTGCATTTCATGAAAAATGTTGTCAAAGTTACGTGATCCACAAGGTCAATTTCAAGGTCAAATCTGAGGTCAAGAGGTCAAAGTACCCCAACATGTACGAATCTTCAAAATGGAGGCAGATTTGGAATCCTTATTGAATTCCCTTTCCAACAATACAAATTTTGTGAAGATTGACCCATTAGGTCCCGAGATACAAGGGTTCAAAGGTAGGCCCGCCACCCCCATTTTTGAAAAAATCTCAAAATTTGGTGGGCCGTATCTCCCAAACCCCTCACCCGATTGACCTAAAATTTGGGATTTGGTGCTGTGAGATCACACTCAACAGGTACACTAAGTTTCATCAAAATCAAAAATGGCCGGGTTAAAACCACTAGGTGATTTGACATGGAATGACCCAGTGGTAGTGGTAATAGTGGTAGAGGTGGTGATGGTTGGGTGGGAGTGATGATGATGATGGAAGTGGTAATGATGATGGATTTGATATTGATGGTGGTGGTGGTGGTGATGTTGATGTTGGTGGTGGTGATGTTGCTGATAATGGTGGGGATAGTGGTAATCGTAATAGTGGTGGCGGTGGTGATGATGATGGTGGTGGTAAAAGCAGGCCTGATAAAAACCTGATTTAAATCGGTTTCCCGATTATTATTTTTTTTACCAGATTTTTTTTTTCTTCCCTTTTTTACCCTGATTTTCCCAATTTCCCCGATTTCCCCCTTATTTTCTATATTCTTCCCTATTTTGTCTTATTTTTTCCCCAATTTTTCCCAATGTTCTTACTCTAAAGGGGAGATGTTGTTAGATGCCATTTTTTCCCAGCGAATCTTTTTTTAATTTTTATTCAAGGGGGGTGTGGTTGAGGCGAAAAAAACAAAAAAAAATTTTTTTTTTTTTTTTTTAGTGCTCACTATCACCCCTGTAAAAGTGATAGTGGTAGAGTTTGGGGTGGGGGTCATGATGGTGGTGGTGGTGGGGGTGGTGGTAGGGATGATGATGTTGGTGGTGGTAAAGGTGATAGTGGCAGTGGTAGTGGTTATAGTAGTAGAGGTGGTGGCGGTAGTGGAAGTGGTGATGATGATCGTTGAGACTGCAGATGGTAATAGTGATGGTGGCGGTGGAGCTGATGATGATAATGATGATGATGGCTGTATAGTTATGCAAGGGAAAAAATAGTTTCAGAACTTAAAAATGCTTTTTTGATAGTTTTTGATAAATTAATCTTGTTTTTAAAAAAAATTTCTATGAAAAAAATGCCTGGTAGTTTTACCAAGTCACCGGTTTATCTTTCTCCCAATTTCCTCCAGGAGCTACGGGCAGCCATGAAGGAGAAAGACAGGGTCAAACCCACTATCCTACCCCAGAAAACCCCAGCTCAGATCAGCCGACAGATCCTTCCGAGGGTACAGACGGGTTCCTGGAACCAATACATGCAGGCTAGCGTGGGAGGTGCCACTGAGGATATTGTCGCTACACAGAAACCAGTAGACCCCAAAGAGCAAGAATTCCAGGTGAGGAGGGCACATTAGATTAACTTATTTCCTGCTATCTAATGAGTCCTGATGAAAATAGGTAATGATAGAAATTATGACGATGATGATGGGGATGATTACAAAGAGAAAGAGGAGGGAAAATAAGGAAGAGAGGACTATTTGTAATCATAAGATGATGAAGCAGATCCTAATCAAATGATTGGTTGAGAGTGTACATAACCAGGCATTTATTTTGCCTAACACCTAATTTTACTAATGACCGGTCATTAGTAAAATCATGTTATAAAACATTATTTTATGTAACAAAGCAAACATCATCTTATAAACAAATGATACACCTCGGGCGTGTTAGACTTTTCCAAAGGTACCTTATGTGGGTAATTCTTGCTAATGTCCTCACTGCTGTGTATTATATGTATACTAGCATGTGTATTGGTAATTGATGGATTTACAAGAGTTGATATTCTCTCATTTTAAGCCTGTGTTTCTTTTAGCAGTATGTAGAATGCCTACATGAACTAATTTTTCATGCAGACATGTAATCATTAGGCATGTGACTTTGCTTTGCTTTGCAGGCTATATGCCTAGATACAAGTAAAAAGTACTCTTTGATCTGGCAGAGGTTTGCTTCACTTACTTTTTGTTTCATTATTTATATTAATTAATTGACACACTGATTGTATTGAAATATAAAACTTTATTTTTATGTCAATCTATTTTGTCTAATTCCGGTTTTCTCCTTAGGGTAAACTGTACTCCAAACTGATGAATCTGAGGAACAATATAGCATCTGAGATGGGTGCCGCCCCATACATGGTTGCCAACAATAAGAATCTCCTAGACTTAGCGGTTATAAGGTAAGAAACAACATTGGTTTTGAAAATGTATGCTTCATAGAAGTGTGATTTTTTTTCTGAATTACTCATTTTCTATCCACGACTCTATTTTTGTTGGGTAACTAGAAAAACTATATGAATGGAAAAAACCTAAAAACTTGTATATACATTAGAGTATATAAATCAAAATGTTATAAAAAAGCAACAGTGATCTGGGCGTTTTCATTGAGAATAGTATGACTTTAAATGGGCATTTTTTATCCAGTATATTATGATTTTAAAGAAGTATGTTGGAAGATTTGGTTGCATAAAAGCTTTGATTTTTTGTTTAATATACCTTTACTGGTTTCACAGCTGTAAGATTTAAAGATGTTCATTTGTCGGTATAAGGTAGTCGTTCTTGGTAGGCAACTTAGCAATCACTACATAACACTGAGCCAATGGGTATTACACTTCTGTGCGTACGTCCGTGTGCTGCCCTCTATATACCCACGCTTGAGCAACTTTAACCCCGACCCACTTTAATTTCCCTGCCTCAACTTGATTGACATGTAATCAACACTAAGAATCTCCCCTTCCTGAAATCTACACAACTGGAACAAGTCAAACAAGTAATTCACTTCAATCAGGAAATTCTTCTCATGAAATCTACCAGCAGGAATTTCTCCTTTGTTAGTGGAGTGAAATCTACAAACAGAAAATTTCTTGCATGCGAATTCTACTTTATTGTTTTTCTCGATCGGAAGATTGTAAAGTACTTGCTCATGACCATATTAGGTAACATTTTGCAACCTAGTTAGATATTCATGATGCAACCTAATTAGATATTCATGATGCAACCTCATTCAAAATTCATGTTCAACCTTATAAGGTTTATAACCAAAGTGCAATCTTATTAGATATTCATGATGCAACCTGATTAGAAATTCATGTTGCAACCTGATTAAATAACTATGACCCCTGTTACAGTGAGCAAAAGGCCGGGCCAGGCCGCGGCCTGGCCTAGCACTGTAAACGCGCAAAAGGCCAAATGCGAGGCCAAACTGGCCGCCCATTTGGCCCTGCTCTGCAGGTAGTCTCGGCCGCGGCCTTTTCTCACTGTAAACGCATGCATGGCCAGGTCGTGGCCTGGTCTGGCATTTTCTCACTGTAAACGCACCAAATGCGCGGCCAATTGCGGGGCCAACTGTTACCACACAAGTATGGATATTTTGGCACTGTTAGGGTTAGGTACACAGTGTAGAATGTCATCATCTGACCCCTTCCCCCTTTTTTTTCTTTCTTTCTCGTCTGATTTCTTCAGACCTGCAAGTATCAAGTCCATGTTGAAGATCGATGGCATCGCTCAGGCAAGAGCAGATAATTTTGGTGCTCAGTTCATCGAAGCCATCAAGTCGTTTTGTAAAGAGAATGACATCCAACTGGACAATTTCCCAGCATCAGCTCCATCAAGCATCAGTGATAAAGTGGTAATTTCTAATCACTTTCTTTAATTTCAAAGGTATAGACCAGTTATGGTCATGCGATTGCATTGTGAAAGGAACGTTGTGGAATCGATCAGAAAAGGTTGATCATCTAGCATATAAGTATTGGTGTGTACTGCAAGGTTCTGGAATCATCAAAATGACAAGATATTTGGCCCAGTTTTGGTAAAGTTACAAGCACTGTAAACAGAAAGATGATATAGGACTACACGAACGTGTGGCATAAAAATCTGTCCTGATTTTTATGATATTACATGCCATATTTCGAATATTAAGGCATTTGAAGAGCCATGCTTTTCAGGGAACATTTTTACTGTGATGCTCTTCCACACTTGCATATTATACAATGATAACACTCACCAATTATTTTTCACCAAACTCAACCTTCTTTTTAAGTACACAGTTGCGATCGATTTAAAATTGTGTGTAAGTTGAATCAATTGCAACTCTTTATAATACAATGCCCGGATCTCAACTTTATCTTCACCAATTCATTTCATGACCATTTTCTATCAGGGAAAAAAATACACAGGGACTCGGGGCGAATTAACCCCCAAATGCCCCAAAGAGCCCCCCAAAGTCATAAAGGAGCCCCCCCCCCCCCCCCAATTTGCATAGAGATCAATGCAAAACACAATTAAAGAGTGCAATTTTAATGCAAGCAAGCTTGAAAAGTAGCCCCCAAAATCATTTAAATATTTTTTCCCCTGATTTTCCTCCCTACAGGAGAGCAGTCAGAGCAGTGGCCCGTCATCATCGGGGGGATGTACCTTCCTACGAGGAGCTAAGGTTGGCAAGCTCTCGGAAACCAAGAATGAATCGTATACCCTCTTCCATGAGAAAGGAATGACACTTGTAAGTCTGTTATCCATCTTGGAAGAGAATTCAGACCTTGATAACAATTTGCTATGAAGCCCCTCTAAAGTGTTGGGAGCCCCAAAAATTTGATGGCAAAATTTTACTTAAATTGTATCATAATGTGAAAGAGGATGTCATTTAAGACAGATTTCTGCAAGGATTTTCGAAACAAATGTGTTTGAAGTCGATTATTGATGAAAGAATACAAAATTTTGGTTTTCTGAGTACAACAGAAAACCCAATTATATACCGTATTCTTTTATCAATATTTGTCTTCAAATACTATTTGGGGAGATCTTTGCAGGAGTATGTGTAAAATAACATCCACTTTCACATTATGAAACAATTTAAGTGAAATTTTGCCATCAAATTTGTTGGCGAATTTGAGGCTCCCAACACTTTAGAGGGGCTGTAAATACGTTAACACTAACAAGGAAATTGAGTACCGAGTGAAACAAAAGGAATGGTAAACTTAATACATTTTCGGAAATGCGAAGCTGCCAACCATTCCAATTTTGGAGGAATAATTCCTATTTTGGGGGCCTGAAAGCTATTGTTTTGAACCCTAGATTCCTGGTTCTCTTTTTTATGAAATATTCTGTGTGGAAAGTATACAACATAGACTGTATTCCTAATTTTGCTTTGAGAGATTTCTCATTTTTAATATGAAAGATTGGCAGGTATGTAAATGAAGTTTTGACTTGTAATAACATATATTTGAAACTGCTTTACTTTTGATATATGTCCATATCATATGCTGCATTTTCATTAGTTAGTTTATCTCCTTTTTTAAATACTTTTCCCCTCCCATTCTATCTTGATTGTACTGTTATTTGATTGTAATCTTTTAACCAATACAAAATGGGCCATTCCATTCAATGTGTCTCGTGTACCATATACGGTATATCTTTTTTGTCACATATTTCATCCGAAAACGCTAAATCTGTTGTGATCATTGAATAATAGTGCTTTCTGGTATAACTACCATGAGTAAAACAATGATTTCAGGAGATTTGTCATTCCTGGATGAAATATGTGAATAACTGTCATACGTCGTACGGGGCACATTGCAAGGAATCGCCCAGATTGTTTTCAGGTTAGATTTCATCTACCGGTACTAGAAGTTAACAAAAAGTGTACTGGTAAACCTTTAATTAGACTTTCTAATGTATTATCTGATATTGTTTGATATTTTGATACGAAGATGAAATGAAAGTCTTCATTTTATGAATGAATGTTATTGAAAGAAAAAAGAAAGAAAAAGGATTTCATCTACTTCTCGCTCTTCATCCTCACCCTTGCAGGAAGACATAGCAATCAGGAGAGGGCTGAAGGTTTCCACCATCGGAGGTCATCTAGCAGATGCCATCGAAGCTGGCTATCCTGTCAATTTTGCAAGAGGTATGTCACAAATGTAAAGGACCTACATGACTAATTTTATGATATACAGTAGGCTTACGGTTGCACCATGTGAGAGAGGGGGAGGAGGATTGGGGAATCCTTAAAAATGGACTGTCAGTAATCTTTCTTTTTTGAGTGTGTGTGTAGTCCTGAAAATGATGTCATCATGGACAAATTATGAAACTTATGGAATACCGATAGATAAAGCACCTTTACCGTTATTTTATTCAGCATTCAAAGATACAATACATTGAAGACTTGAGATAATAAAGAAAAAAAGATTCAGCTTCCCCTGCTGCACCTCCTGAAGTTGCCTGGAAGGAAAAGAGGAATGGGGAATTCCCACGACCCCTTGGGCCCTTCACACTGTTTCCTGGAAGCGCATCAGAGAATTCACGAACATAAAATGATAATGATAAAAACAAAACAAACAATCATTAAGAAGATTTACATTGATTCCAAATAAATCTTTGAGTTTCCTAAGGATTGAGGGCAGTGTGATAAGTACATGCCTGACTCAATATGGCAAGTTGTTTCATATTCTGGAGAATGTAAGGAAGAATTTGATATTTGTGTTTATCTCAACTGGTCATGGTATATGCAATGACGGAATACTGTATGTACCAGTACATGTAAAACAAATCTGCTTCTTTTGCCTTTTATACATTTTTTAAATCTTATCTTTTATTTCAACTCTCTTTTTCCCCCTCGATTATCTGTTCCAGTGTCTTCAATTTTTAATTTCTTTTTCTTTATTCTGCTTTGAGGCTCGTTCAGATGAGATGCGGCAAAACTATGGCGATTTTTTATTTATTTTTATGATGACCTAAAATGTAAAGCACTTAGAGACATTTGTATTAAGCACTATATAAGCGGAATATTATTATTATTATTTATATTTGTACAGAGCTAAAAAAAATACATGCAGGATTTATTTACCGTGTCATATCTTTACAATCCTTAAAGTCTGCCACATTTCCTGCTCTGATCCTGTCTTCAAAATTAATCTTGTTTCGTCTACTTCCATTGATTAGTTTACTCCTGATCCATAGTAAGTTCTTATATTTCTGTTTCCTTTTATAGCTGGAATCACACCATCAATACAGAAAGAAATTGAGAAAGTCATCAGAGACCCTCCAATCAATTCAGGTATTTATTCATATTTAAAATCAATGTTTTCATCCTAAAACTTTGCATTATGTTTATTAAAGCATTTACAGTCTACATTTCGCTAAGCTACTTAAAGGGGAATTAACCTCTTGACTATGAAGCATTATCATGACATAAAGAGTAAAACATTTCATTTGATATAAAAAGCATAGCTGTAGGCCAAATAATATCATCTTGCAAGTACAATAAAGAGACCCTACTTTGCCATATTTACGACGTCGTCTGCTCCCCAAGGAAGCTGCCGCTTTGTTGAAATTTCCCTTCAAAACTTCTGAGTTGTGGTGTATCTCAAACAGAACTGATGTAGCGTGCGGCTCGCGTGTTATGCAATACACATCAAACATGGTGCACTGCCAAGTATTTGGTTGTAATAATTGTTCCTCGAAAGCCAAGGGGAAATCGTTTCATTGTTTTTTTAGACCAACACAATCGCAATGAAATATTCAAGCTATAGGTAGCAGCTCTGAAGGTGGAGAAAATTCTGGACAAAAAGTACAAGTACGACAGGAAAAATGATGTGATCTGCAGTGATCATTTTACAGTTTACAGCAGGGAAACGTAGGTACGCAATAGCGGTCGAATCCATGCGATACGTCACAAAACGGGCCGTGCGCAACTACAATGGTGACGTTCTGAAAATTCTCAGAGCAGCGAAAGACAAAGGATTCTGAAAAAAAGTTACGTCCTCCCTTTCGTCTAATGTAGTATGTTTTTATATATTTCAGATAATGTTCTGAATGACCTACAAACTCAAATTAACATGTAGTTTGAGGTTTAATCCCCTTTAATATTTCATGCCCATGAAAAATTTAGTGACTTACCAACAAAGTGCTATTACGGGTAATTTGACTTGTTTATTTGAGAGAGCAGCAGAATTCACTATGTTTCACAATGTCTTCAACGGTAATGTCCTGTTTTGTCTTGTCCTCTTTTATCTTATTATGTCAGTTTCCTGTCCTTTGTATCCCGTCTTCTCATTTTGTTCTTTCGTATATTTGGATTATTGAGACACTTTTAATTGGTTTTATATAAAAATATGTTATTATATTATACATGTATCTATTTTACTGTGATTATTAAGACACTTTAAAATGATTTATGACAATAATATTCATATTATATTTATTATTGGGAACCTACAAATAACAAGCTATGCTTTCAAATAGGTTCCTGTTTCATTTCATAATTTTGAAATTACTTTGTCAACTATGTTCTTTATTGTGCAAACCATTAATATGGAATGGAATAAATTTGAATCAATAAATCAATCAAAATGTCGCTGTTTTACACAGACATCAGTGCACTTGGCCCTATCAAGGAGCTACTACCTATTCTTTTATCTAGTTACATGCCCAACCTGCTGTAGCTGTTTTGCTATTAGGCCTTTTAAGAAATATGTTGTATTGCCCTTTAGGTGCCAAAACATGGGTCGGTCGGTCAGAAATTTTTTTTTTTTTTTTTTTTAATCCCTCTTTGGGCTGATATTTTTCAGTTTTGAATGCTTTAATGAATTTTTTTTTCTCTTAAAAACAATAACAAAAAAATAAACTTTTTTTAAAAGCCGACCATAGATTTCAAGATTTTTTGGTCAGTCTCAAAGGGCAATACAAAATATTTTTTTTTAGGCCTTACAGTAATGTCTTGCATATGTCACTGTTTCCACAGACATCAGTGTACTTGGCCCCATCAAGGAGCTACTACCTGACTATGAGTGGCATGAGATCAAGTGTGTCATCGCTATCCTCAAAGTGCAGTATGGGATGCCTGTCAAAGTCTCGTCCGCCACATCATCACCATCATCGTCGCAAGTAAGGATTTCCTTTATTCCCCCAATTTTGTCCCACAGAACAGGAAAAAGACTACATCGTACTGTATAATCCAAACGCGACCCCATTTTTTAAGTTACAAAATTATTAGATACAACTATCCTTCAGTGTTTGACTAATGACATTGTAATTAATAATAATGATAATATATAAGTTTCGTAAAGCGGCAAATCCTCTCGAAATTAAATGCTCAAGTCGCACTTGTGCAACAAAAAAATAAAATAACATAAAAGCATCTGCATTTTAAGCAATTGCACAGGAGTAAGATTAAACATATACGAAAATGAAAGAAAACAATTAATCATATGCTGAATCAAACAGATACAATTGCAGCTGTCTTAAGGTTTTCCATTTCCAAGTGATCTGAAGGCTTTCCATTTGGGGGACAGTCACAAGGCTGTCCTGAATTTTCAGTCGATTTGGCCTTTTTCCCTTAAAGTCTACCAATTACCTGAAAAAAATTATTTGTGTATAGGTAGAATGTATAAAATCAACTTGACCTGGATTCTATAGGTAAAGGGTTAAGGGTTATGAACAAAAATTAGGGAAAACATCAAACTTTGCGTATAGGGTGCACATGGAACCCAAGTGAGACTTGGGAAGTTCGTCTGTATGATCTAATAATTATAGCATTTCCTCTTATGATAAGGAGATGAAGTTCTGAAATGATTAATATCTTCATCCTAGAAATATTTAAAAGTGAAAGGATTATTCATAGATTGAAAAATAATTCTTTGGGATCATGCCGACTTTTAAGATCCAAATATGTAGCACATTGTTTTAACAGTTGTAAAAAGCAAGTTGTTATGTGTTGGCGTACATGCAGTTTTTTACGTTAAATTGTAATGTTCATTTTTTTTCTTCTTCTGATATGAAGGGTTCCAATCTATCCAATGCGTCTCCATCGACCAGATATGGCCAGTTCCAATCACAGAATTCTTCCCAAACATCACGTATGCTGAGATCCTCCCCTTCAAAGCCCTCCCCATCGTCCACCCCGTCGTCGTCGAAACCCAGCCCTGTCGTCAAACAGCACAGCATTCCCGCCTACATGACTCAGCCCCAGAGAGAGGTCTTGAAGCGCAGTCAGACATTACCAGACATGCCCACAAAGTCACCTTCTAAAGGGAACACCCCTCCTGTCCAGTCCAAACCGGATCAATCCATGTCAAAGCGGAAGCTACCAAGCTGGTTCGGTGGGTCTGCTGGCAAGAAAGGGAAGGGTGAGGCCGGGAGTCAAGATGTGTCCACGAAACGGAAGCTGAAGGGAAATGCATTGTTCAGGAAGTAGCATACAGTTGGTGCGTTCATGAGGTAACACCCCTCCTGTCCAGTCCAAACCAGATCACTCCAGTTTAAAGCGGAAGCTACCAAGCTGGTTCGGTGGGTCTGCTGGCAAGAAAGGGAAGGGTGAAGCAGGGAGTCAAGATGTGTCCACGAAAAGGAAGCTGAAAGGAAATGCATTGTTCAGGAAGTAGTGTGTAGTTGGTACCTTCTAAAGGGAACACCCCTCCTGTCCAGTCCAAACCGGATCACTGCAGTTCAAAGCGTAAGCTTCCAAGCTGGTTCAGTGGGTCTGCGGTCAAGAAAGGAAAAAATTAAGCTGGAATTCAAGAAGTTGTATGACACAAAAACTGAAAAGTAACTGGTTTTAAATTATGGCGTAATGACTTCCAGATTTAAACTATGCAATCATGAGACTAGACAAGGCAGGATAATAATTATATAGCGTTATCGTAGTAGAGTGGTGATGCTACGGCTGTGGATTAGAGCCCCATTGCAGCACCTATGTCCTTTGGCCACTCCCATCCAGGTGTTAAATTGGTACCTGGTAGAAAGGAATTCTTTGATCGCTGCAAGCATCGAAATTGGTAACTTAGCAATAGCTGGGGTAATATTTGAGCATGTTGCATGGTAGATATGAGCACTATCAAAGTATCCAATATATACTATTAGTATTAAATTTTGTATGATTGTTAAAGATATATTTTTCAAATATTGTACAGAGGATATGAAAGATTTACAAAGTGATTAACAAATTTCATACCTTTACCCATTTATGTCATGCGTCCATGAAGAGTTCATGATTTGTTTAATTCCTCATGTGAAGGTATTGATTATTTTGATTTTTTTTTTTCTACTTTAAAAGTAACATTCTCTTGATTTACTTGAAGGCTTTTCATTCCGTTGAAACATTGGATAATTATTGAGGGATGGGGTTAGGACATTGTTTCAATTCATGGACTCGCTGAAAAGGCTTCACAATATCCATCCTTTTATTTCTCAATTCATCTTTTGGAATTCATATTTGTTGATGGTGCTTTTTAGGGCAAGAAACGTCATGTTTAAAGGGCATTGTCATAAGAAATATAACCAAATTTATTCCCTGCCAACCTCGTCATTGTTATTAGAATATTGATCATCATCCGTGTCTGTGATAGTTAATTTCTTATATCAATGTTGATATTTATGTATTGCTATGCATTCTGTTTGTTTATACACCTTGTGTTGATATAGGTGCCATCAATTTCAGAGGAGTTTGACTTCATGCTTGTGCTATATATAAAGAAAACTTAGTTAATTTATTTTGTTACAACATTTTTCTTATTTTATGAAAATGTTCAAAAATATGATTGTATTCATGACAGATTTTGGGCTAATTATCTGCCAAGTTTGATACTGTAGCGGCTCTTACATTCGCCCTACTTTTACCGTACACTCATATTTCTACATTGGTGACCCCTCGTTTACTTGGAAGCTTGGTTGTAGGATTTTATTATTCCCTGACTGTTTGGACTTAGCAATGTTTTATAAAATGTCTTCATTCTGGATTATGTATCGACTGTTTTTTATGCTCTTGCATTTATACACGTTTATTCGATGCATACCATGTCAATACTCACTGTTCAATTTTTGGCAACTAAACAGCCGTTCGCATACCATGCTTGTTGTAGTAACATTCTTTCAACATGCCATGCTTGTACATTTCTTAGGCTGCTGTAAATTACTGCATACACTATAGAATACAATACATGCACTTTTACATTTTTATAAGCCATTGATTCTTGTGACATTTTGTACTTTGCTCATTTATCTTTATCGCCTTTCATCTGTGTATTGCATACACAGCTTCAATTCTGGCAGGGGAGTAATGTAGCAGCTCTTACATTCGCCCTACTTTTACCGTACACTCATATCTCTACAATACCAATATCAACCTACAGGACATTATGAGCAACAATTATCAATCCTACTAAAGAAGTAATCCAGGGGTCAGGGTGACACAAAGACGTAACTCCAGTTTGGCCATTTTGAGAAAAAGTGGTTTATGTGTCACTGAGCACTTGGCCCTTCAGGAGTTAAGTCTATTTTTCACTAGCCATTGACTTCAATGGGGTGTGGGATGGAGTTAAGTCTTTGTGTTTCCTGGAAAGCCCACATTTTTCTGAACATTTTGATATCAAATACTCATTTTGACAAAATATGGAGTTACGTCTTTGTGTCACTGAACCCTCGTCAAATACTTTGTTGATAGGATCTTTATAATAAAACGATCTCTTTTATTGATATAGCTCTAAGGAAACATATAGTTGTTTTCAATTAAACATACGTTTCAAAATATGTGTTCATATCATAGGCTTTTAGATAAAACAATAACAAGATAATACTTTGATGAAATGATTTGTAAGGAAATTTTGAAACCCCAATGCAACACCTTAAGAAATGTGTGAAATCGCTTTGACCTCAACATTAGCCGAACAATTTTGTAAGCAATACAAGAAGTAATTTCTGACTATTTGTATCTTATCCCTGTAACATAAAGGCTACTCCTGTTAATGCTCTATCTACTTGATCTATGAACTTTTTCTTTAAAAATTTGATGTATTATAACCCGTATTTAACCTTAGAGAAGTTTACTTTATGATTTGCATTGTCAGAATAAAAAATTCTGTAATTGTTGGGCTTACATCATTAACAAAATTGAGGATGTCCAAAAAATTAAGAATTGAAAATCTTTCTCTTTTCTCTATTACATTTGTTTTCTTATCGGTTCCTCCCGCAAATACTTTGATTAGATCATGAGTTATTTGACTATTATGAAGGAGTCAACCCCTGTATATAAGACCACTGCTCTTTTTTCATTATTTAGTCTTTATATACAGGTTTGACTATAAAGAATGGTTTGTGTTGAGTTATCATTATTACTTTGAGTGTACAACACAATGAAATTAATTCAGGTATGTTCCTATAATTTTTGTAAACGATTGTTTATATGTCAGATTATCATGAATGATGTAAAATTATGATTGGATATATAAACTTGAGAAAGCTCAAATATAGAAGAAGTTTTCAGTCACTTTGTTATTGATTTGCTACCATGTATTTCTGTTTCCCAACATATTTCTCTCCCTGATCCTCTCATTACCCTTCTCTCTCTCTTTCTCTCTCTCTCTCTCTCTCTCTCTCTCTCTCTCTCTCTCTCTCCATCTCTCTTTATAAATGTAATAAATAAAATATAAATATAAATGTATATATATATATATATTTACAGGAAATAATGATCCTCCGTTTAAGAATGAATTGTTTACGAAAAATAGGGCTTTGTCAAATATATAGACATATAATATATCCATCCAAACCTCTCCCATTTTCTCTAATAAAATTGACTTTCAAGGTATGGGCCTCTTTTTCGGGGGAGGGGGGGTGTTCACTTGTTTTCCAAACAGAAAATAAAGTAAATTGAAAATTTCTCATGGATACAATAAACAATATTTTTCATCTACATTGTACTTTCTAATAAGGGAAGAATGAGGAGTAGATCTTTTGTTTGTAAAAAATTAACAAGATTGATAATTCCGTAGCCTCATTACCCAACGATTTACATGTATATTTTAATAAAGCAGACCGAGCATTTCTGCTTCGTGTTTTCCATATTATTTCCAAGAACCAGCTGGAAGCCACATAACGTTTGCATTATCCAAACAGCTGGAGATTATTTGCCACCGTTAACAAGTGCATCATTGTAAATTGCATTGAGGAATATATATCAAAATATCATGTGTCGGAGAGCGAGTGAACGTCTATCCCTGGTCGTCTGCAAAATAATATGTAGCAGTTAGCACTCTCAACCATGGCTTTGTTCACACGTTGGATTCTAATTTGTTTTTATTTGGGTAGCTGAATCAGAGATGTTAGCTGTGTGTAGGATGCGTCCATACCAAGTGTTAGCCGGGGAAAATGGTATAAGTATCTCACTGTATAGATATGAAAATGAGATGATTTTTGGCAATGTCTGAAAGATTTTACTGTCCATAAGCCGTGAGATCTCTTGCCTTATCTGATGGTAGATTTAGGGGCAAAATCGGCCAGTGCCCCCCCCCCCTTGTTTACATCCTTTGCGGTATTAAAGTAGCCTAAACAAACTGGGGATGTTGTTTCGCCTTTTATTTTTAGACCCAAAAGATCCAAATTCCATAAATCAACCTTTATTTTCTGCTTGTTTTTCTTTTGTTTACTTGCGTTTGCTTGCTTGATTCCACACCTTTTGATTGAATCTCGGATCCACCCTTCCGTATGGACAGCTCACTTTTCCATACGGTGTGTGTCACGGAAAGTTGACATGACTCCAGTCGAGCATAACTTAAACCACACGCTATTCCAACGTGAGAACACAGCCTGGGTCTGCTTTGCAAGCAAGCAAACGCACGGACCCTGCATACCTCGAATTCATGACATTCATTTATGGTCAAAACCCCCGGTAGATGTGGGAGACCTAGATAGAGATACCCGCTCCACGGTTCGTTTCAATTCAAACGATTGATCGCCGAGTTGAAAAAGGTGACTGCCGATCGTATCGCTTTGTGATGCTTGAAGAGAAAGTATCGGCCTTGTCGAGAGATGATGTTTTTTTCTTCAAACTCTCGCAAGGTTCCTCAAAAAAATCAAGAAAAAAACAGTTTCAACGTCTAATTTGCATCACCTTTTAATATATACGAACATTACAATAACACATTACATAATCTGAACATGATTTACAGAGGGCAAAACAATACAATATTGAATTTGTCCTCGAGTTGGGGGGGGGGGGGGTAAGTCCTAAGTTTTCGTGATCGCGTTTCTTATTTCTATGACGTATATTCTGTGTTGCAAATACTAATCAACACATCAAAACGTGACAAAATTTCAAAAGGTTTTGCATTTTTAGGGCAACGCAGTATATCCTGGCGGAAATTCGAACCTGATCGGTTTTAAATTTTGCAGAGCAATTAACAAAAAGAGCTGAAACGGAGCACTTTTCAAATGACTCCATATTTTGGCGGGAAAACTTTATTACTCTGACTGGCACTACTTCCCTTTTATTCGAGGGTTGCAGTATATATTTGTTTATACAGAAGACGTAATAGTGATTCAGAAATCGTGACTTCTTGAAAAGTATCATCTCTGCACAAATTATAATATCCCCCGGCATTTTTCAAATAGGTATAAACTGTTTCGTCCTTTGTAATACTTATCTTATCATTACCTTGTTTATAAATCGTGTTTTTTTTCTCTCAATATGATGACCTACCTGGCCTCCCCCTCTTTGACAAATGTTTTATTTTCTTTCTCTTGGAGGGTTTCTTCTTATTTTCCTCTACAAATTGTGTTCTTTGTTATGTATTCACACATTCTTTCGAGATTGATTCGGGTCTTTCCAAGATGAAGTATTGAATGCATCGAGAATGCTTAAATGTCCTTGGGTTCTTTGCAAATTAGATGTATTCGTGTTATTTATTTGATCTCGCCTGTTATAAATGAAATTCTTCTCTACACAACTATTATGTTACATCATTATCTCGAAGGTGAAATAAGCCTTGTATTTTCATCTTGTAACATAGCTGCAATCTTATTCATAAGGAGGATTAAAGTGACTCCTTTCCCCAACAAATGTAAAGAAAAAGACGAAGAAGGAGGAGGATGAGAAGAGCAACAACAAAGACCTAGAAAAAGGTTTTTTGTAAGAATCGAATTAGAAATTAGGAGGAAAGGAGAGCAAGAAGAACAAAGGAAGAAAAAAAAGAAGTTCGAAAGAAATGAAGAAGAAGAAGGGAGAGGAGAAGAAAGGAAAAAAGAAGGAAGAGAAAAAGAAAATAAGAAATAGACTAAGAAAAATAAGAAAAAAGGGAAAAAGAAAGAAGAGAAAAAGAAAAGAAGAAATAGTCTAAGAAGGAGAAGAATAAGAAAGAAAGAAGATGAAATCAAAGCAGGAGTATAGAGGAACGAGGAGGACTCGGAAGAAATACTGGCATTGGTATCGTTGGCTCTCGGATACCAACCTACCGATATTGGCCCCGCCTTTTTCATCCAGTCACCAGTATCGATCAAACTTTATACCATCCATCACACACACACACACGCACATCCATACCCCACACACCATCCCATAGAGTAATACACACAAACATTATCCAGTGTTTTAATATCTTGTCTAGCTAGTGCTAACCAACGCCACGGCTTACGGTATATACGCCGTCTCGCGCTGTGTATGCTTGTTCACCGGTTACCCTTTGGCCCGGCGCAGCTGCAGTTTGAGGGGGAAGTCTTTCACAAGTTAGGAAAAACTTAGCCTTAAAAAAAATCATGACGGAAATGCTAGATGTTACCCTCCACGGGCCCGCACCGTGGGGTTTTCGGCTAGCTGGCGGCAAGGACTTTAACACTCCAATCCATATATCAAAGGTAAGACTATTCCTTCAAACTCTTCGATTATATTTTAGATTTTAAACCTTCAAATGTTCATGTATACCATCTCATGAAGACAACGGGAGATTTGTACTCAGACATTATATCGAGGTGCGGTACTTCACGGGGGTGTCTGCACTATATTTTTGTTGTACCGTCGAGGTATATTCCATTGCGTGTGTGATGCCTTTCTAATATTTTCTCAACGACGCTGATACCACTAGGTGCGGCACCCCCGGAAAGGATGCGATCCAATATGGCCGCCATGATAATTCCATAGAAATTTCTATGACATTATTTTTGAAGCTGCTATTGGCTCAAAATGCCATTTCATTCAAAAGAATGAATATTATCTCAGGTAGATGAAGAAAGAGCATTATATCCATAACGTTATTCTTTATTTATTAGCCTCTATACTTTGGTCCTTTATCTCAGCTTTATATTGTACTCGCAGAATTTGTCTGAACAAAAGATATTGAACGAATTATTGCCTCTACATTTAACAATTATTCACATCTATCTAATTCTCGGGAATATTATTACTTTCATCTATTTCCGTAAATAGGCCTTCTTATAATATAATGATTACTTTACATGAACATGATGAAAAGGAATCTAAAATTATAATTACCTGGTACTGGATTTACTCAAATGTAGTTTCTCTATTCTTTTCCTAAAATCTTCGTCCTAAAATATTGTATTATAGATAAAATCTTTTAATTACATTGACCTCTCTATATTTTCATTAAAATAATAATATAATTCCCAGTGACCACAATAATTTCATGAAATGCAAACTTTTTATTTCCATGCACGATTGTGGACGGGTGGTATGCACGTTGTGGTCTACGTGAACACGTAAGGGTGTAATTGAATATGTTGGTTATATTTACTAGAGACTGCATGCATGTGTCCGGTGTTGGATAGCTTCCCTGTATTATTTTCCTATACTCTGGCTCCGTTGCATTAAACTTACCATTGATGGTAACTTTGCCATCAATGGAAACTTCCATGGTAACATGGCTCAACAGCCAATCAAAATCAAGGTTTCCATGGTAGTTACTATTGATGGAAAAGTTACCATCAATGGTAAGGGGCCCTGGACAAAAAATGACAATATTGTTCATTTCAATTTAGAGTATATCGTTCATTCTTTTTATCATCTTCTTCGTTTTCCTCTTTCTATTTAATTCAATTAATATTTATTTCATTTCCAGTAGAAAGATAAACAAAGGTAGGGGCCTACATAAACAAAGTATGACAAAAATTATGTACATATTCATTTTTCCTGGTAACTTTCTTCCTCTCGTTCTCTCATTTTATTTCTCTTTCTATTTAGCTTTCTTTACATTCGAAATTCCAATCTTCCCAACTAACTCCCATTCCACCTTTCTTTCTCCTCCCCCATTTTACTTTTATTTTACTCTTGTTTTACCTTTCATTTGCACTCTTTCTCCATTCCATCTTTCTCACGATATCTGTACACTAAAAAGAGTTAAATATGGAATTTTTGCAACAAATAAGGATGATGACAACCTCATTTTATTCAATGATTTGAATATCAGTTTTACACCTTGACCATGCGTTGATTTAATTTTTATGATTTATTTTATCGTGAATTTTATAATTTATATATTTGCTTACTTTATCATGTTCATCATCTAACTGTCATAACATGATCATTGTTTTCTATGTGGCCAACCGTTAGTTGGTTAGTTGGTTGGCCTTTTCCTTTACGTTAAATGCCAGTCCAATGTATTTTCTGTTCCATATTTTACCATTGAATGAAGCACATATTAGACATTATGTTCTTATTATTAATATTAATCTAATGTGATCATCAGGGATAGTACAATTTTCAATGCGGTCGGTAACAGGCGCGCCGGAAGCAGTTTGGGATTGGGGTGGCAAACATTCCAGGGGGCTCACCTTCCAGGGGCAGTGACGTAATGAGCAAAAAAGTTTGGAAGGAGGGGGGGGGGCAGAAGAAAAATCTGCATCACCACCACTCTTACACGTTACATGCAGGCCTCGCGGAACGCTTTTCAAAGTGGGGGTATTAACGATCAGGTAGAGCGTAAATTGGCTTGGGGTCCAGGACCTGAGCCTCGGCAGGGGGTCAAGGGGCTGAGCCCCCGGAGCTCACGGATTTTAGGCATTAAATTACGGTCAGATAAGCATATTTAGATACCTTATTATTTTGTGACGCTGGCAGGTCACTAATTGGCGGAGAGTCCAGGGAGCAGAGCCCCCGGAAACTTAGGGTTTTTAGGTATTTAATTACGGTTAGATGAGCATCCAGGGGCCCTATTTAAGGTCATTGATGTGGTCCAGGGGGCAGAGCCCCCGTAAGCTCAGATGTTTTAATATTTAACTACGGTCAGAGGAGCATCCAGGGGCCGCTTAGAGCCCTTTGTGGGGTCCAGGGGGCAGAGCCCCCGGAAGCTCAGGGGTTTTAGGTATTTAATTACGGTCAGATGAGCATCCAGGGGCCGCCTTAGGGCCCTTGGTGGGGTCCAGGGGGCAGAGCCCCCGGAAGCTTGGGGGTTTTAGGTATTTAACTACGGTCAGATGAGCATCCAGGGGACCGCCTTAGGGCCCTTGGTGGGGTCCAGGGGGCAGAGCCCCCGGAAGCTCGTTTTTTTTTAAGGTATTACTGTCAAATGAGCATCCAGGGGACCGCCTTAGGGCCCTTGGTGGAGTCCGTATGCTCTGAGGTTTAAGTTTTAATTACGGTCAGATGAGCATATTTTGATACCTCATTTGTGACGTTGGCAGGTAACTTAATATTTCTCTCTCTCTTTCTTTCCTTTTCTCTGTAACATACTTTTTCAAAAAGTGAGGGGGCTCGAGCCCCCGAGCCCAGCGGATTTGCAGACCATGACATAAAGGTTTCTAAATAAGCATATTTTTCGCCCGACTGTAAATTTGGGAATTTCTAATTTTCCAACAAACGCATAAAAAGGTATGACTTACAAAAATACTGGAAATTCATGTCATTTCAGCAACATTTGTAAATCACTGGTATCGAATAAAAAAATACCCCCCCCCCCCCATCAGTACGCCATCGTTCAGGAGCTCATGTCTTCTCACCCCTATATAACAAAAAACAGACACGCTTTTACATTCTCTCACAATACATGTATGTCCACGATATGCGCGTATCGCTATTATAAAAACCTCCAGTGATAAATATAGGTGGCATGCGCAATTTTTAGGAAATTTAATTCCTATTAACTTTCCTTTTCTTTGAATGGAATTTATATGTGATTTAATTCTGGTTTTTATTATTGTTATGTACTTTTGGGTAAAAATACAACCATCTTTACTCCTTTACTGCCTTTTTTTTTTTTTTTTTTTTGGAGGGGGGGGGGGGCGTTTTGGGGGGGCAAAAATGCGTTTTGCCCCCCCACTTTTTTGACTGGGGGGGCAGCTGCCCCCCCTGCCACCCCACTTCCGGCGCCTATGGTCGGTAACATACGAGGCAAAACACCTTTAACTTGCCAATAATAAATCCTTGTTTAAGGTTGGCTTCCCTTTAAAAGGGATGAGTATGAAAGAAATGTCAGAGCCTATATGTCTTAAGAATTAAGTACACTTGTTATGGGCCGTTAACGTAAGAGCAGAGTAAATAGAAGAGCTGATTGAGGTATTTGGGGATAAGCTTGTAAATCACGCTCTGATCAAACAGAAAACACAAACATTGGTTCCGTGTTTGGTATAGACAGAGCTATATCTCGTGTTAGTAGCATCATCTTTTTATTGTCATTCTTTTTTTCCATTCTCTGTTCATTCTCTGAGGTTTTATAATTATCTCTTTGTTGAAAGGGTTTATGTTAATACCGTCATTCATTTTCGTACGTGTGACCACTCTCCTAATTTGTATTACTTGTTCCTGTAGTATGCATACTACACTAATCGCTAATTATGATCATTTCTCTAGCAGAGCCTTCTTGAAGTTCTCAAGATCACGAACACTTTAAATGTTACAAGTACTAACTTTTACATGACATAATATTTTCAAAATAAATATTCTATCAAATCATTGTTCATTATAACAAAAATCTATGCATTAATCATGAATCATGTAAAATGATAATGATAAATAATATTTTGTAAACGTTGGTCAAAATATCTATATCGCATAGTTTAAAACGTAGGCCTAATCAAGATCTACCTTTGTTGGCTAACCCAGACAGCAGCAATCTTTGGGCTAGTTAGTATATTTTACTTTCGTTCAGTAAGTAAATTTGTTTTTAAATGTTTCTATACTTTCGCTTACAGTGAGGATACAATAAATATTATACGGGGTGTCTCAAGAAAATGCAACAATAGTTTTATTGGTAATGTCTTAAAAAGAAACTTGATGGTCCTCAATGAAATTTCTTAAGTTATATTTTTGTAGTATCCCTAAATTTATTGTGAATTTCAAGAGGATTTATTATAAAACAACACAATTATGTTTGTTTATGTCAGAATGTAGGATTTTTTCAAATGCTACAAAAAATTGAATAGCATCAGTGCCCAAAAATGTTATACCTGTCATCTGAACATTTTGTAGAAATCTCTCACATTTACTTAATTTCTTGTTACACAAGGGGTATTACGAACTCATATTAATGTAATTTACACCAATGTTAAGATAATTCAATGTCTTACTACCTTGGTATCCATCAGTATACAATCTGATGGGCATAGGCTATCAAGTAATATTAAGAAATCACTACGTTTCACTTTCTATATATATATATATATTTGGCTATTTAGCACCCTTTGGCTTTGAGCAATAATGTGTTTGGTGTATATACTTGAATAGTATAATAGGACAAAATAGTCGTAGTAATAAAGCTGACTATTTAAGGCAGCTCTTCGGTTGCTTTCTTCGGCTCTCTGCATGGTCGCTTGTTTCATTGCCACATGTGCAATTTTCCACAAGGCAATAGGCAGCCGCACTTTGGGAAACACAATGGCTTTGCAAAATTGCCCATTTCCAGTCTAGATTACATTCATGACAACCCTTTTAACATTGGTATAGATTAATCTTACCGCCACGAGAAAAGGTTAAATGATTTTGAAGCCTGTGTTATATCCATCTCGTGATGAATACACTGTGTCACAGAGATTTTTTGTGTGGCATATAAAAGATTAATGTGGAACAATAATATTATGCCGAATATAAGGAGAAATAATTATAGTATACTCATTCGTAAACAGAAAACACCTTTCCTCAAACTTGACCGGATAAGATCACCGTTGCAATATTATGGACGATACATACTGTATATAATTCAATTAGATACAGACCCTAGTGTTACGTTTAAGTCTAAAGCGAAAGAGGTTTGTTATTTATGGTTAGAATACAATATTTTTGAGGAGGAGAGGGGGGAGGGGAGAAAAGAATAAAAGTTAGGGGTTCATAAGAACCGCTATTTTTAAGGACCGCTATTCATAACGACTCCCTATACCTGCAGGACCGCTATTCATAATGGGAGAAGAGAGTCACTATTCATTAGATATTTAGGGGTTTTCTCACTGGGTGTTATGTAATCAATCACAAACAAATTATGCAATTTTAAAAATGATAATATTTGGGTATACTTGGGTGTAGAGACGAAACAAGGCCAATTTTTTAAAGTACCATGCATAGTTCAACGTATTCCCAATGATTTATTTCAGTGTATGATATAAACATTACATACCCGTCTAATGCAAACCACACATTGATATTCAGGACAGTTCGTCGGCTGAAACATTATCCTATCTTCCGATCATCTTCCACAAGCCCTTCATTTATCATGCACACCAAGAAGTTACTGAGATGTGTTTATTCACCAGTCAAGCGGCAAGGGGCATTGGTATCAGCTATGTTGTATATATTTTGTTTACATGACTCGCATTCCAGAGGACTAGAGGTACTCAGAGGACTTTCAGAGTATATTTTGGACAGATTTCTGTGTATTCTTTGTTTGATTAACACACTCAAATTCAAAGATTTTTTTTTATCACAGGATGTAATTATTCACTATAAGTCTTTTTCATTTTTTAAATATGACTTGGTAAGGATTAAAAACATTAAAGACGATGAATCATCATCATCATCACAAACTTTAAAGCTGCCATGACTGTGACCAAATAAAAAGACTAGTATGCCTCAATGTGTAAAATTCTGCCTATTACCATTAATTCTATTTCATCTTCTGCGCTTTTCCTGTTTGCGTGTGATATTTTAGAAAAATGCGAAAATCAATCGTTCAACATCTACCTTAGATGTGGTGGGTTTTTCTATTTTTTTTTCTTCGGTTTTGCGGATTCGGGAGGCCAAGGGGTGTCATTGTCGCGGTACTAAAAAAAAACATCTGTAGGATATATATCCAAACCACTCAGGAAAATGTTTTCTAGAGTTAGAATGATATCAAAAAAGTTCAATTCGTGTGGTATCGTTATTCATTAAAGATCAAATTCGTTCGATATAGACCTTTTTTTAAAGCTTTACGAGCTTCTATTATAAGTGTGGAGAAATTCGCAATGAACCTTTGGACTGGGAGATGTAACGGCGGTATAGGGATTTACAGCAACTTTGTGACATCGCATTTTTTTTTAGCACGGTCTTCATATTCTTTTTAATGCAAATTACATTTTCAATCTAATTTTCGCAATTTTGTGTTTGTTTTGTATCTGTTTTTTGGTTTTTTGCAGACGACACCAAATGGCAAGGCGGCATACGCGGGTCTTCAGCTCAAAGATGTGGTGTGCGCCATCAACGGTAGAATCACCTCGAGTATGTCCCACTATGAGGCCCAGGATTCCATCAAAGATATCGGCGGGGATCTCAAACTTAGAATCAGAAGGTAACGGGTGTTACGTAAGAGAGCAGTAATGTAGCTACTTGGGATACGGGGGCAATTGCCACCCCCATCAAATGGTGACAAAACAGAAAGGAAAACAAAGAGAGAAAATAATATTACGACACGACCCCCTCCCCTCCCCCCCCCCTCCCAATGATGATGGGACCAATAATTACATTGATATTATGCTTTGCAATGTAGATGGTTCAGCGTTGTAAGATAAAATGTAATGATCCAATTCGTGAGCAAAAAAAAAAGAGATTATGATATGAATGATTTTATTTTAAATTCTTCTCTTTCTCTCTCTCTCTCTCTTCCGTTTCTTCTATTTCTACTCCCCTCTCTCCCTCCCCTTTTCTCTCTCTCTACTCTACCCCTGCCTCTCTCCTTCCCCCCTTTTCCTCTCTCTCTCTCTCTCTCTCTTTCTCCCGTTTCTTCTCTTTCTACTCCCCTCTCTCCCTCCCCCTTTTTTCTCTCTCTACTCCCCCCCTGCCTCTCTCCTTCCCCCCTTTTCCTCTCTCTCTCTCTCTCTCTCTCTCTATCACTTCCGATTCTCATTAAACACAATTATCTTTATATCCATCCTGTGTGGCACATAGAATATAATCTTTATAGTACAGGCGTCCTGATCAAATTTCCAAGCTGGATTTTTAAAACGATGTTAGACAATTAAGGGCTTTTCTGTTACCAATGTATCATTTCTATCGCTGTATTTCCACCTCATTTTTATTTCCTCAGTGTTTGATTTTTGTTTTTTCCTGATCGCTCTTTCTTTTCTCCATTTTCAATTTTCAGGACGGGAGGTTGGGTAGACGCACCAGTACAATCAAGGGCAGGAAATTTTCCATCAGCTCCCCCTCCAGTAAGTATGTCCTACAAAAGTCAAATAGATGATCAACCCCCTCCCCCCCCCCCCCCCCTCCCATAAAAAAAAGTATATTAAAGAAAGAAAGACGATTTCTAAATTCTAGCGTAAAGGCTATCAGGATTATTATTCCTATTTTGTTTACATAATCACTCGAAAAAAACTTCATGACGTAATACATTTTAGATTTAAAGCATGACACCTCTCTTCATTATATGTGCTTCATCATATGCCAACACATGAAATCAGTATTATATATATGTACATATTTATACATACCAAATCACAATGACGAGACCGATGCATTAAGACTTACAACAGATTTTCATAATTTTCCATGGTTTTTCATGTCATTAAAAAGTTAATAACTGTCTTGTTATTTGTCCGATTTCCCTTTAACTGTTATTTATCTATCCGTCTGAATTTTATGATTCTACTGAGATCAAGTATTTCCTGGACTGGACTTGGCCTTTAACGATGCCCTGCGAAGAAACAGTCAGTTTATCAGTGCTGTTCCATTGAAATCGTCTAAGAATTATTTTCATGGTATCGCTCAGTGCAGTTGGCGCCTATCCCGTCTTATATCCCAGACCAGTTGCATAAAATCTATATCGTCAGTAGGCGACGCCATCTTGTTATCGTAGACGTACTTTTCTATCAGATTTCAGCTGAGTATTTATTCTGTGCATGGATCAGTCCACAGTAGCATGGGTCTAGCCATTGATGTAATCTAGGTTGGGGAGGTAGGGGCTTTGATATTACCAAACGAATAATAATGCGCCGCATAAAGGGCGTGGAGTTGGTCGATGTTTTGGATAGGGGTGCCGCCACCTTCTTTCTTCGTTGCTTTATTCTCTGCCATCAATTCTTTCTCCGTCCCTCTTTCTCTTTCCTCTTTCCTCTTTTCCCACCATTCATTTGGGATGGGGGAGGGAGCACATTACCACCCATGTCCCCCTGTAGTTACGCCAATGCCTATCATGATACACTTTGTGACGCCTCAATAAAAACAGATGGTAGGGACGTGACGGCTTAGCATATGTATCTGTGATGTCAACCAAACAACATAAACCAATGTAGCTGTGGTCATATACTGAGGTTGTACGACACGTGCTCCGCGGCGACAAATGCTCCTTGGCTAATTCCTTGCGCAAGCAAGCGTTGTACCTTCAACTATGTACCGAACACTCTACCTAACCTAAACCCTAACCTAGATCCAATTGCAACCCTAACCCTAAAGGCTTGTTCATATTTGCTAGAGTCACATGTTCGACAACTATACAACGAACGGCGCCGGTAGAACAGTTTATTATGGGCCTGGACCCCGGGGCCTGGAAACATACTCGCCAAACTAATATTGCCTAATTAAGGCCCTCAGATTTCAGGGTTTGTAGATTGTGAAATTACTGAATTATTACACATTTGGCAATGGGAGTATCGGATTTGTCGACAACCCCCCCCCCCCCCTCCCACACACAAAAACACAGAAACACTCACCACTACTACCACCACCATCTTTACCACCACAGTCGCTCCGAAAAATACGTCTACATCTGCTGCTGTTACTGGTGATATCTTCAAACCTCTACGCTCAAATTATTTATAATAATAATAGTAGGCTTATGATCAGGAGTCGTCTAGTAGACCAACAGCCTACGAGAAAAGACATCGGGAAAAATGACACGAGACTGACAGCCCATTAGAGCGACAAAATGAAGAAATGCATTAGAAAATATAGAAAAGAAGAACATTTAGAAAAGAAGAAATTCTACAAAGAAACAAATATGAAGTGAAGATTAAAAGAATGTCGGTCTTGTGGGCTGTCGGGCTCTTGGGCTGTAGCCGAAAATCATATTATGATCGACAATGATTAAAAACTGTCTTATCTACCTCGTGTTTTAAGTTGGTCTCGTGGAGCCCAAGGTCCTGCCACACCTTGTTCCTACGGCTTCCATTGTTCACAAGCAGTTCAACTCCCCGGTCGGCCTCTACTCGGCAGACAACATCATTATCAGTGATAATCATATCATTTTGTATCGACAATATAAAAACTGACTTATCTCCCTCGTGCTGCAGGTCCGCCGTATGGAGCCCGAGGTGCTTCCACCCCCTGGTCCATCGGCTTCCATCGTTCACAAGCAGTTCAACTCCCCGGTCGGCCTCTACTCGGCAGACAACATCATTATCAGTGATAATCATTTCATTGATCGACAATAATATTTTTTTTAAACGGACTTATCTCCCTCGTGCTGCAGGTCCGCCGTATGGAGCCCGAGGTGCTTCCACCCCCTGGCCCTTCGGCCACCATCGTTCATAAGCAGTTCAACTCCCCGGTCGGCCTCTACTCAGCGGATAACATCGCAGATGCTTTCAAGGGGCAGGTCGAAGGCATGGGCCTTGACGCGGGCGCCACCAAGTACAGTATCGTTTCTTATAAGATGATGACGTGGATCCTAATCAAATGATTGGTTGATAGCGTACACGTGACCAGGCATTGTTTTTGCCTATCACGTTATTTTGATAATGACCGGTCATTAGTAAAATCATGTTATAAAACATCATTTTATAAAAACAAATAAAACATAATCTTATAAAACAAATAAAACACATCATTTTGTTCGGGCATTAGTAAAATATTCTTACTATTGCCCTCACTGATGTGTATTATTTGTATTTATTTACATGCAAAGCCAGGGACCGGGTTTATGTTTTCATTTGATTTGTTTATTCATAGATAGGATTCGTCATCTTTACCGTTAGTGTACGTTGACTGTAAATAAGGTATATGAATGACATGGAGACGCTATTACATTTTTGATGGGTGAACGGTTCGGTAAAATTTGCCGACTGAGGTAAAAAAAAAATAAAAAAAATATGAATGAATAAACAAACCAGAGGAAAACGGCAACTGTAATGTAAAAGACATGGAATTATGGCAATACTTAAGGGTATTACTGCGACTGTGGTCAAAGAGATAGTACTGGTTGTGTGTTGTATCTTCATCAATCCTGTTGCCAAAAATAAGAAAGAATGGGAGACAATTAAAACATTTTTGCTCCAATAATGATGTCTTAAATAATTTTCGGCGTTGAGATGTGTATCGATACATTAATTAAGCCTCAAGTTTAATTATTTTCTTAAAGATGGTATAAGTCATGTACGGAGAACTCATCGCTCATTATTAATTATTCATAAATATTCATTTTTGTCAGAAGTATAATCATTTTAATCAAATTTATGAAGAAACTAAGGAAAGAGAATTAATCTGGTTCAAGTTGATTTGAATTTCGTGAAAGATCTTCACCTGATACTATTTCCATCATTGTTTTATGAATCCCATTTACAGGTTTCCTGCGGCGGCTCCTATGTCTCAACCAATGTCCCCGATGTCCCCTATGTCACCCATGTCACCGGGCTTCGGGGGCCAAGGCTACGGGGGAGGACAACAAGGCTACGGCGGGGGCCAAGGCTTCGGGTCCGGTAGACCGAGCTACGGCAGCAGCTCGACTCCATTCGGTGCCCCTGCCCACGAGCCCATGTACTCCAAGCCAAGGCCCATGGCACAGTCGTATGCGGGCCATGCCCCGAGGGCCCAGACGTACGCCCCACCTAGGCGTCCCCCACCCATCGTCAACCGACCCAAACCCCAGCGTCAGCAACCCCCAACCTCCCAGCAGAGGCCTCAGAAGGCCTTCGCGCCGAACCCCGCCGTCAAATCGAGGTCCTTCCGCATGTTGGAGGAGATGACCCAGGAAGAGGAAGCGAGAGGTATAATATTTATCACATGATTATTATGTTAATCGCGTAATATAATGTTATTGATTAAATGGGAGTTTCGGGCGGGGGGGGGGGGGGACTTGGAAAGAGGGGACGTGAGACTAAAAACTTGAAAATATTTGAGGAAGAAATAAAACCTACATTTGCAAAGCTGTCGAAAAAACTTATAGGCTTTTGAAACAAAAAGTAGGAACATGAAGAGATGGGGATACAATCTAAAGGAAAGGAATGTTTTCATAGAGGAATATCGGCAAATCTTGATCATTACACTTCCATACATCTCGAGAAGACAAAAATAAACGGGAATTCTATCAACATATGCCTTTGATGATCAACTATTAATATAAACTTACAGTCGAAAAGAAATCAAATAAACTACTTTCGAACTTGTTTTATGTGTCAAGTCACATTAAAAACTCTGATTTTACTGCAACTATTTCACAATGAAGTTCGTAACTTTACTGCAAAAATCTCCATAACTACAATATCCATACCTTATGTTTAGAATAAGTGGTTACATTCATAATCTCTTTTTACTTTTGCTTTATCCCATGTGCACTTTGTGTTTACAATCTGCTATTGCCTTGCTTTCATCTTTCACTGTTTCCCTTAGAGAACTACTACGATGATGAATATGACCCCGACATGCTTTAAAAGAATCACAAACATGGTATAATCTTTGCTCGTCTTCGTCGTCCTGACTTTTGTGCATTTGGATCAGTAGTTTTATCCCAATGTCATATAGGCCTACCATTATTCCCTCTTTAAATAGATGGGGCAAATGTTACAAATTCGAGTCCCTTCCAATGTCCTTTTCTTTAATATTTGTACTGTTCCTCTGTTGACTGTTCATTCGTTAATCAGCATAATGCTTTTGATTTAATACTTCATTTTCCCTCTTCTCTAACAAAGATTTGATTTTATATTTTCTGCTTTCCAGTTTCTGACTCTTTTAATTTATGCAAGTTTTAGAGGTTCTGGGTGTCGTTACTGAGTACCCTCTAACAATTTCTCCTTCCCTTGTTATTACTTCCTTTCTCCTTACTTACTTATGTTTCTAATTCTTTTTCCTGACGTGTGCTACGTTGTATTGTTTTTTTTAATCAATGCCCAATCCAAATGTCAAAGAAGACAGTGTCTTGATTCTGTCCATTTCTTTTGGCAAGACATTAATCTACAATTGCAACACTCGACCCAGGTGATGTAAATGGGTACCTGGCAGGAGATAATTCCTGGATATGCTAGAGAGCCATCATAATGATGGCAGCAATGCTAAAGCCAGGGTAATAATATGGAGTGCCAGAATTGTCAAGTCTGACAGACATGAGCGCTATTCAAGAATCCATTATATTTTTATCATTATTATCTTTTTTTTTTCTTTCTGAAGTTTGTTCTGGCGGAGGTCATGAAAATGAAATTCTGAATTGTATTTTTTTTTTTATAAATTATTTTATTAAAGACTGTCTCAGTTAACTAACGGCGTCAAATTATTCTAAAATAAATTCAAGCTTCGTGTAGGAAAAGGAAAATACAATTTCTTAGAATTAAATTCGTTAATCATATTGCAAATATGAATGTTTTTTTAAACAGATATATGGCGCCATACAAATGCTGTGAATATCATCATCATCATCATCAAAATGAGAAGAATTTAGGTTATATTGGCCTATTAGCATTCCCTTTATGCATAGATGTGGGAAATTGTACAATTTCGAGTCCATTTCCAATGTCTTTTTCTTTGATATATGTATTGTTTCTCTGTTGACTTTTCATTTGTTACATTAGTATAGTCTTTTGATTTAATACTTCCCTTTTCCGCTATTCTCTAACAGTTTCAATTTTATATTTTCTGCTTTCCAGTTTCTGACTTTTTTAATTTATATATGTTTGACAGAGAGGAATCAAGAGTAGGGATTTTGAGAAGCTATAAAGTACGATCATTCATAATCACATATAATATTTATTTATGTTATTATGAAAAAAAAGTGAGACTGTTACAAAATTAAAATGTATGTGAATTTGATACGATTCCTCTAAAAAACGTTTGGTCCATATCCTATGTAGGCTTATTTCTGACGGCTTTTACTTTTCCTTTCTAATTTGTGATCACAAAAGCAAACGAAAAAACAGTATTAAATTCTTTTTTGTATATAGTTTATTTCTGGTAATTTATACACAATAACCTATAGACCATTACCATTTTTACCTTGTGGCGCCACTTTATATATCCACCTCTATCATAATTACGATCACTGTATGGCGTCTCCGCGCAGCGTATGTCACGTGACCTCGGTAATGGACCAATCAGTCTCCTTAATGTTGCGATTGCAGAACATATCACTAACTATTCGAATAAGGCTCGGTCTTTTGTAGCACTGAATATTCTTTTCACCCTTTGAATGATTTTAAAGTTCCTTGGGTATAATTGAAAGGGTTATTTCGCTGACTATATTTTGTTACAAACGGCAGTTAGCAAAAAGGGGGGAAAGCGAAAAGATTCGTACTATGGCGCACAATCGTAACATACGTCGATTACCATAAAATGATGATATTCAAGTGGTTTGCAGCGTATGTTGATGTTACCTTTACGAGCAGACGTGTGTTCAACGAAGTTGAAAAGGCCGTGTAGTATCACGGCTTGTACTTTCTATCTGTCTACAAATTTGATGATTTTGATAATTGCAACGTTGTCAATTATTCTAATATCCTTTTATATTAAAAGAAAATCTCTAACAACATTTAAAAAATAAATATTAATATCTCTATACTGGTCGAAATGTCAAAACGTTGGTGCATTGTGCCTCAACATCTGGCAGTATTTTACCACGATCATCGGCCCATGTCCGGGTTTCATCTCAGTAGACCGACAGTCCACGAGACCGCCCGCCAACCAGACCGACACAGGACCGACGTGTTAAAATGCCAATGAGATCGACAGCCTACTAGACCGACATAACTAAAGGATACATCAGAAAACACTGAAAAGAAGAAAGTTATAGTGTTGTGTCGGTCTTGTGGGCCGTGAGTTTAGTGAACCCTCTAACAAAAGTTGTCAGATGACCCACAAGGCCGACAAATTATTGGACCGTCGGTATTGTGAGCCTAAAACCGATATTGTCGGTCTCGTTGGCTGTGGCCTCCAGATGACTGCCAAAAGACATAGATATCATTATGAAATGCTTATAACAAAATACCTTTGTTGTCTGTTGTTCTTTTTTCGTAGCTCTCGAAGATATTCAACATGCTAACAAACAAGAAGCACCTTCAGCCAACACTTACCGTTCAATTGACAATTACGAACCCGATGACGGCGAGCCAACTGGTAGACAGTCCCGATCTTTCAGAATGTTACAACAGATGACGGCTGAAGAAGAGGCTATGATGGGAGACTTGTAACTCAATCTGTAAACCAAAGTGCATTATTTATTGAATGAATTAAAAAATATTCCCCAAGTTTCTATGTCGGTGTTAAAATCTTGTTTTGCCCAGGGTTTAGGGGATAAAATTTGTGATATAGGCCTTCCCTCTATCTGAAAGGGTGTAACTCCGAAACGTTTAAAGATAAGCTCCTTTTCGCTGGGTTGGTTCAAATTTTGCTGAGGGTTGGTTAGCTCAGTCGAAAAGGTTCTCTCTTTTCGCTGGTCCCTGTAGTGCGAATCTTGCATTTTAGGTGAATGACTTTCGTAAGGGTGTCTCTTTACGGGACCGCAGTAAACCGAATGACCAGGTGACTGAAATTAAATTTGAAAAAGTACTAATATTGTGAAAATTATATTTAATTACAAGCCAAGGTAAATATCTAAGTGTAGGTAAATTGAGTTGGATTGAATAGATATTTAGCTGTGACAGGGAAAAGGTGCAGCACGTTCTAATGTGAATGTTTAATAATTTTTGGCAAATAAATGAAATATTAACATTGTCCAAGTTGTTATATTGCTTGAATCGCTTGAAAACCACGACTTCAAAACAAAGCGTTCTTTCTCTATCTCTCTCTTTTTTTACATATGGAAAAGTTGATTTATTTCGATCACAGACACACAAGAATGGTTGTATTAAGCTTTTATGTATAGAATAGAAAAAATGAAAACAGTTAGACATAGCCTGTTGCTATAATCTGATTTTCTAGCTGTGCAATAGAGGACTCGTTTTTATCGTGCGATCGAGAATATGCGATTTTTTTTGTGTTGGTGAACATTATTAGCTATTTGATTTTAATAGTGGAAAATATAATTATATTATGTTTCGTGATTTAGCTATAGTTAAGCAGACTGGGGTATAAAACCTCCAAAAATAGATACTTTTCGTGCCTTAAATACAATTTTTCTGTAAAAGAGAGTTATTCCTTGTTTGTTTTATGATGATTTAATATGGAATACTTTTTTAAAAAAATCGCGTATGAGTATTTTTCGAACTCTTTACCAAAGTGCATTTTATCGGGATTTTTAACTCCACACGAAATTGAAATATACAACTCTTTTAAAATACCCAAAATTTGTTTTGTTATAAAGTGTATATATTTCATGGCTTGTTTTTCCTGCGATTGCAGGGGCCTCACAATTTTGATTTTTAAATGAAAAAAAAGAAAAGAATTTTAACACCTCTATTTATTTTACTGGTTTGCTGTTTTGTGATTCGTTTGACAGGCGCTTGATTTCATTTGTCGCTGATATTTCTAATCTTCTTGAAATATTTGTGACCTTTTCCACTTAATCATCGCCTCCAATCTTTCATTTCGATTTCATGCTAACGGTACCGTGTACGGAGTGTTATAGCCCAAAGTTACCCTAACTATGCAATATTTTATAGAATTTGTCTTCTTTTTTTTTCTCTCTTAATGTAGAGGAGTGGACTCCACTCTTTTGCGAGTCAAGTCAGGGATCACTTATTTTGTAGTGGAATCCACTCCACGTCGATTGTGAAAACCACTCCAAAGTAGAGGTTCGAATTTTCTTTAATAGAGTGGTTTCCAACATTTCGGATTACCACTCCACAACAAAGTGATCCTAATATGACTCTTCAAAGAGTGTATTTCCGAAGACAGTTAAATAGTTGTAGTTATCGTTATTATGTGCCCTGTCCAATAAGTGTTGTGTATATTTGTTTTTGAAGTATTTATGGTGAGACATTGGGAAGGGAAATTGGTCGATTGTATATCTTTGGTAAAAACTTTGCTTTCGGATCGTCCGAAAATATGTAAGCCTTTGCCCCTTTTCATTATATATCACATCTTGAGTTTTATGATATTATTCTGCCTCGATAGACCTTCTATCAATCTATGAATTTAACGCCTTCGGAATAAATGAGCATGGGTGAAAACGATCATTATTTGGTCATGTGCGCGTATTTCTTTGCACGCGATCGCAAAGTCTTTCGATGAATCAACCCAAAGGACGACTTCAATGCATTTTTGTATTGTTTTTTTTATTACATAAGACCTCCTTGTAACGTTGCACGTTTCAAAATCAAATCAAATCGAAATCAAGGCTGTTGAAATTGTCTTAGGTTGATATTTCGAAAATCTTTTCGATCGTGTTTTTGTTTAAAGTATATTTATAAAATTACGTAAAAATTCGCGGTATGGAGATTTGTCAACCATAATAACTATAAAGGATAGCAAAATTTCACTGTGGTCAAGTCACTGTTACTGTGGTTCTCCATCAGATTCGTGTAATCATAAACTCTAAAAAGTAACATTTTAGATTTATAAGAGCTATCAATACAATTTTCTGAGACTATGGTAGTGGGAAAGGGAAAAAGATAAGAAAAAAAAACAGAAAGAGAAAGAGAAAGTGTGCTTATAAGAATGGAGTAGTGAAAGAGAAAGAGAGATGGGTGTATGTATGTGAGAGAGAGAGAGAGAGAGAGAGAGAGAAAGAGAGAGAGAGAGAGAGAGAAAGAGGGGGTGGGGAGAATAGAAAAAAAGATATTGTTTATTTTGACGATCATTGTTTATACAATTTTCTGATCCCCTTTGCGCTGATTAAAATAGACTTTATATCCAGGGCGGTGATGCGTGGAGGGGGCATAATGTCCCCCGTTAATCCAGGAAAACGAGGGTGGGGTGGTTACTCTCACAGTCCCTTTCCACCTTGGTCACTTTGCTTCCTCGAATGCCGCCCCCCCCCCTCCCCCCCCCCCCCCCCGCCCTCCGGTCGTTGAAATCGCCACCTTTGTTATCAACCACTGAACTCTAACACTTCGTAGTGTTAGAGTTCAGAGTTTGCAACTATTATAATCTTACTTAAACTTGTCTTTTAAATTCTAAGAGGTGTTTCATAAGGTGCTTATACATGTACAAGAGTGCACTTTCACTAAATAATGTAAAAATGAATGAATGAATGAATGAAGAGATAAATGAGTAAATATATGAAAAAATTATGATAATATTAAAGAATATGAATAACATATAAAAGCGATACATTAATGAATAAGCCAAAACCTGACTAAATGAATTCATATAAGTTAATAGATCAATCAATCAATAAATATATGAATGAATATATTTTCGTTAACAATTGATAACTTTCCTTCTTTTACGAAAGAAAATTTGGAAGTCGCAAATATCCGGAACGGTTACTAGGCTAAACAAAACTATATGGAGATAGTGGAAATCCTGAAAATCCTATGTGGGGGGTAAAAAAGTTGTATCACTCCATTACGGATACCGTTCAATAAAGGCCACGGTGGTTGATTCGTTTCCCAGTATTATCAAAGGAAGAAAATGACGTCACTAAAACTATTCAGGCGTAAAGAAGACTATTTAGTAAATGCATAAGAAAAGAAAGAAAGTACACTTATTCACGCTGAGTCACACAAGTCCAGCCGCCAGTGACGAATGGCTATTGCGGTGAACCACAGCTGTTGAATGCACATGCCCGCCTAGGTTTCTGAAAATAGAAACCTACTGAGTCAACGTCGTCTGCTCTTCGCAGTGCTTGCTTGATTGATTGATTGATTGAAATTAAAAAAAACATTTATTTCCTTCTAATTGGCAATTTAGTAAACAATAAACAAATATAATTAACAGTATAGTAAATAGATTAAAAAGGCAGGATGTAAAAACCCGGAAAGTAAATGCTGGTGTTGGGAATGCCCATTACTTACAAATTAGAACATGTTAGGGTAGAAACTGCATGTGAAGAGGGTTAGGCACCGGAGAATAAGTTCATTTTAATTGCATTTTAATCAGTAATTTTGTCCTGTATTGTTTCGAGCCTTCTAATGAAGAGGTGTTTACGATGACATCATCACAGACTAAAGAGTTTAGTTTAGTAGGATAACACTAATACTAGGCAGCTTATACATCTCATTCAAAAACCGGCTGACATAAACTGGCAGCCGTTTGATGCTTTTTCTGCTCTCTTTTTATCTAGTCACCCATGTGGTTATATAATATGCTGCTTGTTCCACATTATATATATATATATATATATATATATATATATATATATATATATATATATGTACATATCACATTATATTATTTTTTTTAAGACGTTATCGATCCCGATTATATTATAGGCAACATGTTCGGTCAGCTCGGATTCCTTTGATATGATAGGACTTATTTTTAAAAAAAATCAACTCATAGGGAATTTCAAAACCCTATTGTAATCATGTTCGGATTACGTAATACGTAACTGTCCTATTTCAATAGGTGACGTCAGGCGCGTACGCAGGGGGGGGGGTTGGGGTTAACCCCCCCCCCCTTGAGTTTTTTTATGTATATGTTTTGTGTATGGTTTTTTGTGAAACCCCCCCCCCCCTTTTGATTTTTTTTTTTTTTTTTTTTTTTTATAAAAAAAAAAAAAATTATACCAATGGCTGACCTAAAAAAAGGTGACCCCCCCCCCCCACGGAACAAAATGTCTAATTTTCAAATTTCGAGACCAAAAAAAAAAAAAAAAAAAAAAAAAGTGTCCTCTGTGAAGATCGCGCAGACCGTTATTTTCTGTCAGTGGGGAGGGGGGGGGGTGTGGGGGTGGGGGGGGGGGGGGGTTGTTTGATCACGTATTAAAAAAATGTATATCAATTTTTTTTAATTTTTTTTAAATTTTAAAAAAAATTATTAACCGGTTGGCTGATTCGCTGCTTAATATTTTCTCACGAATTGGGAAAAAAAAACAAGTATTCCTAAATTAAATAATTAAAATGATAAAAAGCCTCAATGATAAGGCATGCATGAGGCTTCTCCCAAGTGTTTGTAATTCCCAGTTTTCTCAATTAACTGTTATTAACAAATAATTACAAAACCCTTAAATTACAGCAATTTTATGTGTTTATGTTTAACAAATTTAGGGTCAACAACAAGTTTATTAGCCTATACTATAGCAATACAGTTTAAAAGTTGCCGCTCGGTGGACATGAATAATATGGTGATCAAAATCATTTTATTTGCAAGTAAGCCTACTAGGTGAAATGTTTCCCTAATTTGGGCCAGTGTACTTAAAATGAGAAAATAAGAACATTTTCCCCAGTTTTCGTTCAATCTCTGATTCGTAAGCCTATAAAATACTTGCTATAACAAATGTATAAAATAAAACCGTCAGTTACAATTTTTTTGAACGACTTATAAACCTTCTTCATCCTTCGAACATAAATTATCACTGAGCTAGGGGAGCTGGGTTGTCTCCACTTACTACCGGGGTACAACACGCTATAGTTTACACGAGCCATTCAGAATAAGCCCGTAAAAATTCCCTGGCATAACAGGGATACTGAATAAATTATTTTGATATAATGTGTGTACTGTTTAGATATTTTATCTTACCAAAAATTATTTTGACCGTTTACCTGTCAAATATGTCTGCGAATGGATACAAATCTAATATATTCTGTCGACCGTTTGATTAGAGTGCTAGCCCCCGGTCATGCAACTCTCCTGGCGAGCCACACGCATACTTCCTAGTTCGCATTGCTGGCATTCGTTGCATTCATTGATTGCCGAAATCTGTATTTGTTGTGTGTAACCCTTTCGTCTACTTTCACCAAATTTTCTCCTTCACTGACTGACATCGCCCACAATTTGCGTTTATCTGTGGATTTTTACTGTCTGGTTGTGTTCTCGGTGTGTTTTATCGGAGGTGAACTTCAAAGCCCCTGAAATAGAATGGCCCAGAGGCTTAACATCACGATACCGGGGCCCGGCCCGTGGGGCTTCCGTCTCGCCGGTGGTAGGGACTTTAACCAGCCGCTGTACATTTCCAAGGTAAGATATACAGTGTACACGTGCATTTAAAGTTTTCGGTAGCAGTAGACTATGGCCTACAATATGCCTATCCTAGATCTATCAGTGTAGGCGTAGCCATGCGATCAGTGATTAGGCTTTTCAGAGTTCTTTCATAGATATTTATACTATTGTTAGTCATCTGTCTGTGACTGTGTTTGTAAATGTAAGCAAAGATGGAGTACAAATCCAACTTCCAAGTCCAATTAAATCAGTTCCAGTTTAAAAACTTAGAGACTTATTTATTTGATATAATTTACTAAAACTAAAAGGCTCGTACTGTAGCTACCGTATACATATATTGCCTGTCAAGAAAGAGATAAAAGATGCAAGGGACGACTTGTGATCGACAAACAAAAAGAGAAGGAAGAAAGATTGAGTAAGTCGGAAGAATGTTGCAGTACGGTAGGCCTAGCCCAAGTCTACTCATTTGAATGATACTTGCTTAGAAGTTCGAGAAAGTGTTTGTCTGACAATGAATTATAATGAATATTAAAGGCACATCACCAAGTCATTAGCAAACACGGTCTATGGTGTGGTCACCACTGTGGTGACTCTCTGTTCAATTGAATCTTTTATCAGGGCAAAGTAAAAGTGAAAAAAAACATAATAGTTGAAACTACATGTAGACTTTATGTGAACAGGTAAGTGATATCTGTGGCTTTTCCCACAAGCAGGAGGAATTGGTTCTCTGTTTTTTGTGCATGTCGGCTTAAGATCACTCATGGGCTCAAACAGTTTTTAGAATTCTTGCAGAGCCTTTTTACTTGCACTGTACACTCGGCACTTGACAAGCACAAGGTACGATAATACACCAACGGCGGACTGTACTATACTGGAAGAAGAAGAAACAATTTTTTTTAATAATGATTCGGTGAAGCCAAACATAGTCTCAGCATGTATCCCTGAATGAAGATAGACTGCTTTTTTAGTCTCGGTTTTAATTTACTTACATTTGCTAGATTAGTTCATTCAGGGACTCCCCATTGATATCTCTGCTAGTCTGCTACAATGCAAATGTGGGATTCCAAGATAAAAAGTAAAGTAAGTGTATTCAAATTTTCATTCATGTGCAATCGACCCTGAATTAATCCCTGCTAATGCACACAAAACCTATTGACCGGTATTGTAGGAATTCTCACAGGTACATGTACAGCTACATGTAGGCAGGGATACAGTGAAAAAAATACACGGGAGTTCGGGGCAAATTAGCCCCCGAAATGCCAAAAAGAGCCCCCGAAAATTTGCATAGAGTTCAATGCAAAACAAATTAAAGAGTGTTATTTTCATGCAAGCAAGCTTGAAAAGTAGCCCCCAAAATTGTTAAGTATTTTTTTCCATGCAGGGATACAATACTATTTCAACTTTCCATTAAGCTTGAATGGTCCTAGTGGCTTAATGTATTGTTACAAATAAAGTATTTCATGTATGAGTTATTTTTCTCCAATGAAGTAAAATCTGCCTGTAGTTGTCAGTGCTAATCCTAGCCAAGCCAAGTATACTTGTACATGTACATTAGACTGAGAAGTTATTCAATATCGTTCAGGGATATGGATCCGCTGAGACTATGTGTGGCTTTTCTGAGAGCGTCAAACGACAAAACATGTTTCAAAACTCCCCCAAGCAGATAGACTTTCCGTCTGAGTGTACAAAGTACTCCTGTTGCCAAAAGTAGGCGTGAAGGACCTTTGTCACACCAAGATAATCTCCCGCCATGGGACATGAAAAAGTATGATAATTGTCATAACGTAATTAACATTGATAGCTGAGATCAATGTAGGTTTGTCCTGCTGAAGTTCAATGTATAAAACATAGTAATAGTGCTCCAAAGGACATTTACCTCTACTCTAGACAACTACATACTTCCAAATTTATACCAATAATTACCCTTTGGAAACTAAAGTATCTGGGAATGGAATGTTGAAATAAGGATGATATTGACCGAGGAGGGGGTAAAAATCCCAATGTTCTAGTGGTCGTTGTCAGGGAGAGGGGGGGGGGGATTTTTAGGAGATACTTGTAGATGTCCAGGGAGTAGATTTCTTCTGTTTCACATTGCTTGTTAAACTGATTTTATGTACTTTTTAAATTCACATTTGAAAAATAGAATCTACTAAACGTACTTCAGATAAAGTTGAGCCTCCCAAAACTTGTTTTTATGTGGCCTATTGAATTTGGCTTTGGTTCAATGAATGCACAAGGACTTCCTTAGGCTCAAGTCCAAACTGTTACATAATCCATCCCCAATCCTTTTATCTTGTCTTTGGTACAAACAAATTCCCAGTTATGGTAACAGATTAGGGGCTTTCTATGGCCCATAAAAGGATTGCAACAATGGCTAACTGTTAACTGTAAGGTAAACAGCGTTTGTATGCATGTTTTCTTACGGGGTTAGCTTGGTTTGAAGGGTGAGGCAAATCTTTGTAAATTCTGTCATTTAAACAGTTAACATTCCTGCATCTCTTACATGTACATCTTTAGGCGCCTCATGGAGAGTTGTAGATACAGATGCATTAGGTCTTAATAGTTAATACCAATACTGTACATGTTGGTATGCAGGATAGATCTACAATACTGTACATGTAACGATGTAGTCTGCAAGTACAGACTCTAATTTTACTATGTACCACAATTTTCAAAGTCTTGAGCAGAGCATAGATATGTCAGTCTCTGAATGTGTCAAGCAGATGAAGTACAGAGCCTGTTGTAGTCTTATAGTGCAGCCACTGTTACGGACAACGACAAGGGTTTATGTAGACTGCAAACTAGTGACACTTTGAAAAAGTAGATTTGTAAATGTACAGTGTACAAGGAGATGCATGTAATAATGTGTTTCATTAAGTTTGAGTAAATTACTGTCATCATCATCATCGTCATCATTATCATCATTGTTTTCATCATTATTGTCTACTTCCATTCAAGACTGGGGTAATTGGGGTCTTTTTTAAAAATGAAAATATTTGTTGCATCTGTCAATGATAAATATGTATGGTACTTCGGTACATGCCTAAATGTACATGTACATGTGCAATCACTGATCAAACTTACATTAACAATTTAATACCCCAAAATAATAGGATCTTTATGTTAAAAAAAGAAATCATTAATCATATCAGACCAAAGTTCATCTCAGTTTAGTAATCTGCAGATTATTCGGCTAATTCACCCTAGTGACTTTCCTACATAGAATCTTTGAGAGAAAAGAAAGAAAAAAAGAAAATTGAGTAATATGTACCGGTAGGTGTGTCCCTCCTTTGAGCTACATGTACAGCCCCATCTACCCCTAATTCTTTACACTGTCCTGAAGAAATGTCAAAAAGTTTTTGATTCCCTAGTGTTTGTTTTCCAAACATGGGCATTGTGTGAGCATTCCAAGCATTCTGCGTCATTCACTGTGGAAATCTAGACGAAAGGCAAAGGTCAGACTGGGTATTATGTGCTGTGGTTTCACAAACAACATTCACATTTCAGGTATTTTCTTAGTTATTACATGTAGGTCGTTGCTCCTAGCAACAGTGAAAGCCCGCACCGAGCATGCTATATTAAAGTGTATGTTTGTCTAACTGATTATTCCCATTTCATTCACTTTCCTGGAAATTGCATTTAGATTTTTTTCTTCAGTCAGAGGCCTACGCTGGGTACATAAAAAGTTAAAACCTGATTTGCTTTTATATTTAAACAACCCACATACCTTAATATAATAATATGTAATGCAAGGTTTTCTTATTCTGAATATATTTTAATGTACTTTTACATGTAGCTGACATTCATAAAGGATGCAAGAATGACTGTGAGCTTGATGTAAATTTAAGTACATGTAGTGTGTAAAATGCTTTCTTGTATGCACTGGTACATGTAGTATGAAACTTGATAAGACATGGCTACTGGTATTCATTGACTAATGATGATGTAAATTAAAACCATTGCAGTTATCAATACTATTTTAATTGATAGCTTCAAAGTGATAGTTGGTGAATATTTATCATACTTAACTACCAGGTATATATAGAGCATGATATACACGTACAGAAACTCAAAAGTAATTGAGTCTGAGACTTAAGACTACTGTAGGTCAGCTGAATAATGCCAAGACACACCCACCTACATACAATGTAGTACATAGTACATGTATATTACTGTACTGTTTATTTAATATTGTAGTCCTGCTTTATTGCATGAGTACAGGTCTATAATGAAGGCTTGCTTGATATGACGTACATGTATGAACACTCATTGTTTATACTTGGGGTTCAATTTTTGCAAAATAGTTGGAGATACAGTAATTGCACCTGTACACGTACATATAGTTCTGACATTTTACAAGTGTTATCTGTCATTCAAAGCTTACAAAAGTAGGACTATTTTATTGGCAGCAAAAATATCAATAAAATCTTGAGGTCATGAAAACACCTTTGTTATCAATTCTTGTAATATGATGACTGTGGGCATTGTTTACCAACTGAAAACAAACTAACACTGAAATTGAGAAGTCTCAATAAAATGAAGGGCTTTAGATAAAACTGCACATATTCAGATAGCTCTGGTTTGTTACAATGTTTACTGCTATTATTTACTGCTATTCAGCCATCTCAAATTGATCTGGTATGAAATGTGTTTGAATTGAGAAGACCTTGTAATTCTTCCTGAGCGTTGTATTGGATCTAGTCAAGTATGAAGTAATTATTTAAGTCATTGTGCCGTTAATTCTACATTATGTTAACGGTGTATGTGAATTGAGTAAACACCCTTGTAGCGCCAAACAGACAACACTTTCATTTTACATGAGAGTACAAAGACTGGTTCCTGACTTTAAGTGATTTATTCCCATGAAGTAATTTGAAAATATAAACAATGAAAAAATTGGATAATTCCCTAACTTGTTGCAATACAGAGCCCAAGATAACTTAGTTGAAACCCATTGAAAATTAAGAATATGCAAATAAGATTTGCCTATCTAAAAATAAAAACTTGCCTTTTGTATTTTGGTATAAATATTTCCAATTTGGGGTGAGATTAAAATGTTGATTTTCTGTGATCTTGGGATATTATACATGGTACACATGGATTAGTTTGGATTAGTTTTGGATTAATATGTACATGTAGGAGAACAAAAGTTCGCCCCTGTAGCCCCCCTGTATTAAATGGTTGAGTCTATCACATGATATAGGCTTACATGTAGGCCTAGCATGAATCCTATGATGTTAAGCTAAGAAGACGGGTGATAATTTGATTGTTTCCTGTCGCTTTCGAATGGTGTGGTCAGTGGCGGCATTCATCATAGGCGTCAAACACTTGTCAAAAGCCTGCCAGGCCTCGTTAAACGAAGAAGAGAGAGAGAATTCATTGGACACTCACCAATCTTTCTGTCTCCTTGTAGTGGGAGGGGGCCCTTTAAAGGTACTATGTCCCTTTTGCAGCCAACCCCAAATGCTGTAGAACTTTGCAGGAATTATGAATATGTCATGTATATGTCCTATCTGTGAAATTTAAACGTTAGCAGTGTCCTCATATTCAAATTATGCAAGGAAACCCGTTTACTTGCTAGACTTCACTGTCGGACACTATTGAGTGACTGACTGGCTTTTCTTCTTCTTTGGTAATAACATACATGAAAAGAGTTGTAAAGGGTACATGAGTATTTGTCTACATCAATAACCCACTTCTTGTGATGGCCAAGATTAAACTGATTGAATCTTTGCGCAGCATAAAATGTATGATTGTCTGAAAATCAAGACTATTACTTTTGGGCTCTATAGCCCTAAAGTAGATTTGACAACTAATGGTTGTTATTTTCCCACTTGAAGACATTTTCAAGCCCCACCTTTTTTAGGGAAGTTCTAAATTAGTATTATCTTTCAAATGCAGTTGGAATTTAACTTTTTCATTTTTTTGGCCTGCAAATGGGACATAGTCCCTTGAAAGGAAAAAAGCATAGGCCCTACACGTAGCTTGATTATAGATGATGAAGGAATCTGTCTTTTGCCATGGGATGGGCAGCCTCTTCCTCTCCCCCCCCCCCCCCCCCCAATTTTTTTTTTTTTTTAATTAAATGGAGGGAGATTGTTAGAGGTTTCTCTTTAGGAGGAGGAAATTGGATGGACATTAAAAATGATGTCAATGCTTTGGATAGGAAGCCATTTTTTTCTTCTACAGAGCTAAGGAGCTCCCCTTCCAAACCAGAGAGAAAATTGCACACTCAACCAATTCTAGTATTAAATGAAGAGGTCCTGGAGAAATTGTAGATGGATTATGCAACGATAATATTAAAAAAAAAAGGATTTTATGTTAATTAAAGTTAAAAAGAGAACAATCTTCTGCAGGAATGGTGAAGAAAAGAGGTTTCATTGCACAAGGTTCATCCAAAAGTGGGCATGTGCGGTACTTGGGAAATATCTCGGTCTTTCTTTCTCAGACTTTCTGAAGAAAAAAAATACCACAAATTTTATTTCAATACCCAGTTGTGAAGTACATGTAGGTCTACCCCCAAATACAGCAATAGTTGTCTTATGGGAGGAAGGGGGAGGGTGAAACACACCATTCCGAAGTGGCCTTTGTGGCAAGTTCTTCCCACATGTAGGTCCACTCAAGTAAAAAGTACCTGACAGGAAAGGCCCCACACAATTGCCTTCTGGTTGTGTCCTCGACTCTTTGCCTTTTGTCAACAAAAATGTGAAGAAAAAAAGCATTCATTTGAGCATTGTGAAGTTAAATGTTTTTTCACTTTATTACAATAAAGAAGTGCGAATGGAGTTGATGACACTTGAAAGCTTTCATGATAAAATGCAATCATTTTGTGAAAAGGAACGCTGTAATTACATGGAATGTTCTACCTAGAGTAAAAGAGGGAATATTGTTGTGTGAGTTTTTCGATTATTTTTATTGCCAAAAAGTCACTGTAATTTTTCATAAAATACATTTATGAGGAAGTAGAATGCTTTATTGGTTTGATTCTCGCAGAAATATAATTATACAGCTCTTGGTGAAAAAAAGCAGTATGCAAGAGTAACATCCTAAAAGAAAACTAAAGAGGAAAAAAGTAGTTAAAAAAGTTCCAGTGACATAAAGTGACATAATTCACTCAGAGAAACAAGTTGAGTTTCCTGTTATTTTGTGTGGCCAAGCAACTTTTGAACTAGATACATGTAGCCTATTTACATTCATTGCGTGTCTTTTAAAGGGTTTTGTCAATAGAAAAGTTGGTAAATCTAGATCATGCATATACGGTATACAGGATGATAGGAAATGGACAGTAAAATAGGCATTAGGTTAAGTTCTTTCTTTTTTTCTCTTTTTTTTTCCTCCATGAAATGAAACATGAATGAGGGATTAAAATATGTTTCTTTTTGACATAATAAGACTTAAAACTGGCAGTAAGTTGAGCAACCATGTTACAATCATGTACCAAATACTTGATTCTTCTAATCTTCAAAAGGCCCTAATCTGGTTTTAAAGCAAAGTCATCCCACGGCCCTCCGGCACAGCATATTACTTGCATGGTGCTTGTAGTCCCATGTATAGGCTTATCTTGTTGGGCTGATTAGACTAGATTCCAATCCTCTTCCTGTGGTCTTATAATGGTAATCCTGTTGTTATATCGGTACCTTTGAAAAGCCCAAATCCCTTTGAACTTCCTTCCTTTTTAAACTGTAGGATTACAGGAGTCAGGATGGAAGTGGGCGTGTGGTAGATTTAAAGGTAAAATTGATGACTGTATTGGACTATTGATTTGTTCAGAGTTTGAGGCTGGTACCTCCTTGGGCTGCCTAATGTCATCAACGTATCGCATGAGAATTGTGAATTTTCATAATAAATGAAATTTCCTCCTAATTTTAGAAATTTTGGCTGATGTTTACTTACATTTTAAAGGTAGAGCCATTTGATAATAATAATAGCATTAATTTTGTTTACCCAGGGAAGCCTCCCCAACATGACGCTGTTCAATTGCCAGGTACCTGTTTACACCTGGGTGGAGAGTGGCAAATGTGGATTAGTGCCGGGCTGGGATCCCTCATCCCTTGGATTGAGAATCTAGCAAATGAAAATACTATACAACGACATCTCCACAATTCATTTAGCCCATACCTGTAAGCAAAGGAGTGGGAATGTTGATTGGCTTCAACAACAACAAAAATATCTTTTTTTCTTAAAATAATTAAAGCGAATCTGCAGGTTTCCCTGCAGTTATTACTACAATCATGGCTCAACTCGAACAAGGGTCCAGCAAATATCGTGGCCCCCCCCCAAAAAAAAAAAATAAATAAAATAAATAAATAAATAAATAAATAAATAAATAAATAAATAAATAAAAAATAGATACAAATTGTAAAATTAAAAGTTAAAATACAAAAGAAAAAATGAAAGAAAACAAAATCACTCTATAGTGTCCAAACCCCCAAAGGGTAAACTATTTTACAGGTGCCTGATGCCTGAAGCCATGGACACCCCTATTAAAATAGGTATGTTTGTATCTTTCAAAATATGTACAAATGTACATTTGTACATAGTACCTTATATACTTACTGTATGTGTAGGCTTACATTCACATATAATCCACACCTTTAATTCAGAAGGTACATTTTTCAAGCGGTTTGTTTTCAGTTCAACTTCTTGAATAAATTAAAAATGGCTTCCTGATTGTTATGTCACGCTTTGTAGTGGTAGTGCGTTTGACTGATCAGTCAACTAGATCCTTTGTTATTTTATGCCCCATTGTGCATGAAGATTCAAGAGAATACGTGAAGAGTTTTATTTTCCTTTGAGTTTGAGAATAACAGGAAGAGATTATACTTTGAGGAAAAGACCTTAGAAATGATAATAAACATTGGTCTTGTTATTGCATATTCAGTCATTAGAACTACATTGTATCGGCTCATGTATTCAGACTCGATTTCATTTAGAAAATGAATCTTAGTCGCCATACGTGTAATTATGTATACACTGTACAGTCATTAGGAGTTAATGCAAATTACCTTTGGATTTCCAATTGCAATTTGCAGTGAGAGCGTCAAGGTTTTAGTATCAGTATCATATGTATCTCATACAGTATATACATGTACATGTACGTACCTGTACATAAGAGTAGAATAGGCTTATTTTAGGCTTTAAAAAAATAGTCTGTTTTATTTCAAACTTTGGCCATTCCGTTTCTCAAATTTTTCTGCTTTTTTGACAAATGAAATTCTTACAAGGACTGGATTGCCCTCAAGTACAGTACAAGAGGCATGACAAGCGCTAAAGCTGCAGGGATGTGGCAGTAAAGACTTGGAGATGTTTTCATACTCACCACCTCAAAACTCCATTAATCTACCCTCCATACATCTCCAGACAAGGGCATGATAGTTCCCGATAGTCGAGGGGTCAATGGAGGTCACCGGGTGATCAGTTGATAATGGGGCTTTTGCACAGCAGGATTCGGGATCATGATCATTTTCGCAAGTTGAGAGCCAGAAGGGTGATAATTTTTCGGAAGAAGGATATAAATGCATTAATGGCTTTTTTGCTCTCAGTGGATGATTGGTCCTGTTTCGTTTTTCAGGATATACAAGTATTCTGTGTACATGCAAGGAGTTAACTCCTTGGTTCATTCGTGTAGGCCAATTGAAGATGTTTCTTTGGAAAATCACAATATGTTGTAGTAGTAGACTTTATTGGATAACATGTTTAGCAGTTTAATAGCACAAGGCTAATCTTCTTCAGTGTCCTTTAGTGTGTATTTTACCATATTAAGGATAACCTCGGCCTCTTATATACTAGAGTATCTTTCTTTACAAGTATATTATGATGAGGGCAAATTACTGATAGTGTAGGCCTTCTTCACGTATCAAAGTAGAGGTGGGCAAGGCGCATGAAAATGGCCGGGTGCTGTTATGAAACATGTCGCATTTATGTGGAAGTAAGTCTACACTGTACATGTACATGTATGTTCATTCATTAAAAGTACGAGGGAAGACGAAAAAAATGTTTTCAGTCCTAAGGATTTTTAAAAACTTGCCCTAGACTCATATTAAAAAAATCCTTACTCAGCTGAGTTGTCAACTTACTATGCGCTATAATTAGTTGTCGACTAGCTCAGCGTTATTTTATAAACCGGCCCAGTTATTTTGTTCGTCACCATCGATTGAAAATTGTATTCATTCAGGCTCTGTTCATATTTTGAGGTTGGCACCTTTTTCCAACTTATGGGGCAAATCACCCAGCTCCCATCTATTACCCCTGTCATACATTTGTAGTCCAACGTCGAGATACCTTTCTCAATCTTAGGCCTCAGCAGGAGCAAACAGCCAACATATTTCTTCTTTCAATCCTACATAGTTTGTTCATTAGATGTGACAGCTTGGTGAATGTCAGTCATAGCTGTTTACCTGGTCGTTGTACCGAAAGACAGTGAAGAATTTTCACATTTATACCTGGTACCCTCATTCAGAATTTTAAAATCCATTGTATAGTTGCATGTACATGTATGCAATAATTCATTTTTCTGTAGTCTGAATGTTGTTAATTATATGAAAACGTCACATAAACAAAACATAATATCATATGAAGTGAAATAGAGGTTTAAGTAACGTTTTAAACGAAAACCTGATTAAGAATATGGGAAAACCGTATAAATGTAACTGGGCAGGGCTTACATTTTATCTTGAGTATGCACTGACGATTGGCCAGCTGTCATGTCAGCTGACCTCTCCAAAACTAGCTTCTTTATAAAGGTGTGGGACAATGTTTCTTTGAATACACAATACTATTTTTCACCCATGTACACCCTTTCTTGATTTATGATGTTCCATTACACAATAGTTTGTTATAAGACGTTTAATGAGACGCTTTGTACAAGTTTCTTACTGTGTGAACTGTGAACAGGTTACCTGAGACACGCAGAGTGAAGAATTTTACACTTTAGGTGCTGGGTGTTGAACTCCTGATTTATCTAGGCTGAATCATACAGTCATTGGCTGCCAAGAAAAAGGGCCCATAAATGTCTCTTTCACTTGGCTGAGGGGGTTTATAGTCGTTAGGTCTACAAGTAGTTTGTCTACTACCCAATTTGTCTATTCCCATATCATCTTTGGATTACATGTTTGTAATGTTCGCACATTTTAAAAGGTGACTATAAGGCCATTGAAATAGACTAAGATTCAGTTCAGTTTCAGTTTCTGTTTCAGTTTATTTTCATATTTCACACATGTTGTATAGTACATCATTACATTTAGCATGTTACATTTTGAACTCATTTTAGGATGCGTTTATACAAACAAAAAAGAATGATACATAAGACTAAGTTGAATAAGGGAAGAAATATGATGGAACCTAAAGAGAAAGCAATGCTTGTAGGTCATAGGCTCCGGAAGTTGCAACAATGACATAGTCTTGTGTATATTAAAAAAAGCTTGATCCCCCCTCCCCCCTGAAAGTAGTTTCGATCATATTCATCTCTTAATTCAAAATGATGTGCACATCAAGTTGAAGACTACTTGTATGTCTGTTTGGAGCCAGAAGGTCGTTAACTCATATACTTAAGCAGAGAGTTAGGAACCCTTCTGGCTCTGAACAGATGATGTATTAACTGCTGAAATAAATACAGCTTAAAGGGGACCCCTTGTTTATTAGATTAATTACAGCGTGAAACTTGTTTTAATTATCTTCCTAATTGAGGAATGTGTTGGATGACAGTGATGGGAGAGATACAGAGATGGAAGAGAAAGAATGCTTTACATGTACTTGCAGGTGTACTGTATAATGTAATGAAATTGCATTTGTACAATACTTGGTGGCATGTACCTGTAACATAACCATTTCAAGGATGATGTTGAATAGCTGTGGAGATAATACACAGCCCTAGCGTACCCCCACAGTTGTTGGAAACCAGTCTGTAAGTTCTCCATTTACCCTGACTGCACTTGGACAATGTACCATCATATTTTTAGCTCCCTACATGTATTGTACAAAATATTTATTTCTTTACAGGAGCTACTTTTTAATTTTCTGTTAGATGTTTTTGTTAGGTATTTCCCCCTAATTCTCTTATCTTCAGACAAGACTAAATGACAGCCCATTGACATTTTTTTGTAAACACTTAATAGATAATTACACCCCCAATAAACCGAAATATCAAGTATATGTACAATGTAGACTGTGGTATTGTCATTCATTGGATACAGTTATATTCAGCCTTTTAAGTAAGGGGTTTTTAGTGTGTTTTGTGGTCAAGTCTGTCAATAATGACTAGACCCAGTATAAACACTCATTACAATCTCATCCACCAATAAATACCCAATAAATCATAGTTACTGGCGCTAGACCCTGGAATGCCAATGATATGTAGCGATCAACGATATAGGCCTAGGCTTCTCTGCGGCACAAACACTTTGCAGTTGCCGTGAAGAATTCGCAGCATATTTTGGTGATGGTGCATAGTTGGTTAGAATTAGTTTGCAAGCACAAATGCTTCTTTGTCACTGAATTACATCTATATGTTGTCTGTTTGGAGCCAGAAGGGCGTTAACTCATATACTTTAACACAAACTTGATGCCCTTAATTCTGGCTTTAAAGGCCCACTGCACTACTTGTAGCTACTTGCGCCCTCTATATAACAAACAATGCCTAATCGGTGACCATTGGTCCCCCATGATCCTCTTTTTCTTATGTTATTGTTAACTGAGAGCTGAGTTGATGAGATAACCACCTGTCCAGTGACCTTGCAGAGCGGTCTAATCCCTCCTGTAAACTATGACAAATAAGCTTTAAACAGGTGTAATTAGTATGAATCGTACCCACTGGCTCACTTTGTAAACCTATCCAATTTTGATATTTATTAGTTTTAAATAAAGAGAAGATTCCTTCTTTTCGAAATTCAGAAGAAGTCATTAATTGCAAAGTTGATACCAGTGAGCAACGAACAGGGCACAGTTATTGGAAATTTGTCTCACAAAATGTTATCTGTGATACAATTCTATGAAACTAGTGGTAGTGTGAACATTCTATAGTTTGTATAACAAATCAGAAAGTAAGAGACACAGACTAAACACTGAAATAAGATGATTAGCCTTTTAAAAATAGATTTATATCAGACAATACTTGATTGTTGTTAGATTGTAATTGTCTTCAGGTTCATTTCAAGTCCAATTCAATTAAACGCATGGTGGCTTTTGCTAATTGAAAGACATCATGCATAGCAATAGACTTTATGTATCTTTCCTAAAGTGTGTTTCCCGTCCCAAAGGAAAAGATTTACACAAATAATACTAGAATAAAAGAATGAAAGAAGTCAACAGTACACTTAATATATGTAATATTCTTCAAAAAAGTTCAGCAATAGATACTATTACTAAAGTGCAGGAAGTGATCGTTGAAGCAACAGTACCATAATCATTCTTACATAGGATATACACTGTAGTTTCTTATAGAAATCCTAAATAGAAAGATGAAAATGTTCTCATGGGGGGGGGGGGGGTGATTTCATTCAATTGCTGCAAGGCAAAAAAAAAAAAAACTCAAAATGAAAGGTTGATTTAATTCAATTTAAAGCAATAACTATTGAAGTATATAATGAACTCTTTTGTAGGTGTATGCATTGTACGCCACAGACTCTAATATCTTTGCCTGGAGCGACATAAGATTCATGAAAAAATGCTCTGTCTCGCATTTGGAGTTTAGTGACTGTTGAAAGGTTTTGTTGTTGTAATAGAATTTAGGGAGGAATAAACTCTCATTGAATAGGAATAAGGGTTGGCCTTTCTGGTACTTTGTACTATAAGGATGTCAAAAAACCTTTAAAAGCTTTTTCAATCACACTTTTGAGGATACCTTCAGTATTGTTGCAGGACAATTATACAAGGGTAGGTTTATGTCATTTTATATAAACTTACAACTGTATGCAGTGGAACTGTTTTTCATAGATATTTCTTTAGCCTTTTAGGACTATCCCCAGGTTTTGGTTGTCCTTGTTCTTTTCAATATTATCATTATCATCCCTTTTGTATGCTTTCATTGCCTTTGTATGTTATCATTTGATGTTGCGCTCCTGGGAATTAAATAGAAAATAAATAAATTAATTGTTTTTTGAGTATGTTAAAAAGATACTCTTTTGCTTTTGTTGCAAAACAGAAACCAGAATTAAACTTGTTTCACTTGTGTCGAACGATTCATGTGCCAGGAATTTTGACAATTTTCATTAGACCCCCACGGTGCATAGATCAAGTGAACTTGATATTTGATAAGAAATGAAATCAATGCATTTGAGATTACAGTAGGTGTTGCTATTGCTCATGTACCAGATGCAATGTATTTAAAAAATTTAATTTAGCCCCCGAGGTGTGTTAATCAAGAGAATTAAATGGGGAAAAAAAGGGAATTCTATACTTTTTAACCGATTGCCTACTAAAATCGGAAGGTTCCTGTATGTAGCCTATGGGAAAGTGAGAATTTGGTAGTCGACTGGTTAACTAAAGTGTTGCAATAGAACATGCTGGGTGAAGACAGTAGCGTGATTAAATTTCCCCTAGTGTCCAAAGTTGTGCAATAGCAGATTGCATGTGCAACCCTGTCAAACGTATGGCGTAGCCAATTAACCAAATGAGAATCACAGGGGTTGGGGGAGGGGGTTCATCCTGACATTGAACTTGAGGAGTTAGGTGAATGCATTTGAAATTAATTGATTAAACAGTTATGTGAGGAGAGATCCTTTCAAATTCACATGTAGTGTAGCCCTTTCCACCCCCCCCCCCCTCTATCCCTCTATCTCCTATACTTTGGGTTCCTCCATATGCTTATGTACATGTAGGCTACAACTGGTCCATAGTCATATCTTACACTGGTCAATTTCCTACATGTAACTTCTGTGTTAGAAGGAATAGGGAGGGGGTAGCACCTCCTGTACCCCATTTTCACTGGCTATGCCCTCAGCCCTCAGACAGCAGGGAAAAAATTAATATTTATTTTTCGGGGGCTACTTTTCAAGCTTGCCTGCCTGAAAATAACATTCAAAAATTTGTTTTGCATTGAAGCCTATGTAAATTATTGGGGCTCTTTTCTGATTTTCGGGGGCTCTTTTTGGTCGTTTTGGGGGCTATTTCACCCGAGCCCCCATGTATTTTTTCACTGTCAGACAGTAGTCTTATAAAGGGAATTACTATCAGCTGATGAACGAATGAATGAAGTATAACAAAATCAGGAAGACAAGGGGATAAACCTCATTTATACCTCCTTTACATTGTACATATAAGTCTGACAGTGGAGGAAAAGTGTTATTTGTAATTCAGGGGTTATAAACCATGTGTATATGAAGGGAATCTTCCTGTTTGGTTCGTGCATACATCAAAATAGAATTTCATTGAAGAAAGGACATGCTATCGATTTAAATAGTATCCACTCTCCAGACCCAGTTTAAATCAAATCTAAAAACTTTTGATGATTAAATTTTATCTTGTTTAATTTAACAAGTGAATTTCATTAGGGATTGATATTGTCCAATTGTCTATAAGTAAGTTTAGCAAGGAGCATCCACGTATGAGGTGATGAAGTACATGGTAAATCTTCATGTATAAATGAATGAATGCTGATAATACCAACAAAAAAAAACTACCTACTTGTAAAACACACTACTAATATAAACTAATATGGAAATAACAGCATGAGGAAGGACATTTCTGCATTGAAAGTGTGTCGGACGTAGTTGTAAGTTTTCGTTTCAATGAAGTCCTTTTTTGCTTGAAATTCCTTTTTTTGTTGCCATCATGGTTCCTTTTTTTATTGCAAAAGGTTGGCAGCTCTGGACATGCACACTTTTCTGCATTCTGACGAGCACATGACGAATTTGTCTCTGCTCTGGTGGCCGTGTATTATGTATAAGGACAACGACAAAGCTCGCAGAATTGGTTGTGTCCAGACATAAAGCTTACAGAGTTGCTTGTGTCTTACAAGGTTATGGCATTCTTTGCATTCTTGAGCCATGGTGAGGCAGTCAGCTGGTAGATGTATGTAGTATTACTAGGGCCTCGACCGGTTTGTCTGCTCAAGGAAAGATACAATTACAAAATACAAGACAAACACAGACACGTTTGGCGAGAAGACAAAACAAATCAAAACACAGTGGACAATCAAAACCTATTTCCAACTATTCTCTTCATTTGTACGTCTCAAGGATATGGATTTTGCACTCTGTAATGACATCCTTTGTCAATTTTGATTTCTTCCCTTGTTGCGTTTGATCGCACTGTTTTTTGAGGGTCGGAAGGAAATCGTCCCTCCATTTCAATTTATGAAGTGGTTCTCAATCTTCTGGCTTCAGCAGTCGATGTATGTGATTACAGAGTATGAATGATAGGGAGCTAGTACTTTGCAATTCAGGAATTATTACCTCTATTGTAACCATAATAGTTTCCTAGCAGGAAATTGAAACATTTCAGCCTTGAGGACTGATTTTCTTCTTCCCCGTATTCCATTTTCCCTTAATACGTGCTGTATGTTCAAAGCTAGAAGGACGTTAGGTCTGTATCAGGATACATGTACAATTGTACATACATGTGTATATGACTTAATGCCCTTCTGGAATTAAACAGACAATGTATTCTCATATACATATACATTAATAAATGAAAAGCAAATTTTACACTTGAATTACCCACAACCAAAACTCATCTTGACACACAAACATGTACCGTATGTATTTCAACTACCAGTATTTATAAAGCACGTCGTAAATCTCTTCTTACATTCTGATAATGAAGTCAAGTGTACCCCAGGCTTCCAAAGTCACACTTTATGACACAAGGAAACTCGTTGAAGAAAAAACATAAAAGCAAATACGGTGGAGATAATTGTCAACTCATCTGTAGTTAATCACTCAGTCATACTTCTTGGATATCTTTTCACATGAAAGTCATTCTAGGTCAAACATGTAAGATATCTGAGTAATTTCAACCTAGTTTTGAAAATGGTAAGAGATAGTGAGAGACAACATTTATCATAAGGGGATGACAGTCTTAAATGTCATTAGCCGGGTTCACACAAGAGTCCATAAACTTAAAGTTTAGCCCATGGTTTTAAACGTTGAGTTTATCTTGTAGTTAAGGACCTCCTGATACCTTTGTTTTAAGACCTCAAATTTACTTGGAAAACCATCAGTGATCTTATGGTTAATGCAATACTTTCAAGCAGGGAGGGGGGGGGGGATCCTCACACAAAGTTGTGAGCCGTTTGAAATCTTTGGAAGCAATTACTTATAACGTTCGCCCGTCTGCAGTTACAATGATTGCGTACTTGGCTCGTAATTTAAAACTTTGGACACGCATTATTTCAGTCCGATGCAAACCCTCATGCATGTTACAGGTCATTGTTCAAAACTTTTAGGTTTTAGGCAGTGTTTTGGTCTAGTGTGAACCCTCATGGTTGTTAGTACTGTACATGTAGGTCATTGTTTCAAACGTTGAGGTTTCACAAAGTTTTAAACTTTAAGAGTCCCGTGTAAACATAGTTAGAGTTATATCCGCCTACTATCTTGGAAATTCTAGGAGGGTTATGGTCTGTATCTCGTTTTACTGGCAGGGAATCCTGCTGCGTACTGATGGGCCGCACCATTTTGTCTGTCTTGCTTAGTCTTCTAGTCCAGGCACAGTTTGACATTCAATTTACGGTTATTGAAAAATAAGCTTATTATAATAATGAGGAAAATTGTCACTAAAAATCTATACATATAAACTGTGCTTTTAACTTTTGATAATAAATTGAAAATGGAATTATTCTTCAATGTTTTCATTTTGTTTTTTCATGATTTTCCTCTACATATAATATAATTATATAATAATTATAGACTGTTATTATTTTTAAGAGAATCTACAATTTACAAGCCTAGCTTTTTACTAAATTCTCTCATATTTCACTGCAAATGTATATTTGTCAAAATTCAGGTTAAATACCATGCAATTTAAATTATACATCTGTATGTTACTTCTCCTCTATTATCACTTTCATATCATTGTAGATATTTTTATACCAATTGAAAGAATCATTTTTCATTCTTAATCGTTATTGCTTATTATATATCTAATGAATGTGAATGTGAAATCTGAAATAAGCTCAAACTGAAACTGAAATAGAATAAGTGATGGGATAAAGCAGAGTATTGCTCTGGTTATAGATAGTCAGCAATTAATTCTGTATCATATCACAAAGTGTTTATGCTTGCAAATGAGACTAAATTTCTATTCTTAGTTTTTGCTCTGTGTATCACTATCATATTGTCATTATTTTTACGTTGCATGGATGAGAACAGCTGTGTTTCCCAACATGTGGTCTGTGCACTGACATGCCATTGTATGATATGCTATAATTTTACTTCATTACACGTATGATAGGCTGTATGGTTTAATAATGAAAAATACCATGCAATGAATGATGGTAATTCAGATTACATTTACAGTGTACACGTATGGGGATGATCAGATGAAAGATTGATGCTAAACTTCTATTCATTGTCATTCCTTAACTTCTTTTCATTACTGGTATTTGTTACCAAATGTATTTCCTTATTTTCCTTACTTCACACAAAGTAGCAAGGCTCATGAAACCAATTCCTTGCAGAATTATACAAATTGTATCAATGATAACATAATTTTCCTTTTCTATTAAATAAAGTAAAATTTTAGCCCATTTGGACAACTTTCAAATACTGTTTTGACATAATTATATACATATGCAAAAGGCTAATGGTATGATGAAAAATAATATCGTTTTTTTTTTTTTTTTTTTTTTTTTTTTTTGGGGGGGGGGTATTCTTTTTTGCTTTTTCATGTTACGCCTTGAAATCCTAGAAGAAGTGATTTTAATCCTGTTCGTATTAAGGACAATCTTCAAGAAGCTATTTAATTGCAATCCTTTCTGTGAAAGAGACTTTAATCCTGCAAAACAATTGAAGAGTCATCTAAATTTTATTTTCCTTTTTTCTGTCTCTTTTCTCTTTCAGGTAACAAACTTTAGCAAGGCACAGCGAGCTGCTATTCTGGAGAATGATACCATCCTTGCCATCAATGGATATGACATGACCAACATAACCCATCTGGACGCCCAGAACTTCATCAAGAGTGCCACTGGCAACCTGTCCTTTACTCTAGAAAGGTGAGTCCATCAATCCTAGCCGGCATTGCCAAAATTTTAAAGCCCCACTGCACTACTTATAGCTACTTGCGCCCTCTATGCAGCAGACAATGCCTAATCGGTGACCATTGGTTCCCCCATGATCCTCTTTTTCTTATGTTTAATAATTGAGAGCTGATTTGATGAGATAACCACCTGCCAGTGACCTTGCAGGGGGGGGGGGGGGGTCTAATCCCTCCATGCCAAACTAGTGCAATGGGGCTTTAAAAGAACAGTTTTTAACTCTGTGTCAGTTGAATCAGTCGGGACTGCAAATTATTGTTTGACTTTTGCAAAATTCAACTTTGAAGTCTAAATAACACGTTTTGCTCAGTTGGGTCCAAAATATTTACTTGACTTCAAGAAAATTTTAGTACCGTAATTAACGGTGTATTAACCGCACCTTTTTGCCGCCGAAAAAAATTCAAAGTCGTGGGTGCGGTTTATACACGGTATGCCTGGCAATGTCTCCCAGCTCAGTAATCGGTGTGTTGACTCACCACTCGGAAACTAGAACAACACTCAAATTTGTCTGTCATCTTGGTTTGAAAGTAATCTTTCTGATAGATTTCAATATGTAGTTGATAAAAATAATTCCTCCAATTTTTCTTCTATTACACGGCGTACCACAAGGTTCTATCCTAGGTCCTCTTTACTGTTTTGTTTTTTTTTAGGGCGAAAAAGAGGGGTGCGGTTAATACACGAGGGCGCTTTATACAACGTTTATTACGGTAGTGCAACTTTGAGTTGTAAATGCTGTGTTAACTCTATAGCTATACAACATGCAGATGCTTCTAGCAGCTCAGGGTTTTCTACAGGTAACGTTTGAGCATTGTTTTGAACAAAAAGATGATAACGAATCACAGTCTCACTTTCGTCTCAACGTCAAGCAGTATGAAAACCATATAAATGAGGCTAGTCGTTAGCTGGAATGGTGATTGGCCAGTTGTCCTACATGTAGCAACTGACCTCTTAAAAACTAATTTCTGTGCAAAGAAGCACATTTTTTAAGCATTTTTTTGTTGAACGAAAGTCGATAAAGAATCACAGTCTCACTTTGTCTCAACGTCAAGCAGTATGTAACAGTATAAATGGGGCTAGTTGTTAGCATGAATGTTGATTGGCCAGTTGTCATGGCAACTGACCTTTTAAAAACTAGTATAGTATTAATGACTGCTTTGAGAGAAATAGTTGTTTTTATACGCTCAAGGGAAGGTTAGAATTGTGCTATTACTCGAACTATAATCAGCGCCTTAAACCGCTCGGCCATCGCGCTCTGTCACCATATCTAGCAGTTTTCTTTAATATATACATTTAAATGGATTGAAAACGGCTTCGCGTGGTGGATGCTTCGCCGCTGCTCCATTAAACGGGCCCTTCTTTTACCTTTACTTTTGCAATGCATATTGGCACGAACTTAGATCAAGATCTATCGGCAGATGTTGTTTTTTTGTTTTTGGAAGTTTATTTTCGTCTTCATGTCAACAATGCAAGATAAAATTGTCGGTAAAATCGATCGAGATTCAATTGTATTGAAATTACCGACCAATTCTTCGCACACGTACGGTATCCTCGATCGCTCAGACCATTTTTTAACATGTAAACCTATGGGGTAACCATGGAGACTGAACTATTTTCCCGGTAACCATGGTTACTGGGATTTTAGAACTGTTTTAACCATGGTTACTGGGAATTTTACAGAAATAGTTTAAGTTTATGAATGCAATTTCAACCAATCAGATGGCTGGATTTCTTAAGTGAGGTATATAATTCTTCTTAAGATGTTTTTTTAGACAATACTATTTTCCATGTAAGTACGCCCCTTTTGATACACAATGATGTAATGCAATGTTTCTTTATACAGGTTTAGATTAAATTTATCCTAGTCTGAACTGGATCTAACTGTTGGAACTCTTTTTTGTAAATGAAGCATTTACTTAAGCTTGATAAGGTCTTTCGATCATTTAGGCATTTATCGATCCTGTAGCAAGTATACTATGAGCTGTTTTCATATGATATTTGCACATTTTCCGGGCAAAGTCATGCCAAGTTTGAAGTTCATCAATCATTTTTGTTATTCAATTATGCTGAGTTATAGTTTGCTCTTGGCAAACGAACAATGCACGCAGTGTATTACTTGCATGAAGCTGTTAGAATATTCTAGGGCCTTTAATGTAGTATTCTCTCCTCAAAAATGTTCAGAAAGACAGAAAGTGTCTTTAAAAAAAAAATCTACACTGCATATGGTTTTTTTTATAGCAGGGAGTCTGGTTGACATTTTTTGGGAACTCCAAGTTAACATTTTGTGATTTGGAGGTACAGAATCAAAACTTTTATTTCAGGCACAGAATATCAGAGAATAACATAAGGAAATATAGAAAGAGAAAATGATAAAAGGATATAAACAATAAAAAATAATATGAATAAATACATAAAGAGGAAATGATAAAAGGATTTTTTTTTAAAGAATAACATTTGGAAATATAGAAAGAGAAAGTACCTTCTTTTAAAAAGAAACCAATACTAAAAGATCCCTGACAAAAGTTCATTCAGCCTTCTCTTTTTTGGCAAGAAGCTCAAATACCCGAAAATGGATATACATGTACCGGTACGTGACAAGTGAGCGTTGTCATTGAATTTACTTTCCTTTATAAAAAAAAGGTACAGTGTAGATCCCTTCACAAATGCATTACTGAAGTGCTTTTTGAATAGATTTGAGATTAACCTCGTACTAATCCCCTTTATCCATACTTTCCCTGGACAAGTGAATTAACCTAATACCCAATTTGATCATATTAAAGATATTGGTTGATTGATCTCTCAAGAACTTTCACAAAGGGACATTCCCTGATTCCTAAGTGTTGAATGCAGGTGCATCTCTTAAATATTTATTTAAAAAAAAAAAAAAAAAAAAAAAAAAAAAAAAAAAAAAAAAAAAAAAAAAAAAAAATCGAAAATGGATATTCCATATATTTTGTTGTATGATATTAATTCCCACATTTTTTGAAAAGTTTGTTCATTAAAGTGCAGATCCCCAAATATTTCCGGACAACAACATGATAGTAGCAAGAATAACAATTGTGAAAACATGGATAAACCTTTGAATATAGGTACCAAATGAAGATTGAAGTCACCAGACGAAAATAGTACCATTTGAGTGATGGATAGTCATACTTACAGGTTCTGCCCTTCAAACGTTTTTATTTGTATTTCTCAGCTTTTATTTGCAAGGTAGACGCCGTATTGTATTTTTGTTTGAGGGTCAAGTGTGTTATTATTTGTAGGTGGAGGGTTCTGAAGAAAATCTTGTACGTTGCAGAATGTTTAGGTGAATAGGAATGTCTTCAACAGGTTTTCTTGTAGCATATATACAGAGATGAATATTAGTGTTAATAGTATAAATTTCTCTTTCAAATGTACCTTTAGCATGCAGAAAAAAAGGAAGACAAGAATGTTGCAAAGAGAAAGAAGAAAATGAGAGAAAGGTGGGAGAGGGGGGGGGGGGGTGCAAGGGGGAGGGGGGCAAGTGGGGGAGGGTAAGAGGGGGAGGGGTGGTAGAATGGGATACAATACATGTAGCTGGATGATAATGAGAGAACACTCACTTTTTAATCGAAGAAAGATCACATGCCATGAGAGTTTGTACATGTAAGGTTAACAACAGAAAGTGATAATGGTGTTTTTGTGGGAAATGTAGAGGGGGGGGGGGGGGGGGGGACCAAAAAGGAGGGAACAGAGAAAGAAAGAGACATTTATGAAGAGACCAAAGAGAAGTATTTAAAAGATCGAAAAATAAAATGGAGGGCTAGAGGACTAATTGTAAGAGGGGGGGGGGGTGCTTGTGCAAAGAATGAGAAGGAGAAGTTGAGAATGAGTATGTTGAGTCTGGGCGAAAAAAAATGGAATAGCTATGCATACTGTAGTCACATGTGAGTAAGAAACGATTGAGAAATATTCACTGTCTCAAGTCAAGTAAAGGAGTGATGATGTGTGTGTGTGTGTGTGTGTGGGAGGGGGGGGGGATGGCAAGGCTAAGAATTGGAGATGAGAAATCTATGAGAAATCCATTCTATTTTTGGCTGCACCTTGCCTGCTTGCTTGTACATTGGTGCACATGTTTGACAGGGCTAACCTTTGCCCAATCTATCAAAGTCGTGCCACCCTCTTGGTAAACTTTACTTTCGTTCGCCAGTCACATTCCTCTGTGTACACCTATATGTATGTAGCCACAGAGCTTGGGGCTGTGCATTGTAGGCAGGTCGACTGTAGTTTGCAGGAATGCTATTCTTAACGTATAACAGAGGGTCTTAATTTTAAGACTATTCTGACAGCACCCCATAGACCATTTAGTCTGTTATAACTGTTCCTAACGACAACATTAGACTTTAATCAAGACTCTGTGGATTATGGAAACTTTGTGTGCACAAAACAATGTCGCTCATGTGTAAAAGAGTCTGAGATGTTAAGACTACATGTACATTGTACGTGAAAAGCACCCATAGATGTAACTGCTCCTGACAAAGTCAGGCTATGATCAAGGCTCTGTAAATAAAAATCATGTTGAAATTTAGTTTGTGGACAAAAACCCTTGCAGCAATAATATGTATATGGGAAATCAAAACAAAAGGGAAAAAAAAAAGCTAAAGAATCATAATTTTCATTTTCAAAAACGGATTTTAAAAATTGTAAATATGTTTTTTATTGCTGTTAGGATAGAAGTCTCGACAGTCAGACTAAATAATATGTATATTTCTCATTCATGCTTTACAGCCTCTCAAAGTAATCACTGCCATTAAGTTTTAAAAATGATTTTCAAAAGGCTCCTCGTTTTAACATGCTGTCTTCATATTATCGTCCCAGATTTCCTTGAGGAAATCTTTTAAGGCTCCCAAAACACTTTAATGATTTTCACCTTGGGTTCTATTTTAGGTTGGGATATTTTCTTAAGAAGGAACAAATGTGGAACAGTCCCGGCTAGTAAGTAGACTTGCGTAAAAATTAGTGCCACTGAGGAAATTGAAAATTATCTGATCCAAAAAATGTCTGGATCTTCCCCCGAGGGAAATTGCTGATTGCATGTGCGCAACATGAATGTGCGGTCATGTTCACGTACTCTGATCAAATTGATTGAAATATTTTTTTTTTTAAGGACAAATTATTGCCAAGGGAAATGATTCATCTGTGCAAAATTTGCAGATTTTGAAAAAGATATCCCTTGTAAAGGGCATATGATCATGTTTAGGGGCTTAATTGCAGCGCACAAGCATTAATTGCTTCTTTAGCATAATTCTCTGTTTTTTAAATATACATTTAGGTCAACAGTATTCCATTATTATTTTCAATTCTTCAGTATTTCTATTTTGCATTTTACACAATCTTATTACATTGCTTTATGTTAATTTTTGAATTCATATGTACATGTACTGTGTACATGCTTTTCCTAGCTGTTCATATTGACAGGGAAATAAATAAATCAAATCAAATTTTAAAGGGATAAAAGGCATTGCCAATTGGGCCCATGTACTTTTTCTATATGTTTAGATATCCACAAATAGTTTCCAGAACAAAGACACTAATTTGTTATCCAGTTTTCATCTGAAAGGATGCTTAAACATGCGGTTTATCACATGTTTCGCTATACGATGGTTCTTTATACAGCATTCAAACTAGGGGATAATAAAATACTTATCATATAGCTATTTCATTCTTGTATAGCTATCCAATGAATTCTGGTAGGCTTGCACTCGGGGTATATGCCTAACTAGATTATTTTTCAAAAATAAAAAGCAGAGTTTTCCCCATGCCTCGATCCTCTCCTTGGTACTTCAGTATGCAATGTGACACTCGTTATCTCCTCCTAATTGAATAGTCCTGTTGATAATGAACTGCAATGTGAGAGGATGGTTGTTGATTATTGATATCTAAATACCATTGGGTCTTCACTGGGTCATGGCTTGACCAGAGAAGTGCTTAATAGCTTGACCGTCCGTCCAGATCCAGCTAGCTCCATGGGAAGCTGAGGGCGGTCTATCAAGTCAGACTGGTCAAGGCAGGTATCTAAATATAGCCGCAGCCGTGTAGCTCATGGTCAGATATGAAGTGCTTAGAAATTAAGTGGTCCAAGGGAGGTAGATTTGGTCATTGTTGTAACTAAAAATATCTTTGATAATACAGCCCATCAACAGTAAGAGTGGGACGTCAATCTGCCATATTTCTTTTTTTCTATTTCAATTTTTTGTATAAATCAATTTCAAGTTCATTTTAAAATCTTTTTTACTGAATTTATTTGCCTAGCTGTTCATGATCCCTTGTCAACATGGACGGACCCCCCTCATGTATGGCCCCAGGAGGGTCACTAAAACACCCCCTGCCCCTACCCGCTGCCCCACCCCCTACCCCACCCGTCTACTCCGACTGGGCTCCATATAGGCATACATGTACATTCACTGGTATGATTAGAAAGAATTTGTGCGCCTTTAAAGAAAGTAAAATTTACCTTGCTTGTAATGAATCCTATTCAACAGAGGTGGACCCTTCTCATCTTGCAACCCCAGGAGTGTAACCAGAGCACCCCTACCCCTCACCTCACCCCCCATCTCCCTGCTTGCATCTATATTGGCAGACATTCTTGTACATTTACAATCAGGAACTAACATGTGCTCCTTTAAAGATAGCCACATTTGCGCTGCCAGTAATAGACCTCATTCAACAGGGATGGCCGACCCTCTTTGTCTTACAACCCCTTGGAAGGTGACCCCTGCAGAACGCCCCCCTCCTGCCCCCCTCCCACCCCCTCCCGCTGGTCTCGATCTCTCAATGGTCCCCATTGACGCGGGCTGATGCGGTGTTAAGCCGGCATACCAGGCCTGCATTCCGAACGGAGGTTCGCCCTACCAAAGGGACGCCCATAAAAGGAACTCAGCTCACGTGAAAGTTCAGGCAGCCCTACATAGGACAAGATCCTTTTACTCCTCCAGACGGTCGGTCAGAGGTTGTTGTTCTTGTTGTTGACTTGGTTTTAATTGTACTTAACATAGGTTTCCTCCCATCCTTAATCTTGCCCTCAGACCTTTTGCACTGCAGGGTTTCAATGTCCATTCTGTAATATACAGAGGCATCTTTATCAGAGGCATCAGATTTATTATTAATACATTTTGGTCATGGTTATGAAAGTATTCGAAGGCTCTGTCTTATAATGTACTAAATCACATCCCAAAAAGCTGAATGCAAAATGATCAGAGTAAGGGAAAAAATGGCAAAAGTAATGTTTACTTAGATAAAGAATGATATGAATTTGATTTGTACCACATTACAAATAACCCTACAATCATAGATATCATCAGTACTAGATTAGTAATTTGAAAGAAACTTCATGCCATTTTTACGACTGATAAAACGATGCTTCCCATCACCCTTTTGGTTGATTTTTTTCTGGGTCTGCATTTTCAAATTGAAAACAAAAGGTAACTTAAAGGAATATCATCTAAAACCAGGGTTCTTAATGTAAAATAACAGAGCCAATGTAAAATGGGGAGGGATGACTTTCCTTAAGTTTACAAAATCATTTTCATTTAACCCCTATTAGCGTTGAGCCATGATCTGTATAACATGGTCCCCGGCAAACGTTCCAATATTAGTACATCATGTACAAGCTCTGAGTGTGGGCTGGCCAGTCTAATTTAGCTCTCATCACAATCATGTGTCAACATACCAATGTACATAACACATGTTCGTGGGCATCAATTCACTAGAATGTCATGCTTATGTAGCTTCATCTAATATGTTAATTGATTTGATAAGGAAACGTTGAGTTGAGAAAATTATGCTCTATCAAAGCGATATAACTTTTTGAAAACTTATACAGTTTTTCAACCAATAAGTACTAAATTTAATTGTATACATGTACATGTGTATATGTTATTAAAGTCTATGAAATCAAATAATGCTCCATCGTTTTTGATGGTATAAAACATGGGTTGATACCAATGACTTTGAATATGTAATAACATTCTTAAAACAAAACAACCCTGCAGAGGGTTGCTGTTTATTTAGCCACTTCCTTCAGCTGTAAAATACAAATTAGTTAGGGTGAGCAATGACAACATTTATTCATAATACTAGCAATTAGTGGAAGGATTGGTAAAATATGCATTGGATGTAGAAGTAGAAGTAAAGAAGTTTTTGTATCACTTGTGGCAATAGCAGGAGCAGAAGTAATCTACTTTATAGCACTAATAGGGTTAGTAAAATAAAGATAAAACATAGATAATATCAAGTCAGTACACTTACATGTAACCCCCCCCCCCTCACACTACCACCACCCCCACCCCACACACACACACCATCCCAACCCCACCCCATCCCAACCCCACCCCATCCTACCACATGCAATCCCATGTAATTCCCCAGCCCATGGCTATTTACATTTTCAGTGTGCATTCCATATAGATGATAGTCCATAAACATACAGTGTTTCTCGTGTAACAGGAATGTATTATTCTTTCTTATTTTAGAAATATGTTTTGTTGCTTGAAGTGAACATTGAACAATATACTTTTACAAAATTCAGAATTCTATTACCGTACAACATGAAATGCATAAAAAATGAACAGAATCTCAGTGAAATCATCATAGAAGTATCAGTGTGAGAGAGAGAGAAGATTTTCTACTTTTTCTAAAAATATAATTTCTGCTGAATTTCATCTTGATTCCACTAAGTCCACATCTTCTCCTGATGATCAGTTGAATTTGGAATTCCTCCTTTCTTCATCTGTTCATCAAAAGTAAAACAATGACCTATACAGCCCCAATGTTAAACCCAAAATGATAATTCTGTAATCAGATATTGGGGTTACATCACTGAAGAGACCCTTCAGATTAAGCACATTATTGATTGATTGACTGATTGTTTACATGTAAACAGCCATACACATAATTATGGATGATATTTGTTGTTGTTGATGATGATGCACATACAGTAAAATAATTTTTATTTGGTGAGAGATTTTGATTTTATAACATGGAATATATAAGGAATAAAAGTATATACCATACAGGATAACCCATGAAAGTTTATAATGTATTAATTAGCTTATTTCTAACATTGGGGCCCTTCAGACTCCTACTCTATGGCTGCAAATTTTGTTTTGTCTTCACCAATTTTTATTTTATAGAATGCTAAAATTTGCTACAGGGCAATTCCACGGTAACAGAAGGACACTCAGACAAGATTTTTGAACTTCAGGTTCATACTAAAAGAAATGTTTTATTAGTATGTATTAAACTATGGGGAACAAAATGTGTTTCAGTCAAGTGGAAAGCTTCATCAACTTCACAAAGTTTGGATAAACACTAATTAACTGGAAAAACCATGTCCATTTTTATGTCCTTCCGTTACCGAGATAATTAATATGCACATTCTTAAACTACTTAACTATAATGACAATTTTTGGGGGGAGAATTAAAGGCACTTATATAGGTATTATATCTGTACTGTTTCACATCTTATACTAATAAAACAGTTCTTTTAGTATGAACCTGAAGTTCAAAAATCTTGTCTGAGTGTCCTTCCGTTACCGTGGAATTGCCCTACATGTATTTGCAGATAATAACACAGGTTCTTAGAGGTAAAGTTTAACCATCTAAAAGATGTTTTAGTTGCCATCTGACTGTTAACATATATAATAAAAAATGCATGTGTCAGTAACTTCACCACCAGTAGATCAATACTTCGAGTGAAGTTAGGGGCATCCATAGAATTGAAAACACATTATGGCTCCATCATATGACACAGGGTGAATCTTTTGTCTAATGGAGAAAAAAATGCCACCGAAAAGGTCTTGCAAATCAATGAGATTGTATGAGAAATATGAAATGATTTTAAAAAGTATTGCATTGTTAAAGACTGTTGTATATGAGCAGTTTTTGGTTTGAAATGTATTAGATGATTAGATAGTTCAGTATATATACTATAAAGTTCTTTGCAGCCTCCATAACACCAAAGCTCAAGACTTCTAATCACCATCTAAATGTCAGTGGGTAATATTATCCCGGTGACTTCAAACTATAGAGGACATTGATATGACTTATTACACCTTGCGTTCACAGGGCACATGTTAATCTAGAGGTGTCCTAGTCGTGTGGTTTGAGCACTTGACTGGAAATGCAAGGGTCGTGGGTTCAATCCCCGGCAAGGCACTAGCGTCCTTATGATCTGCAATTTTTTGTTAACGTTTCCAGCTATCAGAAACCATGGTCAGCACCAATTCAGCTTTACATAGAAAGTGCAAAATAACTTTTTTTGTTAATTGTCATGAAACAGATAGAAATTAGCTTATTAAGGAGATGTTTGTGTTACCGAGTTATGTAGGGTTAGAACAACTTCAAATTTCATAACTTGCTCAATTCTCATTCAGTCTTTCATTGTCATGAGACAGCCGGAGCCGAGATAAGTCTTTACCTTTCAGGGGGGGGGGGGGCAAGAGGTTCTGATTTTTCTGCATTTTATTAGTGTTATCAATTTGATATCAGACTGGACTCTCTCCTTTAAACCATTTTCATTTCATCAACCAAAAAACTATTTCTGGCTTGGAGCCAGGCTAAAGTCCCAGTAGGTGTATTCCATTTGGCAGACTTCATTCATTTGGGAGGTTATTGCATGTACTCCTGTTTGTTTGCGGCAATAAAGACATACTGCCTATTGGTAACACATGTTCTTTGTACAATGTCTCAGTGTTAAGTGAAGTATTAGCTTGTAAACATGTATGCATCATCTGTTTAGGGCCAGAAGGGTGTTAACTCATATACTTTATGCCCTTCTGGCTCTGAACACACATTATTCAACAACACAAGTTTGTAAAATCCATGAGAAGTTTGGATAAGTGCCCCCCCCCCTGATATTTTGTCAAAATTTCTTTGAGTTTTCATGTACATGTTGAAGTTGGTAAATATAGTAACAAATCTATCCGTTTGGGAGGCTTTGTTCTTCTTAAAAAAACCTAGGACTGTTAAAGGCCTCATTACTCAAGTTCTCTTTTACATTATGTTGTCTTTTCTGTATACATTTGAAAATTATGTAAAAGTGCATACAGGGATATGTATGCATGTAAGGTCTGTGTATTATTATGAAGACAGTGCCAAGGGGGTGTGTCACTTATTTCCATCGAAGGGGGCATTTCTGTTGAAGTCATAACACATGTATGACATACATTTAAATCTCATTAATTGAAAAAGATTAATGTACTAAAGGTAACAAAGGTTTATATCACATCACGTTTCTAAATGAAGTGTGGATAATCTTGTCAATGCTGTTCCAGCTGTTCATGATTGCGTGGAGAATCTTCAGCCATATGAACACACTCATCTAGACCAGGATACCGGTATCAGTTACACTACCAGTAGTGTTTCCAATATCAGCATGTTTACTTGTATGTTTACTTGTACGCTTTCAGATGACCTTCAACTGCTAATGTCAGACCTCTGTCATCTATCCAGAGCTGGAATATTCTTCTGTCTCTCAAACTTACAATTTGCTTAATAAATTCTTTAACAATACCGTTACCAAGTTCTGTAACTTTTAAAGTATGTGAAAAATTGATTTGACCTGATTTATTTTTCTTCAGAATGTGACATATTAGACTTAGAGCCTACATCTAAGGTATTCAACAAAGGTGCTATTCCAAACAATCCACCTTTCATTGTATGATCAAGCCTTTTATTAAGTCAAAGCAGACCGGGAGCCAAATATCTGAAAAAGCGGCTCCCGGTCCTTAAATTTTTTAGAGGACCGGGAGCCGTTTTCCAGGACCAGGAGCCGTTTCCAAAATTGATGAAAATATGTATTCCTTTAAATTATTTGTTAACCGTTACCTTTTATTTATACATACGGTAGTTTAATTTCTAGTTTAAATGTTGAGCACTCTAATATTAAATCACTCATACCTTGGATAAATCTGTCATTTGTAGTTGTTGTTGTGGTTCATGTTTAATACTATTTTCATGCTGTTAAATGCAAAAATTGAAAAATGTTAGGAAGGGGGGAATTAAATTATTTTTACAATTTTTTTCATGCAGAGCTGTCAACCTGTCACTTTCAAAAAACATATTCATATTTTAGGTGAAAAAACAGATTTTGCCTGTTTTACGTTTTTGTTATTTTCCCTATACAATGCTATTGCATTTATGTTTCTTTGAATAAAAACGCATTCAATCATTGAGAGCGGCCGACCTGTCGCTTAAAAAAAAATAACAAAAATAATAATTAAAAAAAATTAGAAAAAAATTAGAAAATTAAAAAAAAAATATTTGTTAAATATTACCTATTTTATCAGAAAAATCCATTATTTAAAACATCACAGAATTTTAGTCAATGAGTACGAAGGTCGCTGAATTGCGGCGCAACACACGATGATGTTCTATGCCCAAGGTGCGGCACCCATTGGTGCTTAATTGCGGTCGAATCAAGGCAAGTCTGGAGTTGCAATAAACTTTGTACATAAAGTCAATGCATCAGCAGGTCCGGTGTTCGTTTTTCATTTGACTTTTTGAAGATACCATCACATTCGAAGGGCATGCGATAGGCGAAAAAACTGGTAACAAAATCGCTGATTTCTTGATTTTTAGCGCTTTTTTGGTGAAGTTGTTTCTTAAAACTGGGCTAAACCCCCGTGAGCTTTGGAAATATGGCTCCGATTCCGCATTTTTGACAGCAAAATTTGGCTTTTGGGATGGATTTTTGGAAGTTACATCGGGACTTTGTTGTACTGACACTGTGTGTGTAGTGCAGTGCACTGATTATGTCATTTGTGTGTGTATGCATGGCCTGGGGAAATGCTCTCGTCTTTGAGTGGTGTACATCCCCTGTATTGTGTGCAATGTAAATGAGTGCGCGCTACAGGAATCGCCAAAACAAAGCAATAGCGAAACTATGCATATGCTCGTTCTCACAGCCAGCCGCTAACCACGTTCGCACAGTCAAACTTTTAGACGGAGTGAGAGTGTTGTTCGCGTACTCTCGATCTCAGCTAGCGGTCTGCACGCCGCTGCTATAGCCCCCATAGCAGTGGCGCTAGGAGTAGGATTGCGCTCGTATTCGTGCTGCAATTGTTTCTGGGCGATTTTAATTAGGATTCTCATTATAAAATGATTTGTTAGGGTTCATTCAGTCCACATTTTACTCGTATCAAGTAAGTTTTTGTCACATTTGTGAACATTAAGTGCTAGACATGTGGAAGTTTATGAAACAGAGAATGTTAATTCTCCCAGACCGGGCGCCAGAAATAAAAAATGACCGGCGCCCGGTACTCATTTTCCCCGTCTTACCGGGCGCCAAAAGTCAGGGACCGGGGGGTAAAAATCGCCCGGCGCCCGGTTAATAAAAGGCTTGTGTATGATAGCATTGACCTGTCAACACTTACTTTGATGTTGCTTTTGTGAAATTGTTAATTGAGTGAAGAAAAAGTAGCCTGCGAACACAAAATTTCAGTCGTTTTACCAATTCAAACACATTCATTCTTCAAATAACATTCAACCATGTGTGTCGTATTTTCGGAATACGCCTGTTTGATAAACCATTCATATGTGAGTTAGTATTTGCACATTACGATTGCATTACCATTAAACCTGCTGAGATTTATTTTAATGTTATTGGTTGGCTAATTTTGACAGGTTAAAAATAGAATGACCTTATGAACACATACTACCAGTAAAGTTTCCAATATAAACACAAATCAGTGTTCAAGTGACCTTGGGCTTTGTGTGTCGTATTTAAACAAAATGATTGCATTGTCACGACAGTCACGACCTGTTAGAATTTATTTTAATGCTAATTTCTATCGTAGAGAATCGCTGTAATTGTCAATATTTATTTTACTCTTGAATTATTGTCAGTCTGCATATTATTGAACAATGTCAATGTATGCAGTGACTTGCACTTGTAAAGGAAGGATTTCTATTTCCAGTATTTCTTTTCATAACTTAAGGTTATGCTTACAATGCCTTCATACACACTATTCTTTCTTTCTTGTTAGTAGAATATTGAGCCTTGGTTACATTATAAAGGTTTAAATCCATTTGGAATGCCATGCCTCTATGATTTTTGTTGATCAAGGTTTAGTGGATACTTAATGTACACAAAACTTGTTCACATTACACATCAATCTTTGGCTGACTTCTTTGACATGTTTTCACATCGAGAAACCATGACAATGACATGCTTAAATGCTTGATAACACGTACATGTATGCAAAAATTCATTTGAACATATCAATGCTCAAATCCATATTCAACATTTCCATTTGGAGAGGTGGGGAGGGGGGGGGGGTGGTGGAGGGCATTGTTTTGTGATAAATGATGACCAATGAGGCCAAAGAAGACACAATGTTTTGATGACAACTCAACATTCATGGTCATTTCAAAGGTGTTTCCAGCTTGGACAAACCTTAGGAGGATAGCCAATTAAGATGGCTCTTTTTTGGATCAATACCAAGTCAGATCTCAAGAAGGAAGCTTGATTAATAAAGATAATTGTATACAGCATAGATGGCCCACATGTACATGAATATGACTGTGTTACTGTGGTAATTAATATATGAACATACTACTGTGAAACCTGTATATAATGACCGCTCAAGGGAGACAAGAAAAGTGGTGTAAGTTTAAAGGCAGGTGGTCTTTATGTACAGGTTTCTTTAGTTCACGTTTCAATGAGAAACTATTTTCAAGGGAAACAAATGTGGCCTACATGTATATGGACAGGCGGTATTTCTATAAAGGAAGTCTCTAAAGCAGGTTTGACTTTAATTTGAAAGAATCTGACTGAAGTATTCCTCTTATATTGAGCAAATTGGGATAACAGTTAAAGTTAAGAAAATGTCTCTTCATCCTCTCCTAATGTTAAAACAGTTGGAAATCTTTCAAAATCTTTGTGAGTGGTGGGCATGATATTTTGATGGATACTTCTTTTTCTTTTTGCTGAACTTTCACACCCCCACTCTGATTTGACTTGAATAAAATCGTCCTGTTTGTTATTTTCTGACCCCTGATCTAACCGTTTCTTGTTGAGAGCCAAAATGCATTATGGTACTTTTCATAGAGTTTGAGCCAAAACGGCATTACGTTATATGATTGTACACAGTTTATGCCCTTCTCGCTCTCAGCAGATGATATTACCACTCCTTTCTGATCTTGTTGTCCTGATGAAATATGTTCAAATAAATAATAAAATTATTCTTGAAGAATGTTGCTTATGTATTTTTACACCACAACAATCTATTTTTTGAAGAAGCATGAACTTTTGAAGAATGTCAGTAAATCTATTCATGTGGTTCTTCTCAGCTGAAATCCTCACACCCACTTCCCACATTCCTGAGGTTTTACTCCTCTCTGTGTGTCTGTCTCTCTGTCTCCCTCTTTTCATGCGCATCTCTCCCCGCCTCTCCCCATCTTTCCCTCCCCTATCCCCATCTCTCTCTCTCTCTCTCTCTCTCTCTCCCTCTCTCTTTCTTTTTTTCTCTCTCTGTTTCTTTGCCACTGTGTTTGATGTATCCTGGTACTGAACAATTTAAACATTTCTTTTGGAACATTTTGTGAGGAAGATGATGAGCAATTTTGTCTAAGGGAAGGGGTTGGCCATCTCTTCCTGTCCCATTCATGCATTCTATACACCACATGGAATGTTTTAATGAGGTAGTCGTTAAGTGGGAGTATCAATATTTGTAGTATAAATCTGATAATGAGTGTCTACAATGTACGGTAGGCCCATAAAGATGGGACCTGCAGATAATAACAAATACCGGTAGTCATGAATGCAAAACGGTCAATTGCCTAGAGCTAATTCCTGTTATAGTATGTGTTTGTTGTACATACATGTTCTTTTGATCCACTCCAAGTTATAATGGAATCCATTACAAAAGTAGTGGATGAATAACTCTTTGGGAGTTGATTCCACTTCATGTAATAATGTGGATTTCTACTCCAAAGAATGTGAGCCTCAATATGACTCTGTCAAAGGTGTATTTCCACTCTTATATTCAGAGAGTTCATATACATGTATTACAGCACATCAACTTGCATTGAAACAAATACTGTTGGAATTCAAAATTTGTTCTGTCTTCTTTACCTTTGTACACACACACACATACACAAAAAAAATGATGATTTCTGAAGATATTTTAATCAGGGTGTAAATTGAATCATTGTTTCTAACTTTTAAATGTTCGGCACCTTCTTATTTTATTATACAAATCTATAATGTTGATGAATATATTTTTTACTAGAAAACATTACATTTTAATTTGAAGCAAACTAAAGCAAATTCAGATTGAAACCAGTCGTGTTATGTACAAGTATATTGAGAGCTGGAATGGTAGATGCATAATTATGTATATACCATGATAGCAAAATGATCCAGCACCCCTCAGGGATGGCAGAGAGTAGTATGTTTATATATTGGCTAGGCTAGATGATGGATTAGGGTATATTTGGTCATCCATTGTAATTGAAGGGTAGGATAGAATGAATGCTTGGAGATGGGTAGCTAAGGGGGTTGGTGGGCATGGCTGGTGGCTTGTCACCTCCTTTTTACTTGTATCTATATTAGATGTAAAGATACAGAGAGAGAGAGAGAGAGAGAGGGAGAGAGAGAGGGAGGGGGATGAGAGTGAGATACAGAGAGAGGATAGTCACCTCCTTTTTACATGTTTCTATATCAGATGTAAAGAGAGAGAGAGAGAGAGAGAGAGAGAGAGAGAGAGAGAGAGAGAGAGAGGAGAGAGAGAGGGGAAAGGAGAGAGAGAGGGGGGGAGAGGTAGACAGGATATATGACAGAGAGAGAGAGAGAGAGAGAGAGAGAAAGAGACAGATGGATAGTGGATGTGCTATTTTTTCATATTACAAAATAAATGATAGGTCGGGTCTGTGGGCTTCAGTTTATTGTAATTAAGCAATAGTACACAATGGTGAGGAAGGGGAGGGGGAAGGGGGGTTGTGGTCCCCTTGGTTGTATCTACATGAGATGTAGACATGGGGAGATGGAAGGAGACCATAGAATGTTATGAGAATATGATGTCCTACCAGATGATTGATGTGTAGGCTATTATGGGCATCCATCATTAATTGAGAAATAGTGTTCATAAAAGGTTTGAAGGATAAAGAAGTGGGAAGGGGGATAACATTTCATTTTCATATATGTATTTATCCATGGGGCCATAAAATGGTGATGGACAATTATATTGGATAGTTTTATTTTCCATATTGGCTGTGGTTCATAGAGGATTGATGTGAGCATCCATCATTATTGAGAAGTAGTAATAACGAAGGTCGACAAGGAGGGGGTAGTGGGACTTTGGGGGTGGGGGGATATATGTATGAGATGTAGACATGGGGGGATATAAGGGAAGGGGAAGAGGGAGTTATTGTTATATGCTGGCTTTGCTAGGTGACTAATTGATGAACATCTACGATAAATGAGAAATAATGTTGAATGGATGGCTTGAAGGAGTGGGGGGGGGGGGGTCATATCCTGGTCTTATCTTTATGAGATGTAGATATGGATATATAAGAGGGGAGAACTATCTTTCATTACATGCTCACAGCTGTGCAACATGATTGATTGATAGGCTATTAATGTATATGTAGTCATATTCTATTTGAGACATGATGGGAGTGATAGCTAAAGAAGGGGGTGTGGGGTTGGGGGTTCCATGGACTTATCTGTATGAGATATAGACATGGCGGGGAGTGAAAAGAATGTGCTATTCTTGGATAGTCCTATTGATGCTGCACATGTTCACTATATGTGTGTTTACACTTCTTCTCACACCACTTGTGTTATATCTTCAAATTATAACATATCAGTATCAGATATTTACATGACCTTTTGCAATCTTTGTTTTTAAATGCAAGTCTTGAGGAAGGTAGGCAATTTCTCAAGTCGGCAATAGATTTTTTTCTTGTTATGAAAAGTATGGAGATTTGTTGCTAAGAAGTGGCACATCTTCATATTTCAGGTTCGATATACACCTGTTCATGCTAAATGTACTTAAATCGTTGTAAACTCTATGCATTCATGGAATATGTTCCGAAGATTTATGGCTGGTCATACTGTAGTTGAGAAGTTGTGATTGATCATAGTTGAGAAATTGTAATAAAATTTATGACTAATAAAGTTAAGTCCACCAGTGGAATGATTCACAAAATTTACAATTTTCCTGGAATTGGGTCATGTACATGTAGCCTCCTACGAAGCCCCCCCCTCTCTCTCTCTTCTCTCTCTCCCATTCTCTCTCCCTCTCTCTCCTTCCCTCTCTCTCTCTCTCTCCCATTCTCTCTCCCTCTCTCTCCTTCCCTCTCTCTCTCTCTCTCTCTCTCTCTCTCTCTCTCTCTCCTTGCTCCTTTCTCCCTTGCTCTCTCTCTCTCTCCCTTGCTCTCTCTCTCTTTCTCTCACTCTCTCTCTTTCTCTCTCTCTCTCTGTCTGTCTGTCTCTCTGTCTCTCTCTCACTCTCTGTCTCTCTCTCTCACCCAAAATTAATCTCAATGCCATGCAGTATAGGCTTGAATGATGAAGAAGAATGAGGATGTAGGTGCGTAAAGTTCTAAAATTATCCCAAAAAGTAAATAGAAAAATGAATGAGGATTGGCATGTGCGGGGGTGGTGACACGTAATGTGATTCACCTTACCCATTCTCCTGTGAGCAAAGGCACCATAAATCTCGGATTACATGCCTAACAGGAGTATGTGCAAAAATTTACTGGTAGCTTGGAAACAGTGATTTCAGAAGTTATTTTCCCCCAAACTTGTTCAATCTGTGATTGATACCTCAGAGAATTTGTAATTCCATTTGTGTTACGTTGATTGACGAGGCTGTACTCATGTAAGTATCTATTCACTTTGCAATGCAGCATTCTGTTAATAATTGACCAGAGCGTAATAAAGGAGAGTGCACTGGTGGAATGACTCATCAAACTACTTTTTAGGATCAACCTGAAATCAATTCTTAACCATATCAATGTTTTTTATTGGCTGCTACATGTAAATGTACAACATACCATTTAAGATGTATTGTATGTCACTCATTGTTAAAGAATTCCTTCAATATTATCTTTGCTTTACATGATGGTGAGTGATGGGTCTGTCAAGAAAGTTGGATCACTTTTTGTGACATACCAGAAGTGAAAAACTATGTCCCCTATCAATTGTAACAATGTTTGCTCAAATTAAAGATAAACTTGAGTTCTGGTAAAAAAAGAAAATGAATTCTCACAAAAACTAACGAAACTTACACTGAATGTTCAAGATTACAAATAAATGTCATGTGCCAAACAATTTTGAAAGAAAATGTATACCGGCTGAGTAATGAGCATAGAAAGATAAGGAAATCAGGGTAGTACTAGCCCCGACACCATATGTGTTGTCCCATGTACATCTTTCCGTGTAAGTGATTGTTACTTTACCAAGACTGCCAAATTTATGATGATTTTGATGACTGCAGAACCTTGCATTACACACCATTACTTACATGCTATATGATCAACTTTTCTGATCCATTCCACACCTTTTCTTTCACAATGCAATCGCATTACCAGAACTCAAGTTTATCTTTAAGTTTTCCATAAAAAGCATAGCCACTTATATCCAGAAGTCCTCAAGCTTCATGCTTTATCAATATCATGGACCCAAAGTTTATGTAATGTTATATGAATATGGTGTCCATGTAACGCTGGTAAAAAGAGAAATGTGTACTAAGCAAAGATTTTGAAGAAAAGCAACTGAAACAGGAACGATTCTGGCAGGGCACTACTATGCATTGCATAAAAATCTTCAACAGATAATTTCATCTTCCATGTGTAGTAGAAGAGCTCATACCTACGTTACATGAACACCGTCATATTTTTTGCCCCAACTTTATGAAATGACCCTGATGAAGATATGAGAATCCCATGGTGTTGATGGTGAACTGATCAAGGGTCAGCATTCCATTCTTCACCTTGAAAGTTTCAACATGATGGGTACTCTCGGTATTTCTGATGATGAAGAGTTGATAGAAGAAGGCCATGAGCTGATGTAGAAATGAACAAGAGTTGGCATTCCTGTTACCACTACTGGTACTCACTTACTCACTTGTAAAATTTTGTAAAGACTTTGTGCAGTGTAAATTCATTTCCTGTAACTAAAGTGAGTCTGCTGAGAGTGAGAAGGGCTTTAAAGGCATCGTTTAACAATGTTAAACCTGATATGCATGGCCCTACGTGTTATCAGTGTCTATGATATGGTGTAATATTGAAGCCCTAAAAACATCATTCCGCTTCAAAATGATCAAGAAATGCCTCAAAAAATAAAAAATCTTTGAGTGAACGGTTTTACCATACTCGTTTCCCCCAATAGACTGTAGTGTTATGAAACCCGTTAGGCAAACACAAAATTTGTTTTTGATTTCCAATCATAAATATCTTGATAATCAGACAGGCGATCGGCTTGTAAAAGTCATGGGGTTCCTGACTGACCTACAGGTAAATAATTATTATTGCAGCATGAGCTAAATCCAGGATTTTGTTTCAGAATCTGAGACACAGTTACCTGATCCCTTTAAGATACAAGTATGGATTTGACAGAGGTTTACATCCTTCTGTCTCTTGGCAGACGGTATCATCTGTTCAGAGTCAGAAGGGCGTTACTCTGTATCAAAGTACATTTATGTCAGTTACGCCCTTCTGGCTTCAACAGACGATACAATCTTTGCTCTGTATGGTCGAGGATGATGAAGTTTGTAGGGGATGTCATGGAGATAATGTTGAACTGGAACAAGAGACAGTATTCCAATTTCCATTGGTCATGTAAAATCATGTGAAACGAACGCTTCAAAGTATCACATCATCTTGATGCGGCGCATGACAGTTTACGTTTGGAATTTTGTTTGATAAAGAATAAATGATGAAGTTGGTAGGAAAATTCCTTTGGAGTAGGTAGGAAATTTCATCTGGAGTTGGATGTTGAAATGGAAGAAGAGTTGGCATTGCAGTGAGTGGTTGGGATGTCATTTGACTCTGCCTCCCAGAGCACTGGGACCAACATCATATCGATTACTCATCGCTACAAGAATGTTGAGCTCAAGAAAAAAAAGTGAATACCTTGAGTCATTCTACCGGTATTCCTATTCTTTCTAGACATCATAAATCTGCCACGGTCTAATTCTCTCCCAGCATCTTTCTTCCATGCATGCAGCCTTGTATGGGTCTGAGAGTGACGGAGAATGCATCATTGATTAATGTGGGAGATGGGGGCTGAGAAGATGTCCTTACTTGGAAATATTTTTCCATATTTGGTGGATCTTTTGTCAAACCTACCATCCCTTGCAATCAGATTTTATTAAAACTGTGATACAAGTTAAAGCCCTTCTGGCTCCAAACAGACAGTATCTTTGTGTATCACTTACATGTATTGATCAATGAACATTATGTCATTACAATGACATATTGCTTTATAAAAGCATATTCAGAACTTAATACAATATTGAAATTGTACTTGAAATGATTTCTTCAAATTATTTGTGAATTTGTCTAATAAGAAACCCTCTAATATGATCAAGTCAAAGTATATATACAGCCTTTGTGAATTCATCATGCATTTTTAGTATGATATTCAATCTAACATACACTGAAGTACTACAAAATGGATATATCTACCAATATTCTCTTCATAAGATTAATTACATACCTACATACATACTCTAGACACTCAATGTGTATTAATTGTACATACCAGTGATAGATATGAAACTAAGCTCTCACTTATTGTATTCGTCTTAATTTATGAGACTAAATATTACTTTTATTTTTCGTACTTTTTGGTTAGCCAAAACAAAAGTAGTTGATATGTGAAGTACCTGAATTTATTTAAACAATTAATTGATGATCATGTTCATGTAAATTATGATGTGAAGAGAGGAAATGAATTTATATTTCTCTTTTAGGAAGCAATTAATATTGTCAATTACAACCCACACGGATGTTAATCATCATTTCTATATGAAACTATCCAAGCATTAATTAATTGAATGAATAATGTTTCTAGACAATTATATTATTGTATTTGACCTTTTCTTCTTAGAAAAAACAACAACAACATGAAATGGACAAGAAGTATGAATAATTTAGTTGTCAACTGTTTGTGCGCATGAAGATCCTTTTCCAGTTACAGGATACAGACATCACAAGTATTTCTAGACTTTCCCCCATAGGATAAGGGTTGTTATGGGTAATAAAAAGATCAGCTTGACATAGATACTTCCTGAATCCATCAAAATTAAGCACATTGCTCGAAATGAAATATGTCTGCGTTACTTCCTCACCAAAAAAGACTTCCTCTTTGACTATTTGTATGTTTAACTTGAAGGTTTTGAAATTCAAGTATCATCTTCAGTATTGTTTGTTGATTACTGTGTAACTTAGTTAGTAGAATGCAAATTCATTAATTACATGTATGTATACATACATACGTACATGTTGAAATGCATGAACATTGTCATTGCCTCAATACAAAAGGAATCAGCCAATACTTATGTAACTCCCTCCCCCACATGAAAAATGTTTTGGGTTGCTTGTCATAGACTCCTCCCCCCCCCCCTTTTTTTTTTTTTTTTACTTCTTCAAATTATTATTATAATTATTTTGTTGGGGGGGGGGGGGGGGATACGTACATGTTGAAATGCATGAACATTGTCATCGCCTGTATACATAATCATTTACTATTTATGTAGGCAGTAAAGTATCAAAAGGAAGATTGGTGAGGGGGGTCATAGAAGGCATATGTCCCATTCCCCCCCCCCTCAATACAGAAGGAAATCAGCCAATACTTATGTAACCCCCCCCCCCCCCCCCCCCCCCCCCCTCCCCCACATGAAAAATTGAAAGAAAACGTTTTGGGTTGCTTGTCATAGACTTTTTAGTATTTTTTTGGTTATAATTATTGTTATTATTATGATAATTTTTGTTCAGGTTGCCCCCTCCCTCAGTCCTTATTTTGTGTAAGGTGTCTCAGTTATGCTGTATAGTGAATATTGGGATGGAATGATTGAAATCTCTCAGACTCCCCCAACAGCCTATCCAATCTTAGTCTGCAAGAACAGACATCAATTTGACACTTTACCACAAATCATACATCCCAGAGCCTAGATATGTCAGTCTCTGGCTGTCTCAGGAGTTGCCTATTTATATAAGTACAGAGCCTGCTGTAGCCTCACGGTGCAGACAGTGTTACTGACAAGGGTTTTGCGCCTTCAAGCTAATCTAATCCTGCACTGCAGCTTTAAAGAGCCTCGGTAACATTGTCTCAGATTCTGAAACAAAATCCTGGATTTAGCTCATGCTGCGATGGTAATTATAAACCTTGGGTCAGTCAGGAACCCCATGACTTTTACAAGCCTATAGCCTGTCTGATTATCAAGATATTTATGATTGGAAATCAAAATCAAATTGTCTGTTTTCCTAACGGTTTTTATAACACTTCTATTGGGGAAAATGCGTATGGTAAAACCGGTCACTCAAAGATTTTTACTTTTTGAGGCACTTCATGATAATTTTGAAGCTCAATTTTTTAGGGCTTCAATATTACACCATATCACAGACACTGATAACACGTAGGGGCGTGCATCTCGGATTTAACATTATTAAACGATACCTCTAACGTACAAAGCCTGTTGTAGTCTCATACTGCAGGAACTGTTACTGACATGGGTTTTGCGCCTTCAAACTAATCTAATCCTGCACTGCAGCTTTAAATGTGATATGAATAGCAGAAGATCATCCACTGATGTAATGACACGCTGATCTTGTTGCAGCCATAGACAAGTCAAGTAAACAAATCTGCTACGTTGAGTAGGTTAACATATTGCAAGCTGTACCTTTACGCAGCCAGCCGTAACTGATGAGGGGGCCATGAAGAAGCAGATGCGCTGCTGGTGAAAATTGCATTTTATTGCTCACACACAATGAGTGTCTCGTCAAATGATTACAACTTCAAAGTAATATCTTATATCCCACCTTCTCTATCTGTATCTGTCTATCTTTCTATCTATATATCTGTCTGTCTGCCTATCTGTCTATCTATCTCTGCCCCCATCCCCCCCCCCTCTCTCTCTCTCTCTCTCTCTGCTTGCGTTTATCAACATGCAAATTTGCATGAATCACATTTGAAAACGCTAATTATAGGCTAGAAAAGAGTTGATAAATGCACCCTAAGATCTTCCATTGGTATAGCTGCCAAACTTCAGTTGGTAGCTGACTAGATACAGGAAGGATGCAGGAAGGGAAACTTGTCAATAACAAGGTCCTTGTATGATATCCGAAACACCACTCCCTCATTTACTTGAATATAATAAAGGAAAAGTTAACCGATTAAGGCGCTGCATAAAGGATGTAGTGAAGGTTGATTTTGTTTTAATGCATTTTATTTTATATCTTTATTCACTTTTCTTTCTTTCTGTATTTATTTTTCTGGGGGGGGGGGGGGGTGTGGTCTCCACCCTTATGACAGTACATGTAAGTCAGTGAACCTAAGTTTTACCACTTTGCACTCTATTTGAACTACTAAATATTCAATGATAATAATCATAATGAAATCAACAATATTCCATGTTTATACTGTTAAAAAAAAAAACTCTTGCAACTTGAAACTTTCACAGATTGTTCAGAAAAGGGCTGTTTTCAATTAAGGCTAATATATATATATATATATAGAAATTTTCATGATCTGAATGAAATAAATTGTTGTCATTTGTGACATTTTTTGTGTGGCATGAATCTTTTGTTAATAAAAAAAACTCACAAATTTTTGAATATTGAATGCATACAAAAGTTCTGGTTTAATCTCCCTAAACTTACAGGCCTGTTCACATATGCTACGGTAAACCACTGTAAAAAAACCTGTCAGATTTTTTTTTAGGTGTAAATGAATGGCAAGTTCATGCAACAAAGGACATTCATCACTGAGCTCTTTGATATAAGATACAGAAATTCTGAAGCGTACTACACTTCACGTCATCATAAAAAAGAAAAACGCTGTGGTTTTGCCGCCTCATATCATATCTGAACTAGCCTTTATGATCAAGACTATGACATGTCGGAGCGCTGTCAGTTTAGGGTCAGATTTACAATGACTTCTGTACTTCACGTCATCATAAAAAAGAAAAACGCTGTGGTTTTGCCACTTCATACCATATCTGAACGAGCCTTTATTGTAAAGGCTATGCCATATCGAGCGCTGTCAGTTTAGGGTCAGATTTACAATGACTTCTGTTCCAAGATGGAGGGGCGATGAATCAGCCAAGATATAAATATTGACAGAGAAGATTAGATGAGCTAATCAAATTTCCTCCTTGTTGGGATCTTGTCCAGCTCAATCCCTTGTCCTGGCCAAATCACCCTCCATTATACCCTCTGACAGCTAGTTCAGATATATGCTCTATATTGGGAAGATCTGAAGCGACTATGTGTACACATGGGCCTGAAATGTTGTGATGTTGAAAATGATCAAATAAATAAACATTAGTCAATTCATGTCCTTCCACAATTACGCTCCATTGAACCATCTGACAGTTCAGATTTATGCTCCATATTGTAAAGATCTGAAGCAACTACGTGTACACATGGGCCTGAAATACTGTGCTATTTAAAATCACCAAATAAATAAATATATACAACATTTCACACTTTTGTTCATTAATAGGTCAATTCTTGTCCTTCCACAATAATGCTCCATTAAAACCTCTGACAGTTCAGATTTATGTTCTGTATTGAGAATATCTGAAGGGACTACGTGTACACATTGGCCTAAAATACTGTGATGTTTAAATTCACCAAATAAATAAACAGCAACAACATTTGACACCTTTGTTTGTTAATAAGTCAATTCCTTGTCTAGCTTCTACAATCATGCTCCAATTTCAATCTGACAGTTAAGATTTTATGCTTTATATTGTGAAGATCTGAAGCAACTTTGTGTACACATGGGCCTGAAATACTATGATGTATAAAATCACCAAATAAAAATAAAACAATAAACAACAACAACATCAACACCATTTGACACCTTTGTTTGTTAATTAGTCAATTCTTGAATTGTCCCTTGACAAACACTCTCTATTTTAAATTGGACAGTTTGGATTTTTGCTTTATATTGTGAAGATCTGAAGCAACTTCATGAGCATATGGGCTTGAAATATTGTGATGTTTAAAATCACCAATAAAATTAAGAACAATAATAGACAGCAACTACTTCAACGACAATCCACACTTTTGATTGTTGATAATTCAGTTTCTTGTCCTTCCGCAATCATGCTTCATCAAACCCTCTGACAGTTCAGATTTATGCTCTATACTGTGAAGATTTGAAGCAACTATATATACACATAGGCCTCAAATACTTGATGGAAGAACAATAACAACAACAAACAACAGTTTTACAATTAAGTCGTACCTTAATTCTTCTATCATTTTTTTCTCAAGAATATTAGAACAAACAAGAAATCATTCCAAGGAAGTATGTAATAAAACAATAAACATCATTTTGCATTCTATGCATATAAAACTAATGTATGTATATGTCAAATTTCTCTGAAATTTGTATGAAATTTGGTACTGTAGGACTGACACGTTTCCATTTGAGCAGGAAAGATATCAATACAAATAGGACATTAGAAATTTACCAAGAACATTGCTGCTGTTCATCGTAAAATGATGCAAACACAGGAAAATAACAATATCATGTAATATTCTGTGCGGTCATTTTTTTCATTTTGTGGTTCAAAAAATTGTGTACATATCATAATTGCATCCTGGTATACCCAAGTTATGGCAATAACCACAAACACAGGATCTAGTACTATGGGACTGAAACATAATTGTCATCGAGCAGGAAAGATATCCAGACATGGACTGCTGCCGTTTGTTGTAAAATGATCCGAAAACAGGAAAAAGGAAGTCGTCTTATGAAACTTGTGGTCAGGGAACTATCAGCCCAAGAAACTTCCTCTACAGCTCTAGCCACCCTGTAATTTATCTTCCTTGAACCTCCTTACATTTTAGCCGTATTTAAACATCATGACGTGGGACACTGCCCCAAAGTTGCAGAGGCAAATTAAAATGACATTAGCGGTACTGTTATTCACTTCATACTTATATCTCTTAACACACAAGATGAATCCACAAAAGCGTCTCCCCAACAAAATATATGTGAACTATTTTTTCCCTGTTTCTTTTCGTTACTGACATTGTAATTTCTATTCATTAGAATTTTTTTATTTGAATTTGAGGTATCAACAACAACACATCACAATAATGACTGTACATTATATTATGAAAAATCATCCAATGCAAAGAATAATACTGATACATTTATACATAATATGAGAGGAATGTTGATTAAACAGTAATGTTCTTTTTTCTTCTTCATGGATGTAAGAGTTTTAAAAAGTTTTTCACTATCTCTCTAACTATCTCCTTGTACCTCTTATTCTCATCACTCTTGACAGGTCTGAGCAGGCCACTATCTGGACACCAGAGGTCAGTGAGCAGGCAGATACTGGTATCAATATTTCACTCAAGGCTAACAAACAGGTAGGTCCTTTCAGTCTGGTCCAGTCTGGTTACAAATGACCCCCGCTAGTCCACTTCGTTCAGTTTTACATAACCCTAACCCTACCCCTGTACTCATGAACGTGTTGTATGTACGGCCATGAGCACCAATAGGCCTGACAGATTAGTCCCTAACTGTAATCCTACCCAAACTTTCAGCAAGGTTTAATCCTAGGCTAACAAACGGGCAGGTTCTTTCAGTCTGTTCACCCTGTAGTCCCAGTAGGTTCTGTGAAACATAACCCTAACCCTTGTATACAGCCCATAAGCACCAATAGGCAGGCGCGACCGGGAGCTGTTTGGGATGGGGGGGGGGACAGCATTCCAGGGGGCTCACCTTCCAGGGGCAGTGGCGTAATGAGCAAAAACGCTCAGGGGCAGAAGAAAAATCTGCATCACCACCACGGTCAATTGAGCAGATTTTGATACCTGATTTGTGACACTGGCAGGTCACGCATTCTTTCTTTTTTCTCGAGCCCCCAAGCCCCGCCGTTCTGCAGGCCCTGACATGAAGGCTTCTAAATAAGCATCTTTTGCCTCACTGTAAATTTGGGAATTTTCACAGAATTTTTTTCTGTGAAACGGCTATTCCCCATAATTGGAAAAATAATATCCCTAACGGTTCAGAGGCAGACCTAACAGCTCAAGAAGAAATGATGAAAAATATAATGAAGGTAACGAAGATATGTCGCTATATTCATAATTTAATTGTTCAACAGGTTCTTAGTCCCCCTAAATCAATAGATAAATGGAATTCTCTGTTTAATATCCCAAACATAGACTGGGGTAAGATTTTCTTAGTTCCTGTTAGGTCATGTTTATCTACATGGATCCGTTATTTTCAGTTTAAGATAATACATCGTATAGTTGGTGTTAATAAATATCTTAAATTATTAAACATTTCGCAGTCAGACCTATGTTCATTTTGTTATAGCTCTGTGGAATCTATAGAACATTTATTTTGGGATTGCCCAATCATTAGAAGGTTTATTGCAGATGTCCAACATTTCATTTTAGAAGATAAAGTTACGTTGAATAAAATTAATTTCATATTTGGGTTTTATGGAAACGTTGGAGATCAATTTAATGTTGTTATTTTTATTTGCTAAATACTATATATTTTCCAACAAATGCGTACTGACTACTCTCACTAAATTCTTTTAAATGCATGTTAAGGTATTATCGTTCTCTTGAACAATTCATTTATGTTAAAAATAACAAATTTGTATCATTTGATGATAGGTGGAAAAACATTGTGTTGCTTTAAAAAAAAAAATTATCTAGTATAATCAGCTATATTTTTGTTGTTGGTTTCATTGATTATATAATATATGTATATTCATTTATGTTTTGTTATGTTTTGTAAAGTCGAAAGCAATATTGAATAAAGATGATTTTATTAAAGGGAAAAAAAAAAAATTGGGGAATTTGTAATATTCTAACAAAGGCATAAAAAAGTATAATTTACGGAAAATAATCCCGGAAAATCATGTCCTTTCAGCAAGATTTGTAAATCACTGGTATCGAATTAGAGAAAAAAAAAAAACACTTTTGAATTTCTAAAACACTGCACCATAATTCTTCATGTATTTTTCTCTCTCTCTCTCCTCTCCCTCTCCCTCACAGCAATTCCAGCATGCAGGAAGCAGTCACAACGCCAAACCCCGCCTCTTCCCTGGATCGGGCGGGGGAGCGGCCCAACAACCCCAGTCGGCTCCAAACGTGGTCCACAAACAGTTCAACTCTCCAGTGGGGATCTACTCCGCCCAGAATGTAGCCGACAGTTACAGAGGACAAACAGAGGGCATGGCACCAACCAATAGATAGTAAGAACGGTTCTAGGACACCTACCCCCTGGATATCCACCCCCCGGATCACCACCCCCGGTCAACTACCCCCTAAACCAATTACCCCCCGGACAACTATCCCCAGGACAACTACCCCCGGACAACTAATACCCAGACAACTACCCCCAGACAACTACTCCCTATGACAACTATCCTACGGGGTAGCTGTCCAGGGGGTAGTTTTCCAGGGGGGGGTAAGTGTCTGGATACGAGTAAGAATTGTTCTGTGGGTTTGGGGTGTGGAGTTATTTTTGGGGGAGCATCAAATATATTTTGTCACCCCCTGTTTGGTCCACAAACAATTCAACTCTCCAGAGGACAGTCAGACCGCAGCGTGCGCGATAATGAGGCTGTGCGGCAATTTTTATTCAGATTCCCGTTCGGTGAAAAGCTCGCTTACAACGCTCTCGTAAAACACGAGACCAGCCACGGGATTTTGGTAGCATCATTTTCTCGCCCTCGTATGGCTTACAGTGCAATTCATCATGGCGGAATCGTGGGGTAAGTCAATCTCTGAAATTTTCGCTGTTCTTTGACACCAAATTTGCCCAAATTAGTTACATTTTGGGCTTACTTTTATCGCAAACAAAAAGAGCGTTTTTTAGTCCTCGGAAATTAACTACTCATTACATAGTGTCGTATTTTGCTTGTTCCTGACTGGTATTGATAATATTATTTCGAATTTTTGCATCCTACGTCGTCTTTGATAACCAGTCCATCATTTGATGTTGAAAACACGTAGATGCAAGTAATGTTTGAATAAGAAATATGCCCAAATTATTGGACTATATTTTGGAAATCTACCGGAAGTAGACGGAAAATGATTAGAAACCGCGGGGAATTGCTATGGCTACGGCCTTTTAGTCAGGAATGGCGGGGTTTCTTGTGTGTCGCTGCACGCTGTGCCATTGTGTGGCGCATACAGCAGGAATTTATGTAGTCCCATGTGTATATATTTTTGTCAGCTTTTTAGTTTTTGTTGTCGCAAATCGACAGCAATGTAAATAAATCGACTGCTCATTAGTCATTGCTATTCATTATAAATCTAGATCAAATGATATGTTTCAAATGTATATTTACAAGGGTTTAAACATGTTTAGACAAGTAATGAAGGGGTTTGATAACTGATCGAATTGTACTGGAATCCTGAGCTGAGCGAGTGAGCTGAGTTGAGCTGAGCTGGATATTAGTTATTAGAATGACAAATTACTTACAGGATAATTAATTATATTAATTTGGAATTCTCAAACTTTGGTTCTGCCTTCTGCTTAACTCCAACCTTACAGCCAGCCACAGAAATGAGCAGCATTTCCTTTTGCGAGTTGTAGACCTATATATTAATATTATGATTATGAACAGAGCAGAATTAAAACAAAAAGCCAAAGGTAAATACTTACATTTTAGAACTTGTGCACATCTTGAAAAATGAAGGGAAAACTTCATGAATCTGACACCTGTAATTTGTTTTCATTTAAAAATTAAATTTGAAAGCAAGCCAGTTTTGTCTACCATAAATGGCTAGCTACTTTGATAAGATCTTTTTAAATCCCCATACATTGAACTAAGACATTTTATTCTTCTTATCATTTGTTGTTGTTTTTCTGACAGACGCACTCAACCATCGAAGCTTGCGGGACATTGACAGACATCACACATCAGTCTTCATTGCATTCCTGGATCAACATTTACCGGACTCCATGCCTTTGTTCGTTTTAATGGTTATTTATTTGAAGACTCAACCGCAGTTTTGCTTCACGTTGGAACAAACAATCTTGAACGGGGAGTTTGGGAGAAGGACGAGAAGGATTTTGTTCAGCTTATTCCTTTCAATAAAACAAAAATCTCTGATACTTCCAAAGTTCCAAGGTGGGATTCCGGAGCTTCACACGAACAATGCATTCATTATATTAATAGAAAACTGACTGAACTGTCACCTTTATACAATTTAACAATATTTAACTCTAATAATACTTTTATTCTCAGCGACACATTTAATGTGTATGATGGTCTCAACATAAATGTCAAAGTCAGTTTATAAATAAATATAAATATTAGAAAATGCAAATTTTATTCCTAGTCCTATCGCATTTATTATTTGTAGTAGTGTTAAATAATACATTTTTTTGTCCATTTACTAGGCTATTCAGAAGAAACCAGACCTGGTTTTCTCTTGGGTTAGTTGGCATGAATTTTGATTTAGAAATGTGAATTACACAGACCTGTTAAATAATAGCCCCCCCCCCCCCCACAAAAGAAAAACAATCTTTTAAAAGATATATTTTGCAGATTTGTATTTCATCCAGAAATAGTACCTTCACAGGGTAAACATAATATAAATAGTCAAGCATTGACATATTTTGATATGTTGGTGATGATGATTGTGATGGTGGTGATTATGATGATGGCAGTGGTGATGATGTCGGTGGTGATGGCGATCATGATGGATATGGCGATGATGATAATGATGACGGTGATTATGATGGCTATGGTGATGATGATAATGATGACAGTGATCATGATGACGATGATTATCTTGATGGCAATGCTGATGGTGGTGATGATGAGGGTGATTATGATGGCAATGCTGGTCGTTAACGTGATGGTGATGATGGCAATTAATGGCGATGTCGGTGGTGCATGGTGATGATCATGATGACGGTGATTATGATGATGATTGTGATGCAATGCTAATGGTGGTGATGATGATGTAGGTGGTGACGGCGATGATGGCTATGGTGATGATGATAATGATAATGATTGTGATGGCGATGACGATTGTGATTGTGATAATGATGTTGAAGATGAAAATAAGAATTCTACAAGTTTTATTTGAGCCCTTCAGCCCAAGGCACACTTATATTTCTATCCAAGGGTCATATTACACACAAACAAACCCCGAAAATAAATTTCCAGATATATATATATATTCCGCGGGTCACTTTAAAACAAAATCAAACAGAAAAGAGAATAAGGGAAAGAATTTTGTAATATTTTATTTCCAGGAATACACATGAACTGGAGTAATGCAATTGACAAAAGAATTATGAAATAAAATATTACCATCATCGAATGTCTGGGAATTACCAAAAGAAATTCCTGTTTAAGGCTCTTCTAATTAGCCCATGGTTTACAAATATAAAAACACATTTCAGATTTTTACAACCATGAAATTAATAGCAGGGATGGGAACAATCATATTTTCAATTTTCAATAACATTGCCCCCCCCCCCCCCCTGAAAGTTTGTATTTACACAAACATACATTTCATAACGAATAATGTGTCTTCTTTGTTAAAATGATATCAAAGCCTGGCCAAAAATAGCCTTTATAGACACTTAAATCCCCTCTTCTGTCCCTAGAGCTGGAATTCTTTATTGTACTTGTGTGCGTATCCGTATCCAACTTTGTACTTTCCGTTCACTTCTATAATTATGTAGCGCATGAGTATCGTACACAATAATAAGTATGTGGGGCAATACATAAGCCTCTACGACCGGGGGTTACGCACACGAGAATAATTCATGAATATCCCTAATCTCCGTCTATTTTCCGTGCGTGTTCACGTATAGCGCGCAGACTGGTTGGACCGCGAATCGACGCAGAGCTATATATAACGTGGTATCCCCCGGTTGATCTCGATGCGAAACGCTCGTCGATCGGCCATGTCTTATTTTCCGCCGGAGTCTATTATGCATTAGCTACTACTTTGCTTGTTCCTGACTGGTATTGAGACAGACATTCACAGGAAGTATAATATTATGTTAGGAAAATATCTACATTATGTGGTAAGCCAAAATTCAGCGAGATGCACCCCGATAAAAATGGTTATTTAACGTGTATATCCGACTCTTCAAATATTTTTTTTTGCAAGTTTTTTTTGGTGTTTTTTTCACATTTTGAAACTTCACTCACTATTTATTGAATAGTACATTATAATGTTTATAGTTCTGGCTCAATATTCATGACGAATTCAATGTCATTAAATGAATCCTGAGCATAGCAGAAAGATGAGAACTGTGCCATGTTTTTGCTTATTACGTATTCATGAGGAGCAAATTCGTGCATACGATATGAATAAATGGAAGCGAATTCGCGCACGCTGCGGTCTGACTGAGGAGGAGTGCTCTGCTAAGAATCCGCCTGACGGTTACAGGAGACAGAAGGGTGGCATGGCACCTGGGACAGTAAGAAGGCTCCAATAGAAATACCTTTAAGACTATCAATTCCCCCATCCCCCATCCCCATATAGACCACTAAGGAAATGACCCATAAAGGAAAGTGCCATTCATCTAAACTGTGTGGTTCTCATCTGGAACGATCGTCTATTTGGTAATCTCCTGGATGAGTACCGTCCGAGCTAGCTAATTGTCCCACGGGAGTAATGTCCTAGAAGCAATCATCCCACATTAATTGCAATCCAATGATTGCCGTCATCAGTGGCAGAGTGTTTGTGGGGGACACTGGATCATTAAGGGAGCGCCGGTCTTATACAGTGGATGAAATGCAAATTCACAATATTTTTGATGATTTGATGTTTTGTTTTGCCTGACTGCTAAGAAAGCATGTGTCTGCTTGTAAGTAAGCAACCAGAGGACCGACGGTTTAAGTCTTCTCCGAGGGACTTGGTAATGAGGATTAATGCCTTACCGAAGGCACTGCGCATCAACTTGATATCCAACCAAGGACCTCCTGATTACGAGACCACTGATCCATTATGTCTCCTTGGGGAAGGGGGGGGGGGGGGCAAATCCTGGCTGGTACGTGATCTTGTTTCCCCAGGGGTAGCCTTATCAGTTCAAGTACAACTCTTCTCAAGGGCCCTGCAGGGTATGAAAGATGGTCTTGGGAGGTGGTCCTTCCATCTTCCTTTCACTGTCTCTTCCCATTTTCTCTTTTTATTTGTTCTTTTCTCCATTTCTCCTTTTTTTTCTTCTTTTACTTGCTATCTTTTCCCTTTCCTTTCCTAGCTTCCTGTTCTTCTCATCTTTTTTGTTTACTTGCTGCAGGGCACATATGCCTTCCCTTGCTAAGGCAATGATTTTTATATTCTCTTCCAAAATCTTTCTTTTTTGTTTTGCTCCTCTCTTACCTTTTCCTAAGCATGTTGAGACCTATCTCAAAAGTATAATGTGCTCTGTAAGAACTTTTCTGTTATTACTATTTTAATGTACTTTAAAGATACAGACTAGTTATGGTCATGCGATTGCATTTTGAAAGAAATGTTGTGGAATCGATCAGAAAAGGTTGATCATCTAGCATAATTATAAGTATTGGTGTGTACTCCAAGGTTCTTGAATCATCAAAATGATAAGAAATTTGGCGCAGTCTTCGTAAAGTTACAAGCACTGTACCTGTACACAGAAAGATGTATATGGGACTACGCACACGTGCGCGACACGTACGTTTATCTCTCACAGTCCAATAGATAAACTAATTTACCAAATATATCAATTAGTAGGCAGTTTCCCGGCAAAGTTTTTATCATCATGTATTAGTCAAAACATATTCTTTCACATGATTGGTAATAAAGAGCTTCCATTTCATTTTTTGAAATTGGGGAGTTTCCAATACTTGTCTTTACCTTTAATGAAAAGCCATTTCTCTCTCCTCTCCCACCTTCAGTGATGACGATCAACAAGCCCCGGCTGCCTGGCAGAAACCCTCTGCGTATGCTCCAGGGTCCAGCCAAGGCCCCAGGTCAACCAGCTTCAAGAAGGTTCAACAACTAGCTGGAGAAGATGATAGAGGTATGTATAAGTTACTCTTTTACAAATAATAAAACAAATCTTTTCATTTTCAAGAACACAATGACATTTAACTACATGCATAGACAATGGAAGGAGGCGAGTTGGCTCAGTGGGTAAAGCGTCTACCTGTCGGACCAAAGATCTCGGGTTTGAATCCAACCCAGGCGAATGACTGAAGCCTGCGTTGTGTGTTAACGTGCCCCTCCCCTTGTTTCATAGATGCAGGCTATGTTAAGGGGAAAACACTCCGTCCCTCGGATAGGATGTTAATTGGAGGTCATGTGTCTAGGAGAGTCACCACCCTTGCACGTTAAGAACCCACTGCACTATTCGTATAAGAGTAGGGGGAAACCATGGTATAATGGTCCACCTGCACACCCCAATCAGGCCGAGTATATACGGCATCTGCAAGAATCTTCAGTATTGAAGGAGGCAGATTATCTTGAAGAAGAAGAAGAAGAAAGTATACAAAAATGATGATACTAATAACAATTTTTAACAACATCAACAAGAACAACAACCAATGCCTGGTGATTGCCTGAAAGAAATATCAACTTCTGTTTAAGGGCTCTCCTCATTGGTTGTTGTTAAAAAAAAAAATGTCACCCCAACCCCCCCCCCCCCCCCCCCCAAAAAAAAAAAAAAAATTTTAAAAAAATGTATCAATACACAAGTCAGCTATTGAACGGGAGAGAGTATCACAAAAATAAGGAAATTTGTTTGAAATTAATTTGGATTAATAAAACTCAACGGCATGGTAACTGACCATGAGCAGTAAGTAATATTTTTTATTTTTCAGGTTACCGGTACTGAAGTGGGACAGAAGTTGAAGTGAAGCAGAAGTTGAAGTGAAGCAGAAGTTGAAGTGAAGCAGAAGTTGAAGCGAAGCAAACCGATGAAGCAAAAGTTCTAAATTGTCACATTTTGCATCCATAAAATGTTGTTGTTTTTGTTATCATTAGCATTAGCACTAGTAGTACTAGTATTATTATTAGTATTATTTTTACACCTCTCTCACTTTCTCTTCTTCCCATTTATCTCTTTCAATCAGGTTATGGTGGTCAGCAAACCTCAGCCCCAGCCCAAGCCCCTGCCCCAGCCCCTGGATACCGACCAGGTGGAACTCGCTCTGTGAGGGCTCCCGTTGCCAAGCCAACCACTGGGGGCTCAAAACCAGCGAATGCCTTGCCAGTCTGCCACAAATGTAACCAGAATATCATGTGAGTTTGTGGATATAGTATCACCTGGGGCCGTTTCACAAAATTGTCATCAGTGACAAATGACTGTTTTTGTTATAAGCGACTGAAATCCTTGCTTCTGATTGGTTATCAGCAGATTTGTCACTGACTTTTGTCATTTGTCATTGAAAAGTGGCTTTGTGAAACGGGTCCCTGGAGAGTGTTTCACAAAGACTAAGATCTACTTTAAGTTGGACTTAACTATGGCAGGCCATTCATGCCACTGTATGCTCTCACCATTATGATCTTTAGAAAATATTTTTTCCTTTAATAATGAACTATCTAAAAAATTGTGAATTCTGTAGATTTGTGACCATGATTTGTAGGTCCATTGAGAGGCCAATGGCAGTTAATGGTGAGAGAAAACCGTGGCATGAATGTTAAGTCCAACTTAAAGTCGATCTTAGTCTTTGTGAAACACCCCCCCCCCCCTGTCTTTTTAGGCAGTATAATGGAAACTATTCTGCTCGTGACCATAGGCAAGTGACCTCTCTAAACAGGTTCAACAAGAACTATTTGCTCTTGAGTAGAGGTACCTCATTCTGGCCACTGAAGACAGTGAGGATTGTACTCAATAAAAAACTTGCTTAAGCTTAAAGGTAAAGACCTGTATTGGAAACACCCCAATTTCAAAAAATGAAATGGAAGCTCTTATTACCAATCATGTGAAAGAATATGTTTTGAATATTACATGATGATAAAAATTTTGACGGGAAACCACCTACTAATTGATATATTTGGTAAATTAGTGTATCTCTCGCCTGTTGAGAGATATGAAATGCACATTTCGCGCACGTGTGTGTAGTCCCATATACATCTTTCTGTGTACAGTGCTTCTAACTTCATGAAGACTTGGCCAAATTTCTTATCATTTTGATGATTCCAGAACCTTGCAGTACATCTATGCTAGATGATCAACCTTTTCTGATCGATTTCACAACGTTTCTTTCACAATGCAATCGCATGACCATAACTGGTCTTTAGCTTTAAGAAATTTAACCAACTTGGCTTGAATTTATTTATGGCAAACGAGGCCCCACTGTCACAGTAGTCGACAAATAATTACTGACTGTCCTTGTGATGCGTCAAACTATCATCGCAGAGGCGATCTCAGGGCTACTATCTTTTCCCCGCTGAAGGTGAGAGAAGATGGTATACCCCTCGGATCACAGAGGCGATGAGATGGGTTTTTACAGATGCGCATCATGCAGACATTATTACATACATCTCGGACTGACCTTACTGTTGCCATCAGAAACACATGAATCAGTTTTAAAGCCTGTCTGCACTAGTTTGGCCAGAAGCGATTATACCTCCCTGCATGGTAACTGACAGGTGGTTATCTCATCAAATCAGCTCTCAATTAACATAAGAAAAAGGGGATCATGGGGGACCAACGGGTACCGATTACGCATTGTTTGCTATAAAGAGAGCGCAAGTAGCTACAAGTAGTGCAGACAGGCTTTAAACTTGCGTTTGATCAGATTCAATCTGTAGGCAAAGACAGAGAGCTGACTGTACCACGGACATTAACACTAGACCAACTCAAATCTCTCTTTAAAAAAAAAAATTAACCAAACATGTTCATTTCTATTCCTGTACAGGGGTCCGTTTGTGAAGGTACGTGGTAACCCTCTCCATGATACCTGCTTCACCTGTGAATCGTGTGCCTCATCTCTACGCAATAAAGGTGAGAATTGGTCACCACTCAAAGGAACATTACCTCATCACTGTCAGATGGGGTCAACAAACTTATTCTCAAAGCAATTGAGATTTAATGTGGAGGAATAGTGATTGTTGTACTTGGTTTTATATTTAAATAGAGACTGTAATCCTGTAAAAATGTCCTATCAGTTGATAATTTAATGAAGATTAACAGAAATGAAATGTTCTGATAAGACATTAAAAAGAGAATGGTTTACATGGTTTGTATTTATTTCTAATGCAACACATACATAAAGAGAATTTCTATCGATTCTTTAGTGTTGTGATTGAAATGAAACAGATCTCTTTTAATTCACAATCCTTTTTGTAGCATCCATATCTTGTCAAGATGTAGAATATTTTCATTTCTTTCCAAATTTTAAACGTATTATAGAAAACTCAATATTACCATAAGATTTCAAAAGATTTAAAAACTGAGTTATCATTAGTGTTTTGGTATTCAGGATAGATATTTATGTAATTATACTACACATAAGAGAAATAAGGGTAATAAAATTTAGATTTGAGATAACTTTTACTCACCATTTTGTTACCAACTCAACAGATGATGGTGAAGAAGGTAATATGAAGACAATCGTCTAAAAAGTATTACAGAGGCATTATTAATCTAATGACTAACCATTCTTTTTCTCTCATTCAAGGGTATATTCTTGGGATTTTGCTTCAGCCATACTTTTATGTTTTATACATGATATATTATTTAATATGGTGAAAGCATTTATATTCTCAGATTATGATGCAGCTCACACACTCACATATTTATCATGAAATATATGGAAGCTAAGGATTAATTGCTTTCTCTTCATGACTAATTTATTCTTTTTCTCTAATTCAAGGTTATATTTTCTGACTCTTAATTGCTTCCGCTTATTCATTTATGTTTATCACACATCATCAAATATTATTTAATATGGTGAAAGGGTTTATTTCCTCAGATTATGCTTCAGCTTACAGACTCACATATTTATCATGAAATTACAGAACCATTATTAATTGCTTTCGCTTTTGATTTAATAACAAATTCTTTTTCTCTCATTTAAAAATGTCATATACCATGATATTTTACGTTTTATGGTGAAAGGCTTTATATCCTTGTGTCACCCTTCAGCTTCCTCACTCATATATTCATCCTGTGATAAACAAAAGGATGTATTCCTAGGCTTTTGCTTAAGTTTTAATACATGTTGATATTCCATACATTACAATTCTTGATTTTGAAGTCAATGAATATAAATGCTGAGCAAATATAGTGATGTTTAATCAATTAATCGATCCGTCAAAGTTGCTTTCCATCTTGTTATATGCAGCTTTCTTGGTAGCCATAACAACCATCATCACTTTAAAGTTTCAGCTTACATGGGGATAGCACATCAATTAAAGCACTATCAAAATGGATATATTAATTATAACTTTAAAAAATGCTTATCACATTAACCATATTTTATCATATATCTTTTATTTGTTTCTTATTTTCAAATTGGGTGCACTCACCTTTTATCATCATTTTGTAATGATTTCATAAAATGAATTAAAAATGTTGGTATTTATGTAGAGATGTCTTAATGTTATATTTTATTTCAAAAAAAGAAAAGAACCGGGGTAGATATCCAAGTTGTTGTAAACACAGAGCATACATGAATTATGTATCAAAACTTGTTTGTGTATTTAGTGTATTAAAACAAGGTATTAGATGTTATACAAATGAATAGTTAGCCAGCTCATAGATATTATTTTTATGGGCAAGGGAAGGACATTTTTATCAAGTTTTGAAACCTACTAATAAAGCTGAACACTGGATACATACATTGGCATTATTCTTGGATGAATCACTGGTGTATTCCATGATACAAAGATGGAAAGAATTCATTTCGCAAGGGGAAACAAAATTTATTGATTCACTAACAAATTTGGGCCTAAATGTCTGAGTTCAGCGATATCCTTTCTATTATCATTCTATTAGCAAGGCACTCACTTCTCCATATTTTCTTCTCTTTCCTTTTTTTTACCCAGGATTCTTTGTCATCAATGAGTTGCTGTACTGTGAAGCCTGCAAGAATCGCATCCAGCATCAGTAAGTCTTGAACAAAGCCTAAACATCCATCTGTAAGAGAAAGGGGTAGTAGATGGTGAGGGGGGGGGGGGGGGTGGCAAAGGACTCTTTTCTTTTTAAGAACATCAGATTTCAGGATGTAATACACTGAATCAGAGATGTAGTAAAAGTGGACAGGGTCATTTCTATTTTTGCCAAAAAAAGTTAAGATGTCAAAGATTACAAGCAGGTGCACATAATATTTGCATTTTTTTGCTCCCATAGAGCAGCAAGACAGTGTGCTTTCATGCTAGGACCTATGTTTAAGCCATTGTAGCTAGTTTCTGCCTTCTTCAGCCAAACTAGGATGTTTAGCCTTCATACCGGTATTTGCAAAGTAAACATAAGAGGTTCGGTTGTGGTATCTGTGTTAAAGGGGGAAAGCTGCTCGATGTTTGAAACATTTATCCAGTGGTACATGTATGTTAATACAGTTCATGAATTATTTATTAATCAACATAGGCGCTAGTAGATTGTTCAACCTTGTCAGTGTACGCAGGTTTTTGGTGCTGCAGGAAAACTAAGTAGGTGGAATATGAACAAAGTGAAGTGCTTCGTGTTGAAGGCAAAAATTTGAAGAGAAGTTGCACTTGTGTTGATCCTCTGTTCTGAAGAGGTCTATGCATCATATACTACTTAAGGATAGAGTATGAATGTGTGAAAGAATGAGGCAGAGTTGTTCATATTTTGGGGTGATTTTTTTTTTGCCTAAAATTACTTTTGAAACTATGCAAGAGGAATGACCTCCACCATTTTGAAGTTCTAGATTTTTTTTTCCAGATCATTTTCATTGAATCCCAGACTTATATCTTCAATGGTTTGTGCCCTTTAGAAATAAAGGCAACCTATTATTTTACCGCAGTACAGAAGAATAAAAAGGAGACAATATGTATGATATTATTTTGGTAAAAACTTGGATAAACTTGTTAGGAAAGACATATGCTTCCTTTTTCAAATCCATTGTGAAGTTATTATGATTCAAGTGATGAAGTGCTGTTAATTACAAATTAGTATCAACAGTGTTTGTCGATCACGATGTGTGTATTCAAATTGTGAATTTTGAATCAAAGTTATATTGGACTTGTTTGTTTACATTGTTTCTTTTTCATGACAAAAAAAGAAGCAAAATATTTACACTGCTTTAATTTGAAATGGTATTATGCCTGTGCTATATATGCCACTACGTTAGTATTCTGCAGTTGCCAAAATGGGCTCGTGGGACTTGATACCATTGGTATAAAGACTTCAACTTTACTTGCCCAAGTGGGTTTGTGCAATATGATTTTGCTTGCCCATAGGTTGGTTCAAGTGAATTTCTAGCATCTGGCATCATTTTTTTGTGGAGGGGGGGGGGGGGGGGGAGGGGGGGGGGCTGTCACACAGTCTTTTTTGTCCTGTATGTGTACAGTCAGACCTGCTTTAGTGACCACCTGTCTACAAAGACCACATTTTTTGTTTGACTTGAAAATGGTTTCTCATTGAATATTATACTAAAGGAACCTGTCTACAAAGACCACTTTCTGTGTTTCCCTTGGGCAGTCGCTATAGACAGGTTTGACTGTATATAGTATTCAAGTTAAATCTAATTTATAACCCATTGGTAATGATGTACTGTATTATTGGGTGAACATTTAAACGGTGCTGCCTTGAACTAACGAGCCATAGGCTGTATTGTGTCTACATGATTACCGGTACATGTACACATATGTCTCTTGAATAGCACAATACACACTCATCTCCTTCTTGCCTGTCTTCATCAGCTTGAGTTTGCCAAATAACCCGCTATTTTCAGACTCGGGATATTATCCCGAAGCTCGAAATTGCGTCTTCACCAGACTGATACCTTCATCACAAAGTAGCTCAGGCGGGCGCAAATTAGCCTGCTATTTCCCAAATAGCGGGATATTTTGGAAACAAGACCCAACATTTTTAATTTGCAATCGGGATAGTTATGATAACAGGTTATTTGGCAAACTCGAGCCGATGAAAACAGGCCTATTGTGATATATTTTCAACTCAGATTTTATATCCTGAAACCTAATACAGCCTCGCACACTCACCTACACTCACCTACACTCACCTACATGTATTACATTCAACAAAAGAAATAATGCTATCTCTGCACTGCCAAATTTTGATGAATGCCACGCCTTGCCAATCGATGTTGCTTGATATTGTAAATCATATATATATCACGCTATAGTCGAAAGGATATATCACGTATGACAATATTGTCAAAGCACGATAGCTTTTTGGGGTTTTGATCTATATTAGTTTATGCATTGTAGATATTGTCACATGTCCCAATGCGATTGTCCAACCTACCGATATAGCATGCAGGCAATGAATGCTTTATATTATAAACATTTATATCATTTTGATTTTGATTGAATTCAACAGTACCATTTAAACATGTAGATATTTCAAGTAGATATATGAATATTTATTGCATCTTTATTTAATAATGCAACTCTATTTTTATCCAATCCCTTACTTGAAAGCCTCAGTCTTGCCTCAAATATTATGAGCATATTGTCTTCCAAGAAAATAACATCTATGCATCGCACTCTTTTTCAATTATTATGCCTTAAACTTGTACATGATAAAGTATAGTTATTAATTATTTATTAGATAATTTTTATTTATTTATGACCTATTTATGTGTTATTTATTAAACAGTAGTTCATGAGTTATTACATATTTATTTATTATTTATTAAAAATTAAGTATGTACATGTTAAGAATATTTTACATATATTCTTTAAAACAATGAATGAAAATTTCTTATAATCCAAGTAAGTAATTGTAATTATTTATATTTGATTATATTTATTATTTCTACCTGATCGTTTAGCTATGTAAGTTTGGTTCATATTAAGTAGTATTTATTCTTAGTAGTAGTGAATCTATCACTTTTTATTCCATGCAGAACAATGTTATGCTTGAAAAGAAAACTTTTTTCTTGCATCTGACCATTTAAGTGACATGTTATTTCAACACTTCTCAAAGTGTAAAATTTCTTCAGCTTTCATGTTTCATGATTTTGTGAAATCTCTTCATTCTTTTCTTCATTTATGGTATAAATCTACTATGGAAATACTTTTTTCTGAATTGTAGGCTTTTAATGTTTTTTTCATTTGGTGTAGTGATAGTGACCAACAGATATAGTAGCTTATGGTCCAATATATTCTTTTTATTGTCAATAATTACATCTTCTTTTTTTCTTCTTCTTCAAAGAATGACCACTAAGACCAATCCAGTTAATTTAGTTTTGAAAGAGTAGACTGCTGCGAATCTTTCGGAATTGAAAGCAAAAGAATCATGGGCTGAAGCCGTAAAACTTGTCTGTTTAGAAGACGATAACAGGAATACATAATTAGATCATTGTATATACTAGATTAGAGCTTCATTGTAGTGAGACTTTTCAGCTAGAATTCATCAAAAGAAGAAAAAAAAGCAGATAAACTGAAATCGATTTTAAATCAGATTGTGTGAATATTACTTTTTAGTGGTAGAATCTATTAGGTTTGATGATGAAGTATAGAGGAGCTATGAGGAATAATTTCTTAAACTTGAGAAAAAGAAAACTTCTTGAATGAATTTTGTTGATATTAACTCAATGTCTACGATGTAACATTGACACTGTAAAAATCTTTGTTCTCCATATAGCCGAATAAAGAGGCGTATTCAATTATTTTCTGTTTATTTTCCATTTTATTTTTACTATTTGGGGCAATTCTACTTGAATTCTACTTGAAATATGTAGAGCTCTATGAGCTTTATCTATTCTTTCTCAAAAAGAAGTTTCTTAATCATTATTTATTATTTTATTTTATTTGTTTTGTTTTTTTGTGTTTCCTTTGAGAACACAATACTGTTTATTAGAAGAGAATAGCTAATCTCCTCTTACTCTAATCCAATCATATTCCAATCAACGTAAATTGTCTTGCTTTTTACGCTGATGTGCCTGTGCAAATGAAATATTTGGCACTTCATGAGCTTCATTGTAGTGTAGAAGTCAAAATATTTTAAAATTCCAAAGAAAAATCAGAGAAAGTAGATTTTGTAGACGAAGTAATGAAAACAAAAACAAAAAACACACATGGCATTGCCCCGAATGCTGGTTTGATGGATGAATTATGACGGTTGTAAAAAGTTGGAAAGAAATGTCTGTATAGTTCAGTATGGCATGTTTCATATGCTCTGTGTAACCCATTGTTATCGTAATTTGTAGAGACCCTTTGTATCATTTCCCAATTCCTTTTGTGCCTGTATAGAATGTCTCCGTTTTGGTAGAAAGTTAGAAACTGCAAATTCTTTTGGAGTATTTCTTGATTGAATGTTTCCAAGAAATATATCATTTAGGAGATCATACAACCCAAGATGGCTTCAAAATTGAATGTCTCTCCTTTTTTATACCAAATTTGTGTGTCCGACTGCAAGGGTGATCATTAAAGACACCAATTCCTAAACAACTAGTATCTCGAGTAGGCCTGAAAGTCTTGTTCGTCAAGAACTTATTTAGAAGCATGTCTAGGCTTTCCTTAGGCTTCTGATAAAATACACAATCTAATAACAAGTGCTATTCCATATACCTTAAAATCATCATTTGCTTCTGGTGATATCTTTTAGAAAAATACAAAGCGTACCCTGAAACAGAAATACAGCATCATTTTACAATACGTTCAGAATGTTATGATCGTAAATCAGTTATGGACAGGATCAATCCTCTACATTCCCTGTGAGAAGATTAGTGACCATACTGGTAGTCAAACTCTACAACATCCGTGTGCAGAATGTGCATGCTGCCCTCTGTGTGTGAGTTTGGGTCCAATGATGATGCTCTCATGGTATAACCTCGTTGATGATGCATCTAAGGTTTCTGAAATGAGTTGTCTTACACAACTCTTCAATCAGCAGTGTATCAAGACAACAGATGTAGAGAGCTTTCTGCGAAGCGAAAGGAATTTTTCCCCTCTGTTGCCCAGATAGCTTTCTTAAGAAAGCTATTCCGAAAGAGAAAGCGTTCAAGAGAGACGAGTTCCAATTAGCTTTTTCATGCCATTTAGATATACATGTAGAAGCATTTCACACTTCTTGCCTCCTTTGTTAGCAAAAGGACTGTCCATGCAAATGCAAAAAGAGAATTCAAATATTTAGTCATTTTCCTTTGTCTTTTATTCATTCATTATACATTTGATGCATATCTATAGAAACATTATGGGTTCTCTCTTTTTAGTTCATTTGCAAAAATTAATCTTTTAATGGAACATTACCACACAATGTAGATCATTGCCATTATATGTCTTAATGAAATATGGCCTCTGTCAAATGAGTTGTGTGACTGATCATGGCATGATGTGATTTCTAATTGACAACATTATGTGATGATTGTGCAATTGTTATGAAAGACATCTGATCTAGATTGGAAGTTGAAACCATGATACAAGCTCACATTTTGAAAGACGAGCCTATAATGAATCAGGGACCCCCTTTTGATCGGTCATTCCCCCAGCACTTTGGGGGCCCCTTATGACTAGATCAAGACCTTGTGAGAGACGGTGATGACATTGTGGTGTAGATATATAGGTCACGAGGGAAAAGATGAGGAAAAGCTGATGCCATTGAAATTGAGTTTAATGATGTTGCCCCCTCGGGAAGATTGGTATGCGGATGGTGATTGACGGCTTAAGATGCTCCTCGAGAGCTCAAATTGGCCATTGGATTGATATGGAGGGTGAGGGGGGAGTGAGGGAGCGGTGAAAAAGTTGAAAGCAGCGGGACGAAAGCTCAAGACGTTGCCTGCTGCCTGTGTTGTGAACCCTAACATTCTAAACATGGCTGCCACGGAAAGGGGCTACTGTCTTGTCTGCCGGAATAGGGGTTAATTGGATAGCCAGTTTGTTTTCCCGCGTGTAAAGCTCGTAGCGAGCGTCGTCGTTGGGCGTCGCCACCTTCATCATCATGTTTCTGCTCCGCCTTGGTTCGTCTACGGCTACAACAAAGTAAATATGGCATGATATTCATTGACTTTGATTACCCTCAAAGCCTGGAGTGTTATGGCATTGGATTTGTTTTGTTGATTTGATTTTATCTATCGATATATCTGCCTGCCGTGTTCTACCCCATGTTATATGAACCTACACCTAGTCTTGTATCCAGACACCAGTGTGTTCTTATGAAAGTTCATGTATCAGTTGTAAATTCAGACTGTTTGAATTGCTGTTACCCTTTGATTTATCTTTGCAGAAAGTGTGATTTGTGACTTGATGGATATGGTACATTCTGCAAAATGGAGGAGTTATCAGAAAACGGTGGAATATGGTTGATGCAATTTTTAACGGAAAATAAGAGGAAATATAAAGGCTAGTCTTACTTTCAAAGTAGCCCTTATACTTGCCTGATGTATTACCAAATCTCCTTTTTGACAAGTAGTTGTTATAAAACAAATAAAAGCAACTCAATTACCTATTTTCTGTGTTGACGGTACAAAAATGTGAAGAGTATTACATTTTACACGATCATACGAATACCGCCGCGGTTTTGCCGCATGGAGGGGGAATCCCCTTTGCCTTTTACCTTCCAGCAACTTGCGGTGATGCCGTATAAACACAGGTATGATAATTAAACTTGGTGTGAAGTCAGCAATAATTTTCATGCCTTCTTTACTTTTGTTATTTCGCATTTTTCTTTTTATCAAATCATGTATGGATTTGTTTAATGCCTGTATTTTGTTGAAAACTCGTTATCTGCAATTCAGAAATCATCTTTTCTTGACTATTTAAAAAAAAAATAGTTTGCCTGATGTGTTTTTTTAAAGATTATGTTGGTGGTATTTCAACTTGATATCCGTGTGTTTTAATCACAAGAATGAATGAATGAATTGAACCTATTATTTGAATTATCTGCACAATGTGCACATTCTGTTCATAATTTATGGTCTTTATAACCCTTTATAGTCCCATTAATCTCCAATCATGTTAGCACTGTGTTTTAAAGCCATATTATCTGTGGAATTTGAAATATATGGCAATATTGTGTATATTCTCTTGATTTTGTTTGTCCAAACAACTTATCTACTGTATGACGAACAATTTATAATCGCTGAATTAAAGTAAGTTTGTCTCCAAAAGCAATTGTATTACCATAACTTAAAGTTATTATCAATGTTGTTTTATATGGGCCCATATCTTCTATGTTTTATGGTACAAAAAAATAGTAAAGCAAGCCATTAGAAGTTGAAAAATGACCCATTTGACAAGTGCAACGTACGGGAATCAAAATGGGATTCAAACATGTACAAGTTTATGCCATGGACCTGTGCAATCAAACGTGTATGAATATGACTCTGTCCTAGTGACCTTACAATTAACTTGTCTGTTTGGAGCAAGAAGGGAGTTAACTCATATACTTTAACACATAGTTAATGCCCTTCTGGCTCTGAACAGTACTGATTAGTACTAGATATTAATCATCATTAATCATCATTAGTACATCAGATAGCATGTACATGTGTGATGACCTATCTATCCAATGGTCATTCACACAAGCGAAAAATCGTGACCTATCTATCAAATGGTCATTCACACAAGAGAAATTTGTTCTTGGTTGATATGCCACACAAATAATCTCCCTGTGCCCTATATTGTATTTTTAATATCATTTACCCCCCCCCCCCCCGAATCCTCTCCTTTTTTTCTACTCAAGGGGGGGGGGGCTCTTTTTTTTTTTTTCATCAGAGAATTTTTTTTTTTTAGTGCTCACTTTCACCCCTGAGAAATTATTAAGTGTCTCAAGTTTGAATTTTGGAAATTGTGACCTACTTTATACATTGTAGTTTACTTTTGCAACATGAGAATGGATTTTTTTTTTTAAATCCAAAATTTATCAACCTGTTAGGAATATGTTTATCTTGTAAAACAAGTAAATAATACCAATAACAATATTCTTTTCTTTCAAGGGTAATCAAAGTTAGCATTCTTGATAGGTGAATTGCTTCTGATATTAATTCTCCTAATTCTGTTGGTACTTCTAGTAGAGGGGAATGAATTTACAAATATGAAAGTGCATTTCATAACCTAGCACATCATGATCTCTTTGGCAGCGGGGGGGGGGGGGGGGGGGGGGGGGGGGGGGGGGGAATTTACCAGTCGTAGCTTTTAAAGCTGATACATTTTCACTATTTCTCTGATGTATTTAAAACTAGATGTAACTGCTGTCTGTTTCTCAGGTTTTATTCTTTTAAACCAACTTGAACTGAAGGATTTGCTTCCTTCTTAACCCCTGGAATACTGCTGCAATATTTGTGTTATAAAGATTCATAGAGACCTGTGTTATTATACATATTAAATGGATCAACTAAGTTTACAGCTTTTGAATCAGTCTGTCCCTATACGAATTACAGTTTTGTTCTGTGCAGTTTTCTTGCTTGGATACAGATATAGGTTGATGCACAGTACATTGAGATAGAGGGAGAGGGCCAATTAAATTACAGAGATAACTTTTTGGGTATGTCTAAACAATCTACCCGGTAATGTAAGTCATGGAGGTATTTGTAGTGTATAAATCAGTTTTAATTGAGCACTAGCGATGCTTAGAGAGATGTTTAGGTAGGGATTATAATGTCTGCTCAGAGACAGAATGGAAGGGCGATTAAACTCTGTCTGGCTGCAAAGAGACAATATGACTGTCCATAAAGTTTTAGAGGGGATATATGAATTCCTTACAAAAATAAATACAAAACGAAAGAGAGAGAGTGAAAAAAAAAAAAACAATGTAGGAAATTCTAACTTCTCATATTCATAGAAACTTTATCAAGTAAACATTTTTAGGGTATATTCTTTTGTATACCTGTAAGAAATGAATCTCCAAGATCAATTTAACATGTACATTGATGAAAATATATACATCAGTCACATAACTGGCCTTGTACAGCATGATTATATTCATAATGAAATATATTTGTGTCAATTATCCAATATTTCATTGTTGTTGTTTTTTTTCTCAATATAATGTTTTTGATTTGATAAAAGGAAATTGTTTAGATAATACTACACTTAATGCATAATTGAAATTACTTCAAACATTCACAATTATTAGGGTTGACATGTGTTGTAGTTTAATCCAATATTAAGTTTCTGCTTTTTGTTAGTATGATGCAACTATTTCTAATTATGCACAATGAACCAAAGTATTGTGGTATAATTAAGAGTACAATTTGGTACATCATTGGCGATATTGTAGCAAAATTGTTTTTCTGTTTGCTTCTCTTGAGTAGCGTCAGTTGAATCGTTTTAAATGACACTTTCAAATGATGACTATAAACAGAGGATTTTAAAATGTCTGTCCTGTTGTACCTTATTACCGCAGAGATGCTAACATACATGTCATGTGTAGGAGTATGTCACCCATCTCTACCTCTGTCGTGTTAATTTTGTCTGTAGGCTACCCCTCCCTCACCCATAACCCTGAGCATTGAACCTACCGGGACTCGGGGAGGGGTAAGGGGTTGCATTGCCCCTTCCTTGCATATCTATGTAGTGTGAACTCAATATAGTCCCATGTATTGCAATTGAAGTTGTTTCACATCATGTATTTAAGTAGATACCTAACTCACCAACTGCATAGGTGATGTATACGTAATTTAATTTGAAAAATTAAGCCTTAGAAGGATTCTTTTTATTATTAAAATCATGTTGAATAGACTGAAAATATTAAATTGGTATCATGTGGTACCCTTTTTCTCATTATTTTTCTTTAAATGCAATAAAAGAAACAAAACCATTGCATTTGATATTCTATAGGATGAAGGAATGAGATATCCAAAGACATCAAAAACTCTAGCTTGGTAAAATTCAAATTTTAAAGCTATAAAATCTTATGGATTTGAATGTGAAGAAGAAAAAAAAGATCATTTACACGGTATAGGAATTTCCCGGCTTTCCTTTAAAACCAGTTTGTGAGATACCTTACTCTGCCTCATATCCATTTACGATGATATTGATGGCAAGATAATGATGGCTGAACTTGCATCTGTCAGCAGACATCATGGTCCTTAAAGATCCAGCTTTGCCCCTCAATATCAAGATAGCTTGAATTATTTTATTAATTACTTATTTGCCATGGTCATAATAAGTGTGCAGAAAGTTACAAAACTTGCTTCTTGTTATTCAAAAGTTTGCAGATGTTTGAATTCTTATTAAAATGATGATTTGTTAAGAATACACATTTGTATTCAGCTGCTGCCAATTTGTATATTTAAGGTGTAGTGATTTAGGGTATCAAGTCATATTAGGTGTAATTCAGGATCAACTTGTTGCCAGTTTAAGCATGTGAAGATTATAGTGTATCATAAGGATTTACTCATTTTCAAAATAACCAATAGCATGTGTCTGGTATATTTGAAAGGGGTCCCTTTTACCGAGTGACATGGACTCAAATTGGCAATAGGGAGGAATGCCAGCGTGTGTGATGGAACACTGATACACCACTGCGGATGGCCCCATCGGTATGGCAGCTATGCCGTGGCCTTTTATGCCTGGCCTATGCCATCCACACCACTCTCCTTCTCTCCCAACCCGCCCTCCCCTTCTTATACCATACACCGGGAATAATTTGCGTATCGTAAGGCTCCGTCGTCTGTCCAAGTCCTGTCTCGGCTGTAATAATCCAGAAATTCTGGCGCTGGATAAACATAGGACCTTGCTCGATATATTGGATAGATTTTTGTTTATACAGCCTGGTAAGAAGCATGACTTCTTGTTAATTGTTGCTCATTCCATTCTCCAGTTGTTTGTGCTTGTTTTATTTTGAGTGAGTCGGTCCACATCTACTACGGATGTCTTTCAACGTGCATCTTGCTGCAGGGAAGTTTGATACCGTTGTTGTCCGTCGCATGTTCTTCTTATATCCATCCCACTCTCTTTCTTTCTTTCTTTGGAGTCTTACTCACAAGATTGTCATTCATTCTGTGTGACCTTTGGCCTCGGAATGCCCCCTGTCTTGGAGACACTTCAAGGAGTCTTACAGAGACGATGGATGCTCCCCCCCCCCCCCCCATGGCATCATTCGGCCAACGTCATGTGACACTTCTATTCCTGGGTCGAGAATGAGAATGTGCATGGTATTTGATAGATTCATTTTCATGTCGTGTGAAATATATTCTTGCATTTGATATTGAACTGGTCGGCTATTTTATTACATGAGAGCAGATACTGCATGCCTCCATAGTTCTTTAATGAACACATTCCAGCATGTGCACAACTTAACTATGTTGTGCATGTCATGATCCTGTCATAGTTATTGAAGGTTTGTTTCTCTCTTCAAATGAGGTTTTGCAGGTTCTTGGCATACTAGTGCAGTTGGCAATCTGTAGCTAATACACCCCTTCACGGTTAAGAGCGCCAGTTTAATTTGCGAGTAAACATTGCGTCATCAATGTTTTCAGACGCGCATTTATTGTTGCGTCACTACCTGCGTTGCACGCTCACATCATATCAACACATGCGCTTTGTATGCTGCATAAAATAAAACCTACTCGCAACATTTACTTGCAATTTTAAAATGGCGCCCATTGTTTACTCGCAATTTAAAATGGCGTTCATGTCGGTGCATGCGCACTCTTGTAACCATGAAAGGGTATATGCTAAAGTTCTCTCCAATGTAGTGTATGTGTGCATGGCTGCAGATGCATTTATTCTTAAGGCTCGATCATATATTACACAGTAAACTGCTGCAAAAAACTACTTATTTGTTGTTGTTTTGTAAATGGATGTCAACTGCACACAACAAAGGTCCTACATGACTTGAACGATGCATTAGTGTTGTATATACAAAAAAGTCATTGCAAAAATCTCCAGATAATTAACAATTTTGACCATTTATTATTTCTCTTTAGTAGTATTAGAAACTCATCAACATTAGGTGTAATTCGTTGTCTTGTTAAATGTTAAGTTGAGATTTAAGACTTCATGCAAATGCAATGCAAAGTGCAGGAAATGCATGTTTAATGCACAGGACATTATCTCCATCCAGTCAAAATGCATCGCTGTATACATGTACATATCAACATGTTTTATGTCTTTATTTTAGCTGATTAGGTTTTATTTTAAAGATGAAGAGTACTTTTTTTAATGACTTTAAAAGAAAGCTTTTCATGTTAATTATTGGTTTTATTTTGAAATCTTTTGTTTTTGTTTTTTGGGCATCATTATGAAACCTTCTACTTCAAGCATGTCAGATTCTCTCCAGGACTTCTGATGGTTTTGTCAAATTTTGAATATCTTTTTTCTTCTTTATCACTTTATTATTTTCAAAGGCTTACAGAAAAACTTTTCTTTCATGTTGTTTCATTTTGATTTGTGTAACCTATTACACTGCATTTGAAGTTTCTATTTGATTTAATGCTGATAAAAAAAGCTTTTTGGATGCATTGATTATTTGGTTCATGCTGCCTGAAAGTAATGCTGCAAGTGAAGTGGTGCCATAGATTGTTATTAACGGAAAAATGCACTTTTGAAACACATTTTCCTTCATTTTTTAAAAATGTGTGGTTGTAAATGGATTAGGTACTCAAATGGTAACAAAGTCTTTACTTTAACAATTTGTGCTGAGAGGTCATTTGGAGGAATTATTTGAGTTACTGGTAATGAGCCATTTTATGAATATTTCTATGTTATGGGTTGAAGTTAAGCAGGGTTGTGGGGACTGATGCACAGCCTCTGCCCCCCTCCAATGTTAACTCAGGACCCCCTCCCCCCAAAAAAAGTCTTTGTACATATTCCCTATCATTGTCATACCAGAACCCTTTGAGTAAAAGTAATCGTGAGCTCTGTTTTGAAGAATTCTATGGTATGGGTTATATCAAGAAATGATCCTAAATGAAGATAAAACAGTTCAAAGTTGGGGTCATTGTGCATTTTAGGTGATGGTTTTATATAGAGTAAAAAATACAAGAAAAATATGTGTCCATCTGCTGTCATAGGATTGTGAATGTCACTGTAAAGAGATATGTACCATTCCTACTTTATCATCTCTGCATCTTGCATACATGACCTTTAACCTCTTTGGAGTCTTCCACATGACACAGATTTTACCCGAAGGAGCAGGAATGTGTTTTGCCTTTACCCAAAAATAAACGTAGTATTTCATCTTTTCAACTCATATACCTGAACAAAGAATGAACACCCTTCTGGCTCTGAACACAACAGGCCTGTCTTCATCAGCTCGAGTTTGCCAAATAACCGGCTGTTTTAACTATCCCAATCACAAATTAGACAGTTAATTTGTGCCTTCATCAGCCCACAGTTGCAATTAGCAGGATATTTGGTCAAGAAAATATCACAAGAAATCTTGGGCTTGTTTCCAAAATCTCCTGCTATTAGGTAAATAGCGGGCTAATTGCGCCCATCCTTTCTAGTTTGTGATGAACGTAACGGTCTGGTGAAGACGAAATTTTGGGATACAGGATAATATCCAGAGTCTAAAAATAGCAGGTTATTTGGCAAACTCGAGCTGATGAAGACAGGCCTAATGTTTGAGTAGTTGTAGCATTAAATTGAAACAAGATGAGTGAAGGATGACGGGACATCTTGCACGTTTAAACTAACTTAAGAGGCATGTTTCAAATTCCAAAGAATCCAGGAACATGTTGTGACAGGAGGTTCCTAGAAGGAGCCCACTTTATGAAAGTAATGGGTTGAAATACTTGTAGATGAAGAAGCGAAGTAATAGCAGATGAAACTCTCTATTCCCTGCTAAGAGTGCACAATAAAGGCTTGGCCAGGGACCCGTTTCACAAAGCCTTTATTTCAATGACAAATTACAAAAATCAGTGACAAATCTGCTGATAACCAATCAGAAGCAAGGATTTCACTAGCTCATAACAGAAACTGTCAATTGTCACTGATGACAAGTTTTGTGAAACGCCCCCTGATGTGGCAAAATGGCTGCGGTTTTTGTAATGATGACGTAAAGTGTAATACATTTCACATTCTTGTATCTTATAACACAGAGCTCAGTGAATACGCGTAAGTTCTTTGTAGCGTGCAGTTGTCTGTATTTTTTCAAGTTTGTAGTATCCCAAGTATATAGGCCTACATGGCTTTAAAGTAAATTCTTCTCTATTTCTAAACACTGTAAACAGTGTGAAGTATCAGCTTTAGCTTCATACAAAGTATTGCCAATATTCATGTTACTTTTGTTTATAGTACAATGTAGAGGACTTTAAGTATGAATTTAAATTACATCAGGCCATCACATCTTCTATATGCTTTTTTTGTTGATATTGAGCTCAACGTTTTCTTTTATTTGGTTGTGAAGTATGAGTTGTTCTTCAATCTTGAACCATTATGTTTTGAATGACATTGTTACCATTTCTTTATGTAAATTTTGGTTATGGTCTTTTTGCTACAGACTATGCAGTTTGGATGATTGTGTGTTAAATTTTTCACATGGTTTCATTATTTTGAATACTTTTTCATTATCTCAAGGCTTTTGACAAAGAAATGCTTTATGTTATTGCAGTTTTACATGAAGTGATTTTTTTGTGAGTTGTCGCTATCATGGCTTCTTTTCTTTGATATTTTGTGAATTCTTGTATGGGTTTGTTCCAAAGCAAAACAGTTTGTTATTCAATTTTTTATTTGTTGCAGATCCCTTCATCTTTATTTATTAAACAGACAAATTTGTATAAAAGGTTTTGATATACATGTAGTATGTCTAAAGATTTTACATGTAAGCGCATATATTTTAAGAAAAATGGAAAGCAAATGAAGCACCACATACTCATTTCTCTGTTAGTATCCTCCGATTATGACTCACATGGCAGCTCTGAGAGTAATGTGAATGTATTGATACATGTATCATCCATAAATCTGACAAAATAATACATGCTCTCTTTTTGTGTGTCTCTTTACCACTACCATAATAGGCCTGGTCAAGTCAACGGAAGCTCAGCCAAGTCTGCACCAAAGTCTCCTTCAAAGCCAGGACCTCCTAAAGTTTCCAAGTAAGTGTGTGCTAATTGCCCCCGTCACACCCCCTAGCTTACTGTTTCTTAATCTGTGGATAGATAGGTAGCTATAGGGCTGGATTCATGATTTTTTTTTTTTTTTTTTTGGGGGGGGGGGGGGATATTTTTGTTCACCAGTGGGGGGGGGGGGGCTAGGGGGGTGGTTGGTCACTAGTAAAAGAGTCATCAGTTGAAGGGGTGCCTTTTATCTCCAAAAATTTCTTTCAAGCCAACAACAAACAAACAAAAAGTGGGTTTCGACCCCACAACCCGCCTCTGGATCTGCTCATGTGTCAAATTGTAATTACTATGTTTCTGGTGAAATAGTGAAAAGGGGTAAAAAGTGAAATAATGATTAATCCTCCTGTTTGTATCTTCATACATTTTGGAAATCACATTGCCAACAAAAAAATCTATCAAATATCAATTCCATCCTTACCAAAGCTAATTGTTATTTTCAAGACAATGTTTCCTAATTAACCTTTTTTCTCCAGGAAATCAATTTTCACCTTTGAAAATACTTTTATTAATGAGATGAATTTGACAATGAGATGTGTAAGGCACCATATCCACTTCAAATCAAGTGCTTGAGGCACATTAATTTCTCTAGTTGCAAATTGACAAAATAAAAAGATTTGCAGATAGGACACCATTTTGATTCAATTTGGATTAGACATTCAGAAAACAAGTTAAAAGAAATATTTGTTGTAAGTATATGGAGTACTGGATATGAAATGTAATGTAAACTAGTGTTTTGGGTTTGTAGTTGTTTTTACTATCACTAACTATTTGTTGTTGGTTTTTGATTTGCCAGATTGATTGAAATCACTAATTTGTACACGTGCATGGATTGTATATTTGCTATGTTGATAACACGATGTTTTTGATGTGGAAAATATATAAATTGTGTTTATATGCATTCAGTTTTATATTTGTTTGTATACCTTGTATCCAAGTACACATATTTGCATTAATATTTATGTTAATTTGATAACTGATTAAAGTGAGCATGGAAAGTGAAAAGAAAAAATATTAAATTTCAGACTCCCTAAAATTTCCTTCATCTCACAGGTATTCTTGAGTTCTAGTAATGATTTAAATACAAAATCAAATTTCTCAGAGGAAAGTTAGCATGAAAAATTTAATTTCTAGAGGAAGAAAAAAAAATTCTAGGAAAGATATCCATCAAACAAAAGAATAGAAAGTGGGTTTTATTTGACAAACTGTCTCCTAAGACCTACAAGTATGTTGGTTGTATGTTAAAATGTTTATGAGTTAATGCCCTTGTGTCTCCAAAACAGATGAGATGTTTCATTAGAGTTTTTAATCAAATGACTTCACCTCATATCAGGGTTTTATCAATATCTGATCATCTAGGTAGAATACTTTTTTACATTTTCTATTAAAGATTACCATAGCTCAAGATTGCCTTTAAGTTATCACAGCAGGATTGAACGATCTCGTGGGACATTCTTCACATTGTCCAGTCAGTGTAGTGACACGTCCGTTCATTAACCTAGCCTGACGGCCGTGTCTAGGACCAAACAAGTCCAAAGGGACACGACACAGGAGATTAAAGAGATGGTTGAGTTCTGGTGAAGTTAAAAAAATAACTTGTGAGCTTTCTCTTTCTGAATTATGTCATGTTTATATTGTTCAAAATATTAGATGGCTGTGATCAGCCAAGGCTTCAATTAAACAGAAGAGTTCACTTTGTAACCGAAATCGGATGTGTTAAATTTCACTTTATTGGCCTGGTAGCAGCAGTGGGATATGACCCCATGCCATTAAAATTGGAAGTGCCATTGGCAGTGACACATCCAATCATTAACCTAACCTGACAGAGCCATGTCTAGGACCAAACAAGTCCAAAGGGACATGACAGCAGGAGATTAAAGAGAAGGTTGAGTTCTGGTAAAGATTAAAAAAATAACTTTCTGAATATTGTCAGTTTGGGAAAATGTCATAGTTAGAATATCCCCTGAAAAACAGATTGCCCTTTAAATGCCCTCGTACTTGAAATAAGACAACAAAAAGCCGAAAATTTTTAAACTAATATTTTTTGCTGTGCACTTGATCTTCAGAACAAACAAAAAAACAGAAAAAATTATAAATATTTTGATGCTTCCAAAACTTTAAAATGTGCATCAATTCTTATGAACATGCATGTGTACTACTTCATCAGTCTCTCCCAGTAGCTCCCATAAACTTTCTTCACAGTGCGATCACAGCATGACCAAAACTCAACTTTATCTTTAAAGGTTCAGTAAGACATGATGCAGTATGCAATTGACGATGAGAAGAAAGTAACAAAGGCCCGTACATGTACTCACTTATCTATGTGTTAAAAGATACAAAATGCCCAGAGATTTATTTGTGTTTTACTTGCTGCCCTTTAGCAGCAAATTATATTTCACTTACCTGTTTGAAGTTTGAGTGTAATTTCATGAGGGAGTAGAGGGAAGGGGAGTAGAGGGAAGAGATTAACTGTAGTTCACTGTCATTGTAAATGTCAAGTTCAGGCAAGTTATCTGACGGTTCTGACCAGCCAACACATTTTGTGGCTACATAGAATGCGTGCACATGTGCGAAGCAGGCTCTCAATTAATCTCTTCCCTCTACTCCCTCATAAAATTACACTCAAACTTTGAATAGGTAAGTTATCGTTTGAGCATTCAATTTAGTAGGAGACCAGCCTGTAGGTCCCGTGACCAATCTCTGGGAACAAGGGTTTGAAAGTATTTTTGTGTTCCCTGATGAATACCGAACCATTTTGACTTGGGCTGCCCCCTTGAAAATCCCGGGCATTTTCGTGAGGGGTCAACAAAGGTCATACAGGGTAGAAATTCAAATATATTTCAATCGTGTCGATATGCATATCAAATTACGCGTCTGGTCATGAGGTTTCCAAAAATATCTAGTTTGCTATACCTCCGACCTGAAATAAGGGCGCTATGGTCAAAAACGTTGAAAGGTCAACACACTTTTGACTGGTGGTCAAATTCACCAACACAGTTAACCTTATCAAATTGCATATCAAATTACTCGTCTGGTCATGAGGATTCCAAAAATGTATATTTTGTTATACCTCCGACCTTACATGAGGGCGCTGTGGTAAAAAAGTTCAATGCACTTTAGAAATTCACCAACACAGTTAACATTGTCCGATTCTAATGATTTAAGGGTCTAATAATATGTTTTCTGACATGGCAAATTCAACTATACAACTTTCAAAAGTAAAAGTACTTACCTTGACCATGTACATTCAAAATGGCTGCCGTTTTGGTGACAAACATCTAACAACTTCTTATCCATGGGTTTGAGGGAAATTTAAAGGTTATGGCAACCCCTTTTGATTTTAAGATTTGCTTAGTTGAACAAAAAACACTTTCAAACCTTTGTTCCCAGAGATTGGTCACGGGACCTACAGGCTGGTCTCCTACTAATTATATTGTTAAAAATATTAGATGGCTGTGATCAGTCAAGGCTTCAATTAAACAGAAGAGTTCACTTTGTAACCAAACCGGGATGTGTTCAATTTCCCTTTATTGGCCTGGGCCCCATTTCACAAAACTTGTCATCAGTGACATATGACAGTTTTTGTTATAAACTAGTGAAATCCTTGCTTCTGATTGGTTATCAGCAGATTTGTCACTGATATTGGTCATTTGTCATTGAAAAAAGGCTTTGTGAAACGGGTACCTGGTGGCAGCGGTGGGATATGACCCCATGCCATTGAAATGACTCTAAACTCACACCGGTGTGAAGTTCACCATGCCTTCAAGTAGACCATTTAACAATAATAATAATAATAATAATAATAATAATGTAACTTATATCGCGCCAAATCCACTCTGTGGAGTGCTCAAGGCGCGTGTAAACAGGAAAAACGATCAAGACTTGAAAAGGAATGTTTTGAGATGAATTTTGAAAGAATCAGAAGATAAACATTTTACAATATCCTATTCTCTTCCAGGACATCCAGATAGATGGAGACAAGATCAATTTAGCTCTGGTTGGATTTAATCAATTGTTTTCTTTCTTTCTAGGAGATATTTCATTCCCATTTCTAAGGTGGGATAGTAGATTGACACCTAGCCTCGAGTCAGCAGCAGAAGAAGACAATTTTTTAAACATCAGCAGTTGAACCAAAGTCTATCTATGTTTTAATGATAAGCTGTACATATACATGTAGTTAAAATACACCAGGGCCCCACTTCACAAAACTTGTCATCAGTGATAAATGACATTTGTTGTTATAAGCTAGTGAAATCCTTGCTTCAGATTGGTTATCAGCAGATTTGTCACTGATTTCTGTCAGTTGTCATTGAAAAAAGGCTTTGTGAAACGGGTCCCTGGTATAGCTCCTCGTTGTGATAACTCTTTGTGGGCATGAAAAACAATTATGTATTCAAGAAGACAAACATAAAATCTCAGGATCATTGTATCATGTTTACACTTGAACAGAGTTTAATGAGTTACTGTCAAAGCAAGAACTTGATGCCTGCATGAACTTTATATGAATTTTTCAAATTCATCCAGATTCTCAAAAGTTTCATGCCAATAAAAAATTGATTCATAGTGATCATTTGCGCGAACTAGCAATTCATCTAGCTTTCCTGCAGTGAAAATGTCTGTCATTTATGATTCACAAATGTTTCATGTATAAGAAAGGTTTTTGTGTGTGTGTGTGTGTGTGTAGGCAACAGATTATGTAAAACTTATGTAAAGTACTGTGACACATATGAAATGATATTAATCATGTTGTATTGGAAATGCAATGTTTATGTCATAATGAGGTAGCAGTTCTGATGAGAATATATGTTTATACAGTGATGGCGATCAGGTACACCAGAATGGGGCGTCCACTGCACATCTGTCTTATTCCGCGCCCCCTCCGCCCGAGCCAGCAAGCTACGACACCCCGCAGGCGAACTCTGATTGGCCTGCAGACACAGCATCATTCCCAGACCCGCCCTCATTCCTCACAGAGCATGCTCCCATCACCTCACACAGGTACTGTTATTATGTAATACTAACACCCGTCCCTTTAAGTCCATCGTTTATCAAATAATCTCAAGATAATATAATAAACTAAGGAGGAATAGGTTGAACAGTTTTATAAAAATACTGTATATTAATACAAATTAAGATTCCCTACAAGGATCATGGGGGTTGGGTGCAAAGAAAATCAATTATATTTTTTAAAGTCTTCCAAAATTCATATCAGAGCAAATACGTGTCTGCTCATGTATCACTTTACCTTTTTCAGTAACCATGTAGATGTAGTGTGATAACTACCATCTTTAGTAGAGCCTTATAAAGTAAATAAACAGACACTTTTTTGTTTTAGTATATAAAAGACAATTTGCCTTCAGAGGTAATACAAGTGGAGTTTGCACTAAAGACCTTATATTCTGCACACCATGGCTGCTAAAATATATGAATACTATATTCTGGATGGCTTTTACAATGTCATGTTAAACTTTACCAACTATTTTAAACTGGTACATGAACTTTAGATGTGTGTATAGCATAGCATAGACTATATGTACAGTCAAACCTGTCTATAAAGGCCACCCAATGGAAACACAGAATGTGGCCACTACAGATAAGTGGCCATTCTAGACAGGTTCTTCAACACAAATTTTTTGCTTGAAGGAGACAAAATACATGGCCGCTATAAACAGGTGGACTTTATAGAGAGGTAGCCACTCTAAGACAGGTTTGACTGTATGCACTGTAACTAGAGGGATGGCACATTCTGTTTTGCTTCTCGTTTGTACCATGTATGTCATCACTACTAATAATCCTGTTGTATAATGTTAATTCTAGAAGGACGTAAATCCATATTTGATAAATGTCAAATTTAAAAAAACATAAGCTTTTCTTGATCGGCTGAGAAATAAGAGGGCATTATTGTTTGGTCCTGTTGGTGTGACAGGGATATCAGGGGGCATTTAATCAGAGATTCAACAGTATGATGATGAATTTATCTAAAAAGTTAATTCATGAGTTGACCTACTAAATGGACAAGCCCTTCTGGAATTAACAATATTTTCCCCCTTCATCTTTTGGTAGAGTTTCTCATGTGATGTGTTAATCCTGTTCTATAACTGAAAATTCAAATTCAAAGGCAAATTTTAAAACTGCTTTCAAAGAGTGTGCCTTTTCCCAGACTTTGGAAGTAGCAAGTTTCATATCTATCCTGGTTGAATTCTTTTCTCAAACAACTTGATTAAACACTCTTTTGATGTGGCTCAGACTCTCTTAAAGGCTAACATCAAACAATTTCCTTTTCTGCCCTCTCCATATCATGCTATAGCATGGCATGTATGGAAAAAGAAAAAAAATAAGCAAGCTATTTTTAAGGATATTTTTTCCTGTAGAGATATTTTTCTCTACCTGATGAAAACAAATGAAGAAGTTGATTGGCTTGACACTTTATACCTATCTTTGATAGGTAGGCCTACAAATTCAACTAGAGAAAGACTGTTTTTATATGTTTGGATGATCAAAAACTATTGATAGGAAACTAGAATCAGGGTTATCTTACAAGGATGATGTAGAATACGTCTGTTTGGAGCCAGAAGGGTGTTAACTGTGCATTAAAGTATATGAGTAAACACAAAGGGTGGTATTTTCGAAAGCAGACTAACTTTAGTCCATGGTTAAATCCACTGACTAAGTATGGAATGCCAAGTGTCCATATAAATATGTTTTTGAATAATTTAATCTGTCACTAAATTAAAATAAAATGTAATAACATAATTAATAAACAACAATATAACTATGATATAATTATGTTATCATGGTAATTTAGGGACATATCAAATTATTAAAAAATATATTCATATGGACACTTGGCATTCCATACTTAGTAGGTGGATTAAACCATGGACTAAAGTTAGTCTGCTTTCGAGAATTCCACCCTATGATTAAACACAAACTTCCTTCTTGCTCCAAACTTACGAAACGTCCACAGGGGTAGTAAGCATTAGTTGCAGCACTTAACCCCTTGCTTGTAACACGTCAGTCACTCATCATCCCTATCACCATCCTCCCCCACTAAAATAATACCTCTCGGAAACAAAAGCAGGAACGGTAACGGAGACACAACCGACTCTGGTTACTCGGACCATCAGCAAGACGATTTACCCGCGCCGCCCTCATCGATGACGACGGGTATTAAAGCAGTACTCAACGCCCCAGAGCCGTGGAACCCCAGCGAGAGTTACACCTCGCCCGTCATCCGCAGTGTTAGGGCACCCATGGGCAAGTCGTTGGCAAGGTCGCCCTCTCCGGCTGATTCTAACAGGTAGTTTAGGCCCCCACCAACTTCCCTCTCCCAGATCTCTTCCAGCCCCGCCCATCTCGCTCAATAGCCGTCCATTATCATTACTACACAAGTCTACTCCATACCCATACCTATTTAACTCATGTTTATAACCAGTGGGCCCTGTATATAATCAAGAACTCTAACATCAGATTATTTATCAACATTTAGTTCCTAAATTACCTTCATACCATTATGTCATTACAATAAACCTCATAGCAGTAGAGAATATTCACAAATGTTCACAAATGTAAACGGTGACATTAATTATGTGTGACATTTGTGTGTGGCAGTTCGCCCTAGAAGAGAGAGACAGGATTTTTGTAGGGATCACTAATTTTATTTATTTGATTTTTTATTTGATTTTCAGTTCTCAACGATCTTCCATTCTTTTTTTCAAATCATCCCTTAATCATATGTTTGTCTTTAACCTGTTCAAATTAGTTATTCCTTGAAGTATATTGTCTTTGGGTGTGAATAAATAATTTTCTTTAAGGGAGATCATTAGAAAACTTGAATGAATCCGTTATTGTAACCTTGGTAACCTCTCATTATCAGGGTTCGTGTTAAATGTGTTGGTATATTTCTTGGAAACCTAACATTTATTTATTTCAGTTTGCTGTAACTTGAAATCTTACAGTTGTAGTCACATTATTCATATATAACTTAATGCACATTATTTTATATACTCACTGATTCTGTTTTCTTTTGCAGGATAAAAGTTTTTATTTGTGCAATCGCATTACCTTTAATTCTCTTCAATTCTTTTTCCTACGACATTTGTATATGATTTTGCTCTCTTTTATATTTTCTTTTCCTGTTTAAATTTGTCTTTCTTTTTTGCAGCTTTGCTTTTATTCTTTCTTCCTTTGATCTCATTATTCTCTTTCTTGTTTCTCAAAATATAAAATGTTCAGGTTCACAAGTCATTTATGATTGATTTATGAGTCATATCTAAAGTTGTGTTTACCCTCTTAAAGCAATGATCTGTCAAGCTTTTATCTTTTCATCTCTAGATTCTGTCAAGTCCAACAAATCTCATTTAATTTCTCTCCTTGTCTTTCTTGCGTTGTTCTCTTCATGCTCTGGTTTCATTTATTTTCACCCATATAGATGCCTCTCCTGCAATATTCAATAATCTGTATTATTCACGCTTAATTTCTTTTTATCTTTATGTTTATCTCTAATATCTATCTAACCTCCTGCTTTCTCTTACAAGTCTTATAAATACTGTTTTTACTATGTTTCAAAAAGAGTTTTTTTTTTTTTTTAAATCAGACCCCTCCCCTGTCAAACCAAAAACTTTATCTGTATCTCCATTACAGTAACTCACAAGCAAAACTATAATGCGTGAAAAAACAATTAATCAACTATTTTGATAAAAGTGTTGTGTGCTGTTAGATGAGAAAAATATATATTTACTTTTTAAAGCATTGCAACAACAATTGCACAAGTTTTACAGTGTGACTTTAGGAATGCCTTGTATGGGTGTGCAGTTTGAATGCTTTTCCATTTTTCTTTTCAAGCCAATTAAGAAAATAACTTTGTTTTTCTATTTCTGTACTCTGCTCCTTCTTAAACTGCAGCTCAAATTTCTGATAACAAAACAGTTTGACAGTGTTTTTAAAATCTGGATCCCTCCATATTTTGTTCCTTTATTTATCTTTCATTCACCTTCTACTGCCATCCGTTCTATGTATATTTGTTTTATTATCATAGTAGTTTGAGCACATTCCTCACAAATCATTTCTTCTGAGTTTAACATTTCCTGTCACCATTTCTTTAGTTATCTGCCATCTCAATTACACCCATGTCTTTCTCTATCCTTCCTCCTTTCATTCAAATTTAACAACAAATCAGCAAATTTTCAGAATTAACAGAATATCTTACTTTACATTGAGATTTGAGAATGCATGTCTATCTACACACAAAAAGACCCCAAACTTAATTTGTGTAATGTTTCCATATGTTTTTTTAACATATAGCTTTTTAACTACTGTATCAAATGCCTTATCCTTTAAATATGAGGAGCAGTGCATTTGTGCTCAGAATTTGCAAATATGCTATACACTTGAAAGTTCTCATGAGAATGTTCTGTATTTATATTCATTCAAAATCGACCAGATACACATTAGAGAATCGATCATAAATTTGATTTTTGTTTTTGTTTTCCCCTTCAAACTCCTGAAGTAAATGCTTTCATTCATTTTATAAATTTTCAAATTTTTGCTAATAAATGGATGTTCCAGGGGTGGCTAGCCTCTGCACCAGGCTTCATAATATAGGTGTTCTTACTCTTTCCTCATTAGTGGATTCTGTTTTCTGCAAAGTGAAAGAAATGCTCATGAATTTGAATACATCTGAAACCCCTGAGATAAATGCTAATTTATAAAAATGCATTTACAAACTGTTTTGAATACATTTTCAAACTCCTGAAATTAAAGCTCACCAATTTTATGAATGGACGTTCTAAGGGAATCTAGCCTCTGTACCAGGTTTCAAAATATATCTAGGTATTCTTAATCTTATCCTTATTATTGGATCCCCTTTCCTGCTCTGCTAAGTTAAAGAAATGCTCCTGAATTTGAATGCAATCCAAATCTCTGAAAATGCTCCTGAATTTGAATGTATTTTCAAACTCCTTCAAGTCTATGGGCGTGCCAATGATAGTTAGTTTCTGCACCAAGCTTTGTGTTACTATTTTCACTCTTTTTCACCTTGGTGAATTCTTTTTTGATTGCAAAGTGAGAAAAAAAAACGATCGTAAATTTGAATGCATTTTTCAAAGTCCTGAAAAACCTTTGCTAGTAAAGTATATGTATTTTCAAACTCCTGTCATTTAATGGGTGTCTGAGCTAGTCTATGCACCAGGCTTGATATAATCATTTTTTAATATTTCACTCTTTTTTTTTTTCCATTGGTGAATTCTGCCTTGCCTGCACAGTGTCCCTGAAGATGGTGTCAAGGTCATGTTTGTTCCTAAGAATCATTTGGGGTAATCTCACTCATCTCTTGGTTTTGGTCTCTTACTTGCCCCCCCCCCCCCCTCTCTCTCTCTCCCCTCTCCATCTCTCTGTTTGTCTGTCTCTGTTTTCCCCACTCTATGTCCCACTTTCTCTCTCTCTCTCTCTCTCTCTCATCTGTTTCTGTTCCCCATGCCCCTTTCTCTCTCTCTCTCTCTCTCTCTGTCCCACTTTGTCCCACTTTATCTCTATCTCTTTCCCTCCATTTTTCTTCTTTCCTATTCCCATGTTCCTCCTTTTCTCCCTCCTTTCCTCCCTCCCTTCCCTCCTTTTCTCCTTAGCTCTCCCTCTCTCCACCTCCCTCCTCCTCTCACTCCCTCCATCTCTCCCTCCCTCCATCTTCCTACAGATTACACATAAAATAATTTCTTTTTGTTCATGTTTAATTGTTTTTAATTAATTTCATCATGTTGTCACCTTTTGTTTTGTTTGGTTTTCACACTTCCTTCAGAGATTGGATAATTTATTGGTATGATTTCAAATTTTAATTCTGCACCACTGCTAATCGCACAATGATGATATCTGTAATAATCATAGAACTATGTTGATTAACCTGGTTATTTGTATGTACATGTGCATCAGTTTACTCCATTGATAAGTTTTTGTATGATAATTATTGATTAATAATACATTTTAAACAGTCACACATTTTTTAACAGTCTAAATCTTTTCAATTGAATGATTTGATCTGAAATAAAGCATGTGAGCATGGTATGAGAAGAAATATATTAATATTTTGGGATATGTCTATAAATTTTGCAAGACTCTGAATAAAGGCATGTGTGCATCCGTTAAACCAATCTTATTGATTTCAATGAAACATGAATCACTTTGTCAGAATGAAAGATATTTTAAAACTATGTAGATCAATGGAATAATAGAAAAACATAACTTTTGACTTTAGAAAGAAACTTAGTTTGTATCACAAGCCTTTGATATTTGAAAGGAAACATAAATAAGTTGTTTCAAACTTTTGAGCTCTATTTCATGCCATTCTGTATATATTCTGCCATATTGTATACATGATAGTATAGACGTGGCATTGAATAGATGTTAGACTCTTTAAATAATATTTTTTCTCCAAATTCAGATTTGTTTATAAGTCGGGTACAATTTTTTTCCTATTATTTTCTTCGGAAACAAAACAAGGAGAACGAATGGAAGAATAGCAGTGCATAAAGACATATTGCAGATTTTCATCTGGCACTCATAGTAAACCTTTCAAACACATACCTATGCATTAATTTGGTAGTACCATTCATCTCTTTACATATTTTCTTAGTTAATTTAAATTGTTAACAAGTTCTGCTTGTAGTATTGGAATTTGTTTGATGACATTCAATCTTTATACAATATTTCCTCCTTGATTTGATGGTGATTTAGTAAGCCACCTAGTCAGGTAGCAGGCCGTACTACTACTACTACCAAGACCTTCACCACCTCGTACCAGGCTTCACCCAATACAGGTACATGATACATGCTGTCCTCTCCCCCCTCTCCCTCTCCCCCACCCCCCCCCCCCCCCCCCCCCCTCTCTCTCTCTCTCTCTCTCTCTCTCTCTCTCTCCCCCTGTACCTCTTAAGGGCAATCCAACCCTTGTAATAAGACCATTTGATTGAAAGCAGAATGGTGAAAGTTTGAAATAAACCGGACCAAAGAATAGAACTTTGGAGTTTCAACCACCCCCCCCCCCCAAAAAAAAAAATATATATATATATATATATATATATACTAGCAGGACCCGCGGAAATCCGCGGGATTCTAGAGGGGGACGGGGGGTGTAAATAGATATATAGAGACTGTCTAAATTAAAACCACCAAGAACTTTATTTGCCATTCAGGCCATTAAAAAAATATACATGTTTAGCGTCCCCGCCCGCTTCCTTTTGTGGGGCCGCCTCCTATTTTTTTTTTTTTTGAAATTTTTTTGAATTTTTTTTTTTTGTTGAATTTTTTGATCGAAAAAACAGCGTCCCCACCCGCTTACTTTCTGGGGGCCGCCTCTCCTATTTTTTTATTTTTTTTGAATTTTTTTTTTTGATTTTTTTTTTTTGATTTTTTTTTTTTTTTTTTTAAAGAAAAAAAACATGAAAAGCACTGCTAAAATGTATTTCTGATCTTAAAAAAGAAAAGAAACAAATTGTCGGCTGCCATCTTGAAAAATTGCCTGAATGTTAGGGAAAATGTACGGAGCAGCCATTTGAAAGAAAAAAAAAAAAAGAAAAAAAAAAAGGGCCTCGATCCTCTTTCCCATTTTTCAGAAAAAACAGGACGCTAAACATGTTTTTTTTTAAATTTGGCCTTATATAAAAAAAAATTAAAAAAACAATCCAACTGTACCGGTAGTTATTCTTTAAGCCACTGGAACTGCGTAGAGTTCCGTACATGTAGTGTGGCGTACCGACTACGCAGAAATTAGGCTGCGTATTAATGGGAAAATAGTCCCTGCGTAGGTTATGCGTAGGCTGGCGTACAGGTTTGCTTATATGGTTGCTTACTGTGTGGAAAGCTTTTACTGCTTTGACGATCTGGCGTAGGGTAGCATAGTGTTGCGTAAAAAGGCGTACTTTCTGCGTCAAGTTTCTACGCTGAAAGTACGCGAAAAAAATTAAACATGTTGACTTGTTTTCGTTCATCTTGCGTACCCCTTTCTGTCCCTCAGCATATAGTAACGTAGGCCAGCGTAGTTGGTAGCAACACTACGCAACTCTACGTATTGACCCCACGCCAATTAGTGACCCGCAAGTGTCACAAATAAAGTATTAAAAATATGCTCATCTGACCCTAATTAAACGCCTAAAACCCCCGAGCTTTCGGGGGTTTATGGCCCCTTGAAACCCGTGGACCCCACGCCTATATTGTATATACACTCAACTCGCTGCGATCTGATCTCTCCCCCCCCCCCCCCCCAACTTTGAAGAACGTAACCCCCAAGCTTTTGGGGGTTTATGGCCCCTTGAAACAAATATACACTCAACTCAGGATTTCAGGTTTCCTTCTTCATAATTGCCTATTTAAAAAAAAAACATTTTTCTAGTTCAATAACTAAGTTTTCATGCATTGATTTGATGCAAGAACTGTAACATAATAGACCCTAGATTGTGATTATTTCTGACCATAAATTTCGATAATTATTTTTCAAAGTAAAATTTTCACAAGAAAATCAGACAGTCGTTTAAAAACGTAGACATTAGTAATACTTTTACTAATTCTAAGCTCAGGTTTCGTAAATCTATTCACGAAACTATATTGAAATCGCGGCAATAATGATGCAAACCAACAGATAACAATTGTGTCAAATCTCTTCGACTCGAGCTCAGCTCAGCTGTACTCACACACATAACACTCCAGCGTAACTCCACGAAGCTCGAACACCGGCGCCGCAGGCCTCGGACGCCTGCGGTGCCCGGTGCCGGTGTTGGAGATTCCTGGAGTTACTGCACTGTGATGTGTGGTGACTGAAGTTAGCTTGCGACTGAATTGTCAGTCCAATGGTTTTCTTGTCAAAACTTTCCTTTAGAAAATGATAATCAAAATTGAGTATACATGGCCGTAATAATCACAAAATAAGCTTTGTTTTCATACCTCCATTCACGAAAACTATATAAAAATCGCGGCAATCATGATGGAAATAGGTCTCTAAGTTTGGACGTCGACGGGAAGCCCCGTGTATCTCTTGTGCAGCTACTACATGCAAAGCACATCCTAGCTACAACAAAGCACATCCTATAGAAAGATGCTTTACTCTCGGTAATCCCGCCCTTTGCATAGAGCATTTAATACGCAACTTAATGTGAGTGGATAGTCATCGGTCGTGTGTCTACGGATGTCATGTTGAATATCCATGAGGTATCTCTGTCGTCACGCATATCCTGCATTATGCATGTCGCGTCTGTTTTCGCCCTGGACGTCGACATGGAGGAGGATCTCGGGCGGAGTATAGCCAATTCCACAGAGTAGACTCTCCCGCGGACGATGGCACCGGGCACGGGTACCCCGAGGGGAGGGTTCAGGAGGAGATAGCCGCACCAACTTGGGTCGGCGATCTCATTAAAAAACAATAGAATACAAAGGCCGGCGGAGACGTCGCGCCCCCCGCGGAGCCTTAGCGTATTATTATTATAGATATATTTTACTAAAGGTGTCATTAGAGGGACATTTGGAGTGAAAAATGAGTCATTAAGTAGACATTGTGATTAGGAGGACAATTTGGTGTCCTCTTAACGTTTTTTACGTTTTATTTCTTGTGGAAGGCTCAATTTTGTTATATATCTCTCTCTATACATGTAATTTTTACTAAAGGCGTCATTGGAAGGACATTGGGAGTGAAAAAATGAGTCATTAAGTAGACATTAGGGTTAGGGTTAGGGTTAGGGTTAGGGTTAGGTTTAGGGTTAGGTTTTAGGGTTAGGGTTAGGGTTAGGGTTAGGATTTTTATGATGTCCACTTCATGTACCATGTAGGGATATATATATATATATATATATATATATATATAACAATTAGATGAACAAAAGTTAATATCTTGATAGGGATAGTAGACAAATGTGATGTACCATACATAAATAGACAGTTTGTGTAAAGACTTTATGGGTGGTTTTCCATAGGTCACTTAAAGATACTATGTCCCTTTTGCAGCCAACCTCAAATTCTGTAGAACTTTGCAGGAATTATGAATATGTCATTTATACACGCTGTGAAATTTATACATTAGCAGTGTCCTTATATTCAAATTATGCAAGAAAACCCGTTTACTTGCTAGACTTCCCTGTCAGACACTATTGTCAGTATTGAGTGACTGAATGGCTTTTTCTTCTTCTTTGGTAATAACATGTAGGATTTGTCTACTACAATATCCCACTTCTTGTATTGGCCAAAATTAAACTGATTGAATCTTTGCACAGCATAAAACGTATGACCATGCGGTACAATGGTCTGAAAATTACTATTACTTATTGGCTCTATAGCTCCTAAGTCGATTTGACAACTAGTAGTCGTTATTTTCCCACTTAAAGACATTTTCAAACCCCATTCTTTTAAGGGGAGTTCTAAATTAGTATTATCTTTTAAATGCCATTGGAATTTATCCTTTTCATTTTTTTGGCTTGCAAAAGGGTCATAGTACCTTTAATGACTCAGGGATATTTACCAATAAAAACTGACTGATTGCTTATTTGACAATTGATGAGAGTGACTTGTACCTGCATTTCATGTTGATTTTATACCTTGTTTAGAGTTAAACTAACTTATCTGCCTGTCTGGATATTGTTTTAAAGATGTAGCATTAAGTAAAGTTTTCTTCTTTTTGTTTTCAGTTGAAGACGATATGGCAGCTCCTCCACCACCACCACCCCCTCAAATAGGTGCAACAAACTTTGCCTGGAAATCCGATGGTCCCTCGGCGCCCCGCCCCAGCCCTCCCCCAGCTGCTTACAGGCCGGGTCCACCCCGTGCCCCTAAAGGCCAGCCCCCTAGGTCCGTCTTCCCCCAGCCTCCTCCATCCATGTTGGGCCAGCGGGCTTCACCCGTAGCACCTCCACCGGCCCAGAGAGGCCCTCCGGTGGCTCCCCCTCCGGCCCAGCGGGGACCGCCAGTTGCACCCCCTCCAGCTCAGAGGGGACCGCCAGTCGCACCCCCTCCAGCACAGAGGGGGCCACCCGCGCCACCCCCACAGGGCCAGAGGGGACCACCAGCCCCTGCCCCTGGCCCAGCCCAACCCAGGCCTGGAGGAGCAGTGGCGCCTGCTGCGTCTGCTGGAATGACCCGTACGCCCTACTGCGAGGGATGTAACGATCCTGTAAGGTAAGCACGTCACATGTCTATCATGTACCCTCTAATTATGAATCCAAAGTTTTTATGATGGGAAAATAGTGACTGTAACATTGATAGTAGTGATGTTTGTGAAATATTATTGAAACCCCTGATCAAAGCACTTAAAGGCCCACTGTGCTATGTGTTGTTACTTGCTCCCTCTATATAGAAAACAATGCCTAATCGGTGACCATTGGTCCCCCATGATCCTCTAGTTCTTATGTTAATTGAGAGCTGAGTTGATGAGATAACCACCTGTCAGTGACATTGCAGGGTGGTCAAATCCCTCCTTTACACTAGTACAGATGGCCTTTAAACCCTCTGATTACGAATCCACAATTTTTATGTTGGAAAAATAGTGACTGTAATATTGATAATGACTGACGTTTGTGAAATATTACTGAAACCCCTGATCAATGCACTAACAGGGCACTTAATCCACTTGTGTGAACCATTCCCACCAGATGCTTACGGTATGCTTATTTTGTGTTTTGTATTGTATTTCGTCCTTTTGAGTACTAATTCATACACCTGGGTGGAGAGCAGCAAATTTACTTCCAGATCCTCAACCCATGACCTTCATAACCTCCAATCAAATATATTAACTATAATGTCTCCACTTCACTCCAAATAAGTACAATGAAACAATGTTGTGAACACTTTCAGTATGAGGAGCTGTCCCTGTCCGTTTAAGTGTATGACTACCGGTAGTTGTTTTTATTCGACTTTAAATTCTCTGTTTAAGTCTTAACAATGTATTGTAATATGCACTACATCCTGACTTTATGGATCCTGCTGAGTATCGTCGTAGAAGAAGACAAAATACTGCAAGACAGAATATACTGAACTGCGTGTGATGCAATCATATTACATTTATGTGTGTAAGTTTCAGCATGAGTTTTTGTTTCTGAACTTTCTAGGGGCACTTTTGTGACTGCCTTTGGACGCAACTGGCACCCAGAACACTTTGTATGTGCCCACTGCCATGAGAACCTGCAGGGCAAGGGAGTGATCGAGGATAAGGGCAAGATCTACTGTGAAGAGGACTACATGAGGCTTTATGCTCCAAAGTGTGCCAGCTGTATGGGATCTATTACTGGGGTAAGTAAAGAAAGAGGGGGTTGGGAGGGGTTTAGCAGACCTGCCAACCAGTTAGATTTTGGTCGTATTTTGTACGATTTTTAGAAGCAAATACGACAGTATGATTTTCCTCAATAATTTTTTTAAATATTTTTTTTTAATATTTTTTTTGTTCTAAATATTTTTTTGGAGTGTTTGTGCCATTTTCAATGGCAAAATGCCCATTCTGTCCTGTCAATTATCCTACAAGCATCTCACATCGACAATTTAGGGATGTTCATTGGTTCATCGAACACAACAGTCGTGACGAAATCAAGCATATCAACCAATGATCCATAAAAAAAATTCTTCCTGTATGTAGGAACTGTAAGAGGTATTGATCCGCGTAACAGTCCGTGTTTATTTTTAAGAATACAACTTTTGTCAGTAAAATACAACTTTTGGGATTAAAGAGTACAGTTTTTGAATTCCAGAGGTTGGCAGGTCTGGGTTAGGGGAAGAGTTAGAGGGAAAGGGTTTTAGGCTCTACATCTCCGAGTGTAGATGCTTTATGGGATCTATTACTGGGGTGGTAGACAGAAAGGGAAAAGGTTAGGGGTTTACAAGGCTCTGTGCTCCTTGAGTGTACCAACTGTATGGGATCTATTACTGGGCTAAGTTTGGAAGGAGAGAGTTGGTGGTGGGGGGGGGGGGGTAGGGGAGGGGATTTAGGCTCTACATCTCCAAGTGTAAATGCTTTATGGAATCTATCATTGGGGTAGTATAAAGAAAGGGAAATGTTAGGGGTTTACAAAGCTCTGTGCTCCCCAGGTGTGCCAACTGTATACTGGGGTAAGTGGGGAAGGAGGAGGTCGGTGGTGAGAGGGGGTGGTGGGGGGTGTTAGGGGGAGGGGTTGAGGCTTTATACTTCTTCAAGTGAAAATGCTTCATGAGATCTATCGGGGGATGGGTAGAAAGAAAAGGGAAAAAGGTTAAGGGTTTACAAGGCTCTGTGCCCTAAGCGTGTCAGGTGTATAGGATCTCTTTTCTAATTTTTTTCGAAAGGTGGAATGGTTGAATTAGGGCCTTTGTTGAATAATGTTAGATGTAAGCTGTAATATGTCACATTCTCAAGAAACATAAATTGGGACAAATCATGTTTTCACATACTTAAAAATTACAAAACGTGATAAGGGTATGAATAATTTTACTGTATAAATTTCCTTATCTACTTGTATGTACATAGGCAGTATGAATTGTACAGATTGTTAACAAATCAGTGTTATTGTATACAAAATGAAAAGCATTGGACCAAAGAGGTTCTCATGGGGGACTCCCCATAAGCTTTAATAGTTGCATGCCAGAATCTTTCCAAAAAAGTGTTGGCAAAATAGTCCTAGCTATACAGTCCTTAGAATACATGTGGCTTTGCTGGATATATGACATGGAAAAATGTTTTGTATTTATATTATTTGACAGTTTTTATTGTTTTTGTTTGGTAGGAATGTGTGAAGGCGATGGGGGCTGAATACCACCCTGCCTGCTTCACATGTGTGGTGTGCAGCCAACCAATCACAGGAGATGGATTTCACATGCAAGACGGAATGATGTACTGCAAAAGGGGTAAGGAACATAATGCTCACCTTGCTTAAAGGCATCGTTTAACAATGTTAAATCTGAGATGCATGGCCCTACGTGTTATCAGTATCTGTGATATGGTGTAATATTGAAGCCCTAAAAAATTTGCACCTCAAAAAAGTAAAAATCTTTGAGTGACCGGTTTTACCATACTCATGTTTTGGAAAACGCAAAATTTGATTCCTGACTGCCCTAAGGGTTTATACTGTATTTGCCGGCGTTAAGGCCGCAGTATTTTTGGAAGAGAAAATATCAAAAAGTCGGGGTGCGGCCTATGCGGCGAAAGAGTTAAAAAAAAAAAAAAAAAAAAGTCAAAACCAGCACAAATTTGCAGATATGGGACTAGATCTATGAACGGTACAATAACTATACATTTCCACACATCTTACCGACAATTTTATCTTGCATTGTTGACATGAAGACGAAAATAAACTTCCAAAAACAACATCTGCCGATAGATCTTGATCTAAGTTCGTGCCAATGCAATTGCAAAAGTAAAAGAAGGGCACGTTTAACGGAGCTTCCAGCACGCGAAGTCGCTATTTTGAATCCATTTCAATACACAGGAGAGAGGCGCAATGTATACATCACAGAAAACTCCATATGCTAGCATCAGTGCGTGATGGCCGAGCGGTCTAAGGCGCTGATTTTAGTCACATCAACATTTGTACGCAAGAGATCAAATCGCGAGGGTGCGGCCTATACGGTGCTGCGGCCTTATCGTCGGCAAATACGGTAATTATGATTGCAGCATGAGCTAAATCCAAGATTTTTTTTCAGAATCTGAGGCAATGTTACCAAATCACTTTAATTATGATAACTGTTTCTTATACAGGCCTGATAAAAACCTGATTTGAATCGGTTTCCCGATTTTTTCCTGATTTTTTTTTTTCTTCCCGATTTATTAAAAAAAAAATTAAAAATCCAATTTTTTTTTTTTTTTTTTTGTACATTTTTTTTTTTTCTTCTTTCGTATTTTATCCTGATTTTCCCGATTTCCCTCTTATTTTCTCTATTCTTCCCTATTTTGCCCTATTTTTTCCCCAATTTTCCCCAATTTTCCCAATTTTCCCAATTTTATCCAATTTTCTTACTCGAAAGGGGAGAATGTTGTTAGATGCCATTTTTTCACCGGGAATCCTCTTCTTTTTTTTTTACTCAAGGGGGCGTGGTTGAGGGGAAATCAAAAAACCTATTTTTTTTTTTAGTGCTCACTATCACCCCTGCTTATAACACGCTTTACTAGTTACAACATACAGGAACAAAGATCTTACTGTATCATTTACCCTGGTCATTGGATTCTGTTACGATTCTGCAGTTTGGTACGTGCACACTGTCCTATTTGGTAGCCATTTACCACCTGGGTGGAGAGGAGCATTGTAGATAAAATGTCTTGGTCAAGGACATAATTGCCATGCGAGAGATCAAACCCACAACCTTTCGCTTTCCGAGTCGAATGATCAGACCACTGGACTACGACAACATTAAAAATAAAGTTGACTTTTGGTCTGGGTTAAACGCAAGCTTTCTCATTCTTTTTATGCCAGTTTGAAAGAATATCATGGTAGAAATATCATCTCAATAGGATCGCTCTTCAAATTCCCCCATAATAGAATTAAAAATATTCATAACACATGTGGCATAGACAAGAGAGCTGGGCTGGGACTCGAACGGCAAACCTTGTGACCTACATTCTGGTGAGGTATCCGCTAGACCACAACACCTTGACACCAATGTTATGCTGTTGATCTATAAAACGTCTCATTTTTCTTCTCCTATTCTTTATCGCTCCAGATTTCCAGAACAAGTTCCGAGGGGTGAACTGCGGAGGCTGCAACTTCCCCATCGAGGCTGGGGAAGCTTGGCTAGAAGCCCTGGATAAATCTTACCATGCAGAATGCTTCACTTGCGCGGTAAGTTGCACACACACATTTCATGAAATAAATGACAATACTATTAAAAAGTCAATACGTTACAAAGGAATATCTCAATCTAGTATCTGAAGGAAGCCATTACTACACCTGGGTGTGAAATAGCAAATACCGTACAGGGATTGGGTTTCTTTGTCTCAGATTCTGAAACAAAATCCTGGATTTAGCTCATGCTGCAATGATAATTATAAACGTTTAGGTCAGTCAGAAACCCCTTGACTTTAACAAGCCCATCGCCTGTCTGATTATCAAGATATTTATGATTGGAAATCGGATCAAATTTTGCGTTTTCCCAAGGGTTTTTATTACACTACAGTCTATTGGGGAAAATGAGTATGGTAAAACTGGTCACTCAAAGATTTTTACTTTTTTTGAGGCACTTCATGATCATTTTGAAGCCCAATTTTGTTAGGGCTTCAATATTACACTATTTCACAGACACTGATAACAGGTAGAGCCATGCATCTCAGATTTAACATAGTTAAACGATGCCTTTAATGTCTTGCCAAATGTATATTTGTATCGTGAATTTCCTTTTTCTTCTTAATGCAGCAATGTAGCCAGCGCCTGGAGGGACAGCGTTTCTACGCAAAAGCAGGCCGTCCCTACTGCCAGGCTCACGGCTCATAATGTAGTCATGGCAACGCTATGCAACACAAGTAGTATACAGTTATTTATTGGAGTTATTGGGCTTTATAATTACCTATCTTGTAACATACCTGAGGTTTAGTTAGAATGTGCACTAAGATTTTGAATCGCCCATTTTTTTCAATTTTCTTATTTATGAGAGATAAACTCACTTAGAACAAACAGTGATCAAATTTGAAATTGAATCATACTTGTTTCATGTGTTATTTGAGGTTACTAAAATCTTCCACACATTTCAACACTATGATACTTGGTTGAGATCAAAGGGTGCAGGGAAATGAACATTTCGAATGCAATGCATGGACTAATTAAAGAAAGATATTGTATTTATTATCTGTTAATTTTGTAGATTTAGAAGGAAAAAAATAATTTTTCCCCTTTTAATTGAATACGCTGTACAAAGAAAGAGTGGCTTCATAGTTATGTATGTTGAGTGAATGTGAGTTGGGAAAAGGGATAAAAAGGAGACATAAAGTATTTATTTGTAAGGTATGATACAAAGCAAGCATTGATGTTAAAAATGTAAGGTCACTGTAATATTGTGATGGGTCAATGCGATTTAAGATAAAAAATGAGACGACTTTGAGTTTGTGATGCCAATTTGCTTTGCTTCAGTGACGCAACGTGATTGGTGAAAATGGCCGGTGGATATACATGTTTGCACTGTAGCAGAGCAAAGCTTTATATACAGAGCTCGCCATGACAACCACAGTTCAATCGCCACGGTGATACACAACAGTCAGTGGCCTTGAATGGAAATGTTTAAATGCAATCTATTCGTGTTTGTGATGTCTTGTTTGTTATGCTTACAAGCCAATGATGTCTCAATATGCAGATATCTTGTTGGACGAAGGATTTTTGATAGAAAGAATTCTTTTGTCGCCTTGAGTGCCAAATATTGTTGATTTATTTGATGGCGAAATCTACATTTACATGTATCTGTATGTGGGGAGGGACTGCAAATGCAAAGAAATGCATTGTTTGTAGTAGTTGTCATATTTTTCATCCATTATCAGATATATGTCGTTAGACATTTTTTGTTATTGAGTTGTTTATAGCATTGTTCACAGCATTAAATTGGAAACCTTATAAACAAAGAGATTTTCAAATGCAGAGAGACTAACAAATTTACAAATCCATCTTTAAACTATCCGATGGGAGTTCTTTTTCAACTGTAGTGAAATTATTGTTTCAGATTTTAAAATAAAAATATTTATATCCTTCAATATATATCAGCTGTGTGTTACACTCATAGCAGTAGACTGTATAGAACTATTTATTTCATTTTATAAAAACCATTTATTACGCAAAAGGCTTCAGCAATATGTTTTATAACGTAGGTAAAAAGAAATCATTATGTCCGTTAACTAATTTTTGTGGTGTATATTATATGTATTTGTGGGGAGTATTAAAACAAAATTGTATATACTTGCTAGAAAGCGAGAGGAACAACTTGGACATGAGTAAGATTAGTCTTTAGTGCACTAGGAAATATGGGTTCTGACATTATATAATCAGTATATATATAAATATATTTTACAAGTATAATACCAATCGTAGCCTACTGATTTTGAATGAATACTGAAGTACTATTGCTTGATAGTTAAATGAAGGAAGAAAACTATGGACAGGTTTAATGTGTGTGTGGTATGGTAGTTCATATGTAATGATAAGAAATGTAAATATATACTTTTTTTCTCAGAAAATGCATGTGGTTTTATGTTATGCTATATAGTGGACGATGATATTTTAATCACAGTTTTATGATCTATCGGGGCGATGTCTTATGCATTGTCTTAAATGCTTTGGAGAGAGAATGTTAAAAGGTCAGTGCACTGTGAAATGAATAACGTAATGGAATTGAATTTTGATTGTAAAACAAAATACTGGCACTGCATATGGCATCATTAATCTTAAATGTAGTCATGATAGTTCATATTGACCTTGATATTGTATTTAATGTACATTTAAAGGGAAACAAGATTTTGATTCATGTGAGCAATGTCTAAATAATATTGAGTAGACTTAAATATATATTTTTCGTAATTTCAACTCAACATTAATTTAAAGAAAAACAACTGCATTTGATAATGGTGTGTATCAATTTACAATATGCATTGATAGCATATTTATATTTTTAAAAAATGAATTTAAAAACGGTAAATTATTAACTTATTATGTAGCAATAATGGTCACATGTTTGTAATCTTTCAGTTTAATATGCTTGTGTGGTCGTATGATTGCTAATTTGACATTTTGAGCTTATTATTACCCATCATGCTCAGCTTCTAGCCTTTTCGTAGTTTGCTTGTTATCACCTGAGCAAAATCAAAGTCTTCCATAGATTTCTTAGAGCCTTTCACTGTATCATAGAATCATTGAAATTATATGTGCCTCTCAAAATAAAAGATGAAGAAATAAATGTGGAAAATGATGAGTATAGTCTTGGCTATCTTAAATAAGGACAAAATATATCAAATAATGTATAATTATGTTGTGACGTAAGATATTTGAGCATGCATCATGTTGATGCAAAACCAAAGTGAACCGTCTTTTAGAGTGCAGTGATTAATGAAGAAAAAAACGTTAAAAATCCAAAAAATCCATCATGGTGTTTTCTCTAAGGCAAATTACAATAGAAATGCTTTAACTGTCTTCCAGTTTCTTCTTTTTCCCCTCTTCAAATCATTAAGATTGTGGATGTTTTATGTTGTTTTAAGGCCATGAATTAACTGATGATTGGAGAAATCTGTGAGATGATTGGATTTATTTTGTGGGGAAGACGTAGCTTAAACACCTTGCCTTATCCAAGTATGTAAAACAATGTTTCAATAGCATTTTTTTTTCTTCAATTGGATTGGGAAAAATTTAAAAAGGTTTAAAATGGTCTTGATAATTTTCTTTAGTAAAGAGAGGAAATATTTACAAAATCTACACATTTGTGAACACCAGCAATATCTTTTTTATTGTTATTTGATTTTCATGCTAATTTATTGTCACCTTTGTATAAGAAAGTGCTTTCACTATTGGGAAATAAAGCATGCAATCTTTTAGGCAACAATTTTTGAAGAAGTCTTCCTGTATTCTTGTTTTACATATTGTGGGGAAACAGTGTTTCACTGAGAACAGTTAGTATCAAGAAAAGACAAGTGCGAGAGCCTAGAGAAAATGTGTGTTTATGCTACTTATGATATATTGAATACAGTGGTTTAGTGACATTTTTTACTGTTTTTACGGTAGTATTTATTTCTTTTTCTGACTGTGAATCAATGTTTTCAGGGATGAGACAGAGAAATTTCCCAAAAGGAGGAAGATTAAATGTGGGTCTGGAAAAAACTTTAGAATATATTTACGTAAAACGGACTGGTTTTCCTTGCATTTGAATTCAAAATTTGAGAAATTGAGAAATATTTGTTACCCCGTTTTGCTTAAAGGGACTCTATAACATTGTTCAGATGAGGTCAATGCTAGATGTATAATTAACGATAATCTGAAAGTATGTTTTTTTCCTGTTTTTTCCCCCGTCTTGAAATCTTGATATTTGCCGAAAATCCACCCACCCCTTCTCTTTCCCTCTCACCCCTCCCCCTCTCTCTCTCTCTCTCTCTCTCTCTCTCTCTCTCACCCCTCTTTTTCTCTCCCTCTTTGTCTCGCTCACCCCTCCCTCTTATCCCTCTCTCTCCCTCTTCCTCTCATTCCTTTTTTTTTCTCTCTCTCTCTTCCTCTCCCCCTCTCTCCCTCAAGAGGGACTTTTAGATTTGCACGACAAGAACGTGGACTGCAATGTGTGACATCCTTACGAGGCACTGCCAGTGTTTTAAAAGGACGTCACACGTCCACACATATCTAAAAGTCCCTATTACCTGTGGATATCGCTTTAACACTCTTCGCAATCTCTTTTTCTTACCATCCCTTTTTCTTTTTTTGTTTAAGAGTATAGCTTCCCAAGCAATAAGTGCTACATGTCTTCATTTGAATCACACACCTCTAATGACTCAACCACATTAGTTCCACAACAAAATTACTCTTAGTGCAAGCAACAAATAGTTTTTTTTTTCACATTATATATTTTGATATAATCTGCTTTATGTACAAAAATGATTGAAAATTGTAACAATATTTATAAACACATAAATAATTTCCATAAAGACACAGATTTCCTTTTGAGAATACACCTCATGTAGTGATGCCTTAGGAAAGGTCTAAAGGAGCATGTAATTACACTTTATAGACTCGCATTTCATAACAATAATTACTGACTGCTCACTTTGGGGTTGTCGTCAAAGTTCAAGACCAGGGCCCGTTGCACAAAACTTACCATTGATGGTAACTTTGGCATCAATGGTAACTACCATGGAAACCTTGATTTTGATTGGCTGTTGAGCCCTGTTACCATGGTAGTTGCCACTGATGGCAAAGTTACCATCAATGCTAAGTTTTATGCAACAGAGTTTTATGCCCAGACCCTACTGCTTGGACATTAAAATAGTATAATGATATATTTATATGTAGTAAAATAACATTATAATATATAATTTGACTAAAATCAATTAATGCAGATTTTATGTTGATGTTGCTTGATCTATGGGCCTACAAATGATGATAAGATATCAGAAATTCAAATGCAATGCGCCTCCAGTTTGCGTATTTTAATAAAATCAACAAAATCGCCATTATCATCCATTGTAATGAAAATTGGTTTCTGATATGAGCTTCCTCATATCGACAGTAATACTGATTGCATATTTGCGAAATGTTATAAAAAATTCTACTGTGAAATAAACTGCATGGCAGAAGTATCGTATCAAATCATCGCAGCAGATTAGAATGGACGGCATCTTTAATAAAAGACAGATTATGTACTGATCATATCTGTTAATAGAATATAAATAAAAGGCTATACATGATGCTGCATGTATTAAACACACACACAAAATTCAATTAGACTTGGATGCTTTGAGAGACGGAATACTGAACGTGGAAGAAACATGGACGGAATCTCCAGAATTTGGTAGGAAACTTGACAACAAACGGACGGAGTGCTGTGTTATGGCAAAAGTGTAATACTTGTATTAAACTCAATGCAAGACTGTAGAGGCCTATATATGCACGATACGAAAAAAGCAAAAGCACACACTTTGTACAGTATTGAAGGTTTTCACTGTGAAGACCACTTTTTTATCTCATATAAAGAGACTCTATTCAGAATACAGTTTATGTCATCAAAAATGCACTTTGAAAAAGATGACATAAAGTAATGACCAACTCGGTCTTATGTTTTTTGAAACAAGATGCGTATACACTTTGGAAAAGGGAACAGATGAATATAGAGCTCACGTAAGAGTAAGAGTAAATATAAATGTAATTAAACACCCCTCTGGCTCTGAGCAGACGATCTTCTCTGTCATATTACCATGGCTAGAATCCATTACACTTTGCCATTATACATTTTAGAAGCACAGTCCTGCAGAAGAAAGGTTGTGTAAGTAACCTCCTCTCCCTCACCCCTTTACCCTTTTTTCAAAATACTGAACTGAGATACAGAATCATCATTCTTCTCCCCCACATCTTTCCAGTATTATTTGCAAGTTTTCTCTTTATTTTGGCTAAAATACATAAAAACAACTTGTTCCACTCATCGAGCCCCAACAAGGCCTTCACTACCATATCATATCTATTTGCAACTTCCCTGTACAGCAACGTAAACTTCTTTTCAAGATTTAAATAGGCACAGATTCCATCATATAATATGCCATTTCAAGTCCAGATACTGTTCTAACGGCACATACACAAATGGTCCAGTATTATTTGCAATTTTTCTCTCTTTATTTTGGTAAAAATACATGCAATAGCAACATATAAAAACAATTCAATCCACGGAGCCCAAACAAGGCCGTCACTACCATATGATGTCCATTTGCAACTTCCCTGTACAGCAACGTAAAGTTCTTTTCAAGATTTAAATAGGCACAGATTTCATCTTACAATATGCCATTTCAATTCCAGGTACTATCCTAACGGCACATAGAGGGGTGGTCCTATACTCCCAGTACGAAGGCTTGTTGGCCGAGTGCTTGTGATTGGGACCGGTGGAGTTCCAGCTGAGGTGCTATGGGGTTGTTGAGGGTAGCATTGAAGGTGCCCTTCAGGACCGTGTCTTGCAAGAGTGGGCTCAACTGTAAGATGAAAGAGGATAATTAAAGTGTAAGTTATGATTCCATTCAGATCTGGGTAGCGTTTCATAAAACTTGTTATCATAATCTATAACAACTGCTAAATTTCTATGACAAATTTGCTCTCGGCAAATCAGATGCCATGATTTCAGTAGCTTGCATCAAATGTGTTTACAAATGACACAACCTTAAGCCGACATCTTTAAGAGATTTATTAGTTCAAAGTTTCTCCAATGCTATTAAAACACATGTAAATGATAAAAGAGATAAATGTAAGTGGTCATGCAATAGCTGTATGTCAAAACAACAACAAATATTGTCCACCGAGACCAAATAAGTCATTATTTCTAAGAGCAAGAATGAGTTTGGAGACTAATTTTCTTACATACACATAAAACAAAATACAAACATACAACATACAAATTGTTCCTTACCTCATAAGTTCCTGGGCCAGGGTTATCGTTCTTTCTGATTTCTCTGAAACGTTGGTCCTTCCCAACAAGCAGACTGAGTTTGACTGTGTCCTTGGCTGCTGGATTGTATGTTCCAGGACCTGAAATCAAATGGAATGTGATAAGAATTGTTAGGGGTGAAGTTATTGATGAAATGAAATTGATGTATTGCTTTTATGTATGTTAAGGATATCGTCATCGTCACCATCATCACCACAGCATCACCACCTTTGTCATCACTACCATCACCATCAAAATCACCACGGTCATCATCACCATCAAAATCACCACCATTACCATCATCATCATCATCTTCATCTTCACCATCACTATCATCATAACCAGCATCATCACGATCATCATCATATCAACAGTGTCATCACCATCAAAATCACCACCATCATCTTCAGCATCACCATCATCACCAAAATCATTATCATCATCGGCATCATTATCATCATCATCACCAAAAACATTATCATCATCATCAATAATGACAAGATCAACATCACCACTACCACCACCACCACCACCAACCCCATTATCATCCCTCAAGCACTCACCTGGATTAGCAGACATTGGTTGTTCGATGATGACATCTCGAGGCGGGGCAAAGCGACGGGTGGACGACATGAAAGAGCCCTTCTTCCTCTTACCAGCGTGCGTGCGGGGCGGGGCCGGTTCCTTCTTACCCTGGGACAAGTCATGTGATGATCTCACCTCGTACGAGCCGGGAGGAGGATTGTCCTGTGGAAACAATGATTGATAATTGATTTGATTAGATTCATATACAATTCAATCCAATGTATTTATTTGCCCAATGTCATTCAACATGGAAATTTGGTTGCTCACATTGAAAATAAAGGCTCAGATCAGATTTTACAAAGAACAGATGGTTAGTCATGTTAAAGTTTTGCTTTAATTGACAGAGGGTACAAAAAGTCTTGAAATATGTGAGAATTGTTATAGCTATGGCTCACAAATCTATTATTGAAATCTTAGCAATTCTTTTTATTCAATAAACCTGAGAAATACAAGAGATCAGTCATCTGTGCCAAAACTCAAAAACTTTTCTGAAATTCATGGGGACAACGAATGACCTACATTATACAAAAACACAGATTATCATCTTTGATCGCAACGCACCTGTATCGTAACCGGAGCTGGCGATGTCAACCTGTTGCTCTGAGAAGCAAAGTTGGCCGACATGTTGGAGGTGTACCTGCTGTACTGGGGAGTCTCTTTGGGTTGATAATGGGACGGGCCGGGCTGGGACGAGTCTTGGCGCTTGGTGATGGGTTTGATCCGGACCGACGTCGATCCGAACGCTCCTCTCCTCGTGCTCTCGATGTAAGCCTTCCTCATGCTGCTGTCGGCCACACCGGGGAAGCTGTATGACCCAGGACCTACGGTTTGAGAAGGGTGGGAGGAGATCGTGTGATTACATTTTTCAATCATGTCTTCCGTACTGTTAAAAGGCATCGTTAAACAATGTTAAATCTGAGATGCACACCCCTACGTGTTATCAGTGTCTGTGATATAGTGTAATATTGCAGCCCTCAAAAATTGCGCTTCAAAATGATCAAGAAGTTACCCAATCCCTTTAATACTTAACCATAAAAATTCCCACTCCTTCCAACAAAATTCCCTCCTTAGAGATATTCTCTGCTCAGAGGTTTATTTCGAGCTAAACTTGTGATCCAAAACAGTCCGAGATAGAAAATGGTTGATGCTACCTTTAAACATAACATCCCAGTGAATCATTCTCTCTCACAAGAAAGAAGTCTATTTTACCTGGAGTTTTTTTGATGTGTGGTTCTGGTACAAATCTCACAGCCGTCTGTCCAAAAGGGCTCCTCTTGAGCCCTCTGAGTTTATTGGTTGCCTCCAGGGCGTGGCGGGGGTCGTTATAGGAACCAGGGGCGGGGACGATGTTCACCTTCTCTTGGAATCTCTGAAAAAACATGACATGGAATGATAATCTAGGATGTATGATATTGTGATAACATTTTTCAAATTTATTTACCGGTATTCATTTATCGTAATGTTATGAACCAGAGCAATATAACACTGATTTCCCATAGACAATCTTTTTATTCAGATGGTCATATCTCTGCCAATACTTAACCTTTTCAATTGATTTTTGACATATGGACATTATTTTTTATGCTCTTTCAGAAAATTAAGAAAAAATTGAGAAATTCGAAAAATAGATTTTTGATGACGTCACACTTCATCACTCTATACTGGTACCCCTTTTTCATTAAAGATGAATCCATACTGCCACAGGGAGGTACAAATTCCTGAACACGGCTACAGAAGACAAATGTCATTCACAAGGATCAACAAAATCCTGGCTTTTCTTGGAATTCTTACCTTGGCTTGTGAGAGGAAGGGAGGATGTTCCACCTCCAGTCCTTCAGTGTTGACTGCGGGTGGCCTCTTGTCAAACTGGCTGTTGATTGTATATTTACCAGGGCCTGGAACAGCCTGTTATGGGAAATAGACAGAGAAATGTTTACAAAATGGGCGCATCCAAAAGATTACATCAAAAAACAAACAGAATATTCTGGCTGTAATAACAAACGATTGCTGACAGAAAGAATATCGTTACTATCCAGAGATCTACCAAATGAAAGCAATCATGAACTGTAACCTTCGATTATCATCCCTGACTCGCTACAAGAAGATTGTCCTTAATTGACTCATGACAATTCTTTCATTCTTTATATTCAGAAATTCTCAATCATAGTGTGTAAATAAAAAAATAATATTACAGTTCAGTTTACTGTTAAAAGTATTTCAACCGGCAGTTCCCCTATACAAAATAAATCATCAACATTTACTCTTTTTTTTTGTTCATTCCATGCAATAATGGGAATAGTTAAACAAGTCATGAAATGAACATTTATGACATAGCATTTCCATTACAATACACCAAACATTTGCTTCCCTTAGTTCCAGAATTCAAGACAACCATCTGGGGGATGTTACACAAAGCCTCTTTTCAATGACAAATGACAAAAATCAGTGACAAATCTGTTGATAACCAATCAGAAGCAAGGATATCAGTAGCTTAGAACAAAAACTGTCATTTGTCACTGACGACAAATTTTGTGAAACGCCCCCCTGTTGATGCTTCAGACACTTTGATACAATCCTGAAAATTCAGCGGTATTCAGAACCTACCTTCTTTGTTTCTCCTTGTACAATGACTTCGTGGTAACGAGGAATCCTGGCCTCAAACGCGCTGGTCCCGCTCTTCGTGATGGCCGTGTTAACGTTCTCTACGTCAGCCTCAGCTTTGCTAAAAGGGTCGTACTCTCCAGGCCCCGGTCCTGCTTCGCCTCGGAAGTCCATTCTTGCCGCCGTCAGGTTCCCAAAATGGACTCCCTTGTACTTGGCAGTTGCCTTTGTATCGCTCTGCAAGCGAGAAACATAACAAAATCAGGATGAGATAACGTTGACATTGAAATTTGAATTATGTACGACAGTAAAACTGTATCACGTTCTCTGCTGAGGTGTCCACTCACATAAAGTACATGTACAACAGCCAACTGGCTCTGCACAGATGAATCAAACTACACTGTAGTCTGCCAAAAACACTAACAAGATCTGCTGTTTTTTAGAATTACTTTAAAGGATATGTGTGAACAAAATATTCATCATCCTAAAATTAATGCGCAAATTAAAGACAAATAAATTATCATCGCACATGAAGTATCTACATTATGTGCATTCATCCTGTAGTTAATGTAGTCCTCTCAATTTTAGACATACATGTATAAATGTAGCCTTTATGATCGATTGTGCAAAATTATGCCTAAAAAGAGAGGACCTGAAGCCGTTGGTCCTCCGGTTACTTACTAACATCTTATCAGTCAGGTAAAATGGCCACCACCACTTCCACTACTGTATAAGAAAGATGACACCAGAAAATATGTTAAGTTTTTTGCTTACACTTGTGATATTATAGAATGCCGGTCCCAACGATTTATCTTTGGGCGGAGCCTCCTGTTTCTTGAGTACTCCATCCTCGGATTCTTCGTAGCCGTAGGCCTGGCCAGGAGTAGGAATAGAGGGCGCTTGAACTTTTCTGGAGAACTTGATGCGATTGGTCATCAGCTATGGTGACGAAGGAGGAAAGAAATAATGAATAAATGAGAGGTATTGAATCAAATTCCTATAAATAATCAAAACAAAATGAATCAATTGTGAAAAGGATTATATCAAGAGCTAAATGTAATTTGTAATATTAAGATTAAACTTTTGTAAGAAAAGAGAAAAATATTCAGATAAAGGCTAAGTTCTCCATACAATCAAGTTCTCTACAAAGTACATGACATGTGTACACTTTCAAATTATAATCTTTAGAACATACCAGATAAGCAATGAAAAAACTTTAAAATTCAGTATTTAGCTTTTTACCTGTCCTTGTACAATCTCTTTTTCTTTATTGATTTGCTTCTTCAGCCAATCACTTGACTTTGCGAGATTGTAAGTCCCAGGGCCTGGGGTGAGCACAGACGTGGACGCGTCCTCCTCGAACCTTTTGGCTGTGTTTGCGAGTGTGCGGCCACCGGTGATTTTGAGTTGTGCGTCGGCCGGGTCATAGTGGCCCGGACCTGGTGCTGCAATGACCGCATCCTGAACGGTCAGGAATGTCTCCCTGGGTGCCATGGAGGAAAATGGGGCATATCCATCTGAAATGAAATGGAGAGATGTTTTAAAATAGTAAATGTATGCATATTAGTTATAGATCTTGCCTTCTAAGTTCTAGGTTTTAAAAAGAGTGAGCTGAATATATGACTGCCCTAATTGTGCTATCAATGTCAAAATGACACTTGCTCTTTCTTGTGAAGTTGTAAAAGTGGCATTGTTCTTGGTCAAATTGTGATGAGATTTTTTGTACATGCACACTCTCTTTAGTCTAGAAAGATATTAAATTAGTCAAAGCATAATACTACTAGAGTAGTCAAGAAAAATTCTTGTTTAATTTCAAGTCAAATGCAAAAACAATTAGATGTGCCGTAGGTCTACAGTCACAGAGTTTACTCAACTGAATTTAGCCAAACTCCAACTTCCAAGGCATAACTTTCTAAGTATTCCATAATTTTCTTACCTGATTTGATCTTGGCACGGGCTGGTTGAAAGGCATCATAAGCACCTGGTCCAACAAAAGGTCCAGTTGCTTGTGCTCCTTCTGTCAAAGCTCTTGGGGCCCGATCATACATGGTGTCAAGAGTTTTTCAATATGAAATATTCTCCACCAGAAATACACGCCCACGAATGAACGCTTGCAAACAAACTTGTTTCTCAACTTTATGCTTTCTTCTGATCCGTAATTATGTTGTTTAGAGTAAGTTCTATCCACTGGGGTGTTTCATTTTCCTCCTTGGAATTCGGTTTGCAGAAACTTCGATGATATTTTCGCTTAATATTTTGCCCTCGGCCTCTTCTTCCTAGAACTCATATGCCCGATACGTAACGTACACAGTATAGACTAGGCCTATAGTGCCCGCGTCATTTGCCCATCGATGTTTACACGAGCAGCTGGCTGTCGCGAGGGCGTTGCTAAGCTGCTCGTTGGTGCTATATTTGCTACACATGGAGCTAGGCGTCTTTTCGTAGTCTGCACTGCAGACTTCAGTTTCAGGGTTTCTGAGACGATGTCATACTCTACTCAAAGAATCTATGAAAAGTCGAGAACCGAGGCCGTCTGATGAAAAAACTACAGTAGTAAATGGCCAACAAAAATAAGGAAGTGATGAAAACAATTCTTTTTAAGGGGGTGGCAAAAGTTCTAAAACAACCTGATTTCGTGACTAACAACTAAATGGATGGTCTTAAAGTACTTTTGTTTTACTGTTATTTGCCGGGATCCATGCAGGGCCTATTTTGTTCCTGCTTCAGGGGTAAGCCACTTGGGTTTTGCCACTTTTGCCTTTTGCCTTTCTTTTTTTAAATAATGTTAACGTATCCCCCCCCCCTTTTTTTTTAGGGGGGAGGCGGGTATCCTCAAACGAAATTATGAAAACATTTCTTTTAACCCTTATAGTTTTGTTATAAATTATTTGCTATAATTTATTGTTGTCATTTTTTTTTGATTGAATGTTTTTGTTCTTGTTCTTGTTCCGTTATGTTATTTTGGGAGGGAGATGGAGAGAGAGAGAGGGAGAGAGAGAAAGAGGTAGTTTCTCTACGTTCTTTGTTTTCTTTTTTTTAAACAGAAAATATAAGGAGGGTTCCCCATTTCGTTATGACATCACTTGTATTTAAAAGGGAAGTTCCAACCTGATATTAAGGTGGTTTTAATATAGAAGCATGCAGAAGAAAAAAAAATCATTAACTTTCATTCAGTCTTCATTATATTGGTGACGGAATGGAAGGGTTGTATAGCCAACATATTTGCAATAATAAATATTTCAGTAGGGCGGTATGTACGATTGTCAATGAGAGTTTTCTTAAGGGAAAATTAAAAAAATTCTGACTAGACATAATTTATGTGAGGGGAGCTGGAGGACGAAAGATACGTCACAGATTTGACAATTTGTGTTTGATTCAGATCGCAACTTCAAAAAATTGTCGCATTTGCCACTCCATACCCAGGAGACAAAACTTAAGTGGGAGTACCTTGTAGGGTGAAAGCCTTTGTGTTAGCCATATGCCCTCTCCGTGACCATATGGTAGGAATACTTCCCGGTGAGTGAAGAGGGTGCACATTGTGCGTGAATGGCGATGACCCGGGTACTAATAGCGCTATATAGAAAAATGAATCCAGATTATTATTATTATAACACACTCAGTGGCAACGCAGGATTTTGTCAAGGAGGGTGTTTAAAATCGAAAATCGCACCGACCGATATTTCGCTCAGTGGGGGGGGGGGGGGGGGGGGGGGGGGGGTTGCTAGCCTGAGCCCCATTTTTTTTTTTTTTTTCAGTTACCCTGGAATTTGAAAATCGCGCCCACAGATATTTCGCTAAGTGGGGGAGGGTTTAGGGAGCATTAATTTTTTTCCAGAAAAAAATTGAGGGGGGGGGGGTGGGGAGAGGTTAAACCCCAATCCCCCTCCCCCCCCCCCCCCCCACCCCTGCGTACACTATTCGTACCTATAAACTTATTCTTGACTCTCAAGACGCAATGATGGAGATAATTTATCTTGATTCATCTTTATCAATTTAATTTGTGTCAGCCGCGCATCACAGCTGCTTTTTTTTTTTTTTTTTTGTTCTTAATCAATAAACCGTCTTGATCAATACAAATCGAATTTCAGGCTCCAAATTTAGGATGTTGTTGTTATTGTTGCAGATACAGACTCCGAATAAAGACTACAACAACTAGTCTTTTAAAAGGCTAGATGTATAAAATTAATGATCCAAAAACAGATATCCAATGTATTTAAGCCCAAGGTAAGCAGTAAATATTCTTTAATAAAATCATAATATATTTCCAAAGTAATGATAGTAGTAATAATACAAGAAATTAAATGACAGTGTCATTTGTATTATCAATAAATATTATAAATGTATTGAAACAGACTACGACATTTCTGACGCAAGTAGGTACGTCAGCATTAATTTAGCATCTCATTTTCGTACCATTAGCTCGGGTACACCGTACAGCACTGCTCCACCGCGGCGCCGTCGGCCTAGCTAGCGCTCGTATCGCGATCGTACTGCGCAATTGCATTCTCGCAGTAATAACATTTTATTTGTACACACGGGACACGACCTTCGTTCCTCAGAAGCAGCTGTTAGTGTAAATCATTCTTTTAAAATCATTGTCGCTCTCAATCACCATCACTGTTGTTTCTAAACGTTCACAGGTCCTTCACAATGACCTTATTATTGGCCTTATTGGCGGTCTTGCCATTTTTTTCGTCGGTTTTGGGAGAGCCGATAACAGCGACAAGTGAGTTCCCCGGATCAGACTATCAATGGGAACATCATGATCAGGAGGCTCTTTATCAGATATTGAGAGACACAAACGAAGAATGCCCCGAAATTACAAGGATTTATTCCGCTGGAGAAAGTGTTGAAGAAGAGGATTTATGGGTTATCGAAATATCTGATAATCCTGGTAAACATGAAGTTGGTAAGTTGATTATGCAATGCAAATAAAATTATCAATCATCAATGAATGATTTTTTTTTGTTTATCTCCATTTTAGTCCATCTCCATAGGCATGGACAAGTCCATGTTAAATGTAACACAAAAAAAGAATTACCCGAAATTACTAGAATTGACTCACTTAGAAATTTGTTTAAAGAAAAGATGTATGGGTTATCAAAATATCTGATAATTCTGGTAAACATGATATCATAGTTTCATTGTTTTAGATCTATATAATTATATAGATCTAGGCCCTAGGCCCTACGGCTACACTATATTATAAGTCGCGAAGTTTTATTGACAAATTTGAAGGTCATGCTGTCATGCACTCGGATTTGTGATGTTTCCTAATTTTGGGTTGTTTTTGTTGCTCATCATTGGTATTATGACTACCGGTACATAGTTTTTCATCATCTTTATTCTCACAGCTTCTTCATTCCTCTTCTCAATTCTTATATCTTCTTCTTCATCTTTCTTCCTACTCAATAAATATCTTTCTTCTCACTTCTTCATCACTCTCTTTCCTCTCACTTAATACTTGTCTTATGTTTCTCCATATTTTCTCTCACTATTTCTTTGCTTCTCATTGCTATTTCTTCATTGATCCTCCTCTACTATTTTCAAAGATCTGCAACCATGTGCTCATGACATGATGTAACTCCAGGAAGCTCCAACACCGGTGTTGGAGCTTCCTGGAGTTAGACATGATGTAGACCCTAGTCCACTCCAGATTCTGTCCTTTTTGTTTGTATTTGTATTCTTCAATCACACGCATCCTACACACAGCGTGGTGTCTCCAGTCTCACCCATTGCGCGATCCACCAAAACAACCGTCGAAACAGAATGAGGGGAAAGAACCACTGTCACTGATTCAGCGTTGAGGGTGTGTTATTTTCTCAGCTGATTGGGCGCGCGACACGAAAACGGTCCAGGCTGCGGACTAGACATGATGCTGATTCAGTTATTGGTATCGGTAGGAGAAATCGAAAACTTATAAAGGCGCATAGTAGTAGGCTCTCATTGGGAATTCGACAGCATTCGGTGTCTACCCAATATTACAGGTGTTGTCCTTCATCAGGATTAGCCTTTAGTTTTAAGACCAACAGGCCTTATGTACATGTAATGCTTTGCATTTGCCACCATGGATCACCTATGTGGTAAAGTCATTATCTTACATTTCCCTCACCAGAAGACTCTATAGGCCTGTCTTCACCAGCTCAAGATTGCAAAATAGCCTGCTATTTCTGATTTAGTACGATTTTTAGAAGCAAATACGACAGTACGATTTTCCTCAATAAAATATGATTTTCAAATTTATTTATTTTTTTTTTTTTTTTAATTTTTTTAAATTGTTATTATTATTATTTTTTTTTGTGTGTGTGCCATTTTCAATGGCAAAATGCCCATTCTGACCTATAAAGTATCCTACAAGCATCTCACATCAGCAATTTGGGGTTCATCGAACACACCAGTTGTGACGAAATCATGTATATTCAACCAACAATCCTTAAAAAAAAATTTTCCTGTATGTTGGAACTGTAAGAGGCATTGATCCGTGTAACAGTCTGTGTTCATTTTTAAGAATACAACTTTTGTCAGTAAAATACAACTTTTGGGTTTAAAAAATACAGTTTTTTAACTCCAGAGGTTGGCAGGTCTGGGTTTGCCGTGTGCGAGACTTGTACACGCATTTAATGATATTTCCACCAGGTCTAGTTTCAGTGAATTAGGACCCTCTGCACATGAAAACTGACGACCATCTCCCTTTAATTATACATAATTACTTTGATTTATAAACTTTCATGTTGTAACCCTTGGCCTTGGTAGAGAAGATGCCATTTTGGCTTTGGAGGAATAAAGTTCTAACTGGGCTAAACCTTTGTACAAAGTAAGAAATGTGATAAATTTTGATGTTTCGGATTGATGCTACATTGTAGCTCGAAGATGACAACTCATTAATTTAATAATTTTGGGTCATAGACCATCCACTAAACTGGGTCATTTTTTGGTCACTGAAGATGCTCCAAATAATTATTATTATTTTCCCTAAAAGTACTGAGTTTTGTACCAAAAGTTCAAAACTGTATGTACATGTACATGTATGACATCTACTTTATAATACCTTCTTTAGGTTGCTTGCTTCCAAATCTAATGGTCAGTTCCTCTTATAGGTTTTTAGGCTTGACCAGTTCTGATGTTACAGATTGCAACCATCTGTTTGGTATGAACTGTCAGTACATGTGGGTTGTAAATATACCCGGTACTGGTAATTATCCCAAAATAGGTTGCATAGCGCAGGCAAGAAAATTGTTTACTTGATGTTTGATGATGTTGTTTCAATTCAATTTTTTTCAATTATTTTGAAGGCCAAAAGCATTGTAAACTGCTTTGAGAAAGACAGCTGTAGCAAAATAGAATTACTGTTACATCAGAATATTGTGCTGCACATGTCTTTTTCATATACCAAATAGTTTCTAAAGGTGTCTTTGTCATGTGCAGGTACTTTTTTTCTCAGTCCCATGTGTGTGGTAGTGGGTTTTCACAGACGTGTACGGTATATCAAATCAATCAGGGGGGTGATTCATAAAGCTTACGATATGCAGATGTTGATAAACCTTATTATTAACAAGACATTTCAATGCAAAGTGTATTTTTGACTACCATTTGATTAAGATTATGGGAAATACATGTACATTCACACTTTGTTAAAATGTCAGGAAAAATTTGGGCATCCCATTTGGCTCTTCATATTCAAATCATTGGTAAAGTCATTTGTAACTTTACGCACAGCTTGATGAAACACCCCCCCCCCCCCCCAGATATGCTTGTTTACGTATAGGGACAGACCTTTAACTTAACCATCCAAAAGAAAGTGACTCACTTTCGAACCGGGGTCACCTGAGCCAGTTTGTAGACCAGCACAGAGAGCTGACCAAGGGCGCGTTTATCAGGGCTTGCCACTAGATATGTACATATCGTACCCCACTATCAAACCCCACTATACGATCGTGATTTGCGGGATGTCGCGTTTATCGTCCCTTCACGATTCAAAATAAAAGCCTTGTGTCTGCCCAGCTGTTTTGACCCGGGAAGCAGACAGTTTCTCGGAAGTCAACTTCACACACATGCTTGTACACAACACCTGGGTGGTCCTATTTGTATGTGAGGTTCAAAACAGCTTTGCGTTTATCGATCTCTCAGAAACGTGATTCTGGCTGTATGTCACATTCAAAACGCACCTTTTTGCGTCTTTAGATATGCCCATATCTAAAGACGTTTGAAAAAGGCTTTGTGTTTATCACCTTCTAAATTTGCCTGAAAGACGTTTGAGAAACCTCATTCTAGCCAAAAATCTGGTTGATAAACGCAACCCAAGTGAACGTGCCGCCAGAAGAACAACTCACATTTGCCATTCATTGACTCATGAAATAGTTATCATTTCACTAACCAGTTTATCCCTCATATATATATGTCAACAAAACAATCCAACCCTTGTAATAAGTTCATTTGAATGAAACAGAAAAATAAGACAAACAGAGAAGTGAAAACAAAAAAAAGGACCATTAATAAGAGAGTTTTGTACAGGTACTGTATGTATGAAATATGAGATCATTACGTCTCTGCGAATTTCAAATCGTCATTTTGGTCAGTGGATTTGTGACGTAGTCGCAGATAACTCTCCTATTGGGGCACTACTCAAAATATATTCTGGATAGCATATTATTATAGGTTCTCTAAAAAGAAAAGACCCTGAGTCATACATTTTTGAAGAAAAAAAGAAAATTAAATTTTAGTAATTTTGTGTGTTGGAACAAATGGGAAATTTGTCCGCCACTACATCACAGAGACATTAGGCATTCAGCCCATACCTGTATTGATTATAACTTACAGAAAACTATAACTTTCTAAATTTTTGTCTGATTTCATTCAAACTTTCACCAGTCTGCTTCTCGATTTGTCAGCTTTCTTCTAAAGTAATTTGCTATCAAGGTTCGATCCCACTTTAAAGATACTATGTCCCTTTTGCAGCCAACAAATTCTGTAGAACTTTGCAGGAATTAATATCATGTTTGTCCTATCTGTGAAATTTAAACATCAGCAGTGTCCTAGTATTATTCAAATGCAAGGAAACCCATTTACCTTCTAGACTTCGCTGTCAGACACTATTGAGTGACTGACTGACATCTGTTTTTCTTTGGTAATGACATACCGGTACATAAAAATGGGCTGTAACAAGTACATGAGCATTTGTCTACATCACTAACCCACTTCGTGCAATGGCCAAAATTAAAAGATTGAATCTTTTGCAGCACAAACCGTACAATCATTTGGTAAAAGGGTCTGAAAATCAGACTATTACTAAGGTCTTTGCAAACACTTAAGTTGTTTCGACAACTAATGGTCAATATTTTCCCACTAAAAACCAGTTTCAAGCCCTTTCATTTTTGAGGGAGGTTCGAAATTAGTATTGTCTTTCAAATGCCGAATGAATTCAACTTTTTAATTTTTTGGCCTGGAAATGGGACATAGTACCTTTAAAGTATTTGCCGCTCATCTTGTTAACACAATGAAAATATATATATCTTCATATTAATTCAGAGGAACATCTATTTCACATTTTTTCTTCGTAACAGGTGAACCTGAATTCAAGTACATCGGCAACATGCACGGCAACGAGGTCGTAGGTCGTGAGATGCTTCTTCTGTTGATCCCGTACCTGTGTAAGAACTATGAGACGGATCCTGACATCAAGTGGCTTGTAGACAACACCCGAATCCACATCATGCCAACCATGAATCCTGATGGCTACGCTGCCGCCCTTGAACAGGTACTTTATCATTTTTATGAGTATAATTATATATGTAGAATGATCAGAATCCATTTCAAAAGGAAGGGGGGGGGGGGGAAATGTAATTTTTGTACAGGTGAATTAAAAATAATTTGTATCATGGCATTGTTTAACAATGTTAAATCTGAGATGCATGGCCCTAGGTGTTATCAATGTCTTTGATATGGTGTAATATTGAAGCCCTACAAATATTGCACTTCAAAATGATCATGAAGTGCCTCAAAAGAGTAAAATCTTTGAGTGACCGGTTTTACCATACTCATTTTCCCCAATAGACTGTAGTGTTATAAAAAACTGTTAGGAAAACGAAAAACTAAATTTTGATTTCCATTTATAAATATCTTGATAATCAGACAGGCAATCCGCTTGTAAAAGTCATGGAATTCCTGACTGACCTAAAGGTTTAAACTTTAAAACTATGATTGCAGCATGAGCTGAATCCAGGATTTTGTTTCAAAATCTGAGGCAATGTGACTGAGTCACTTTAACAAAGATTTATGCCTTAAATTTGATTACATTACAAAAATAGTCTGTTAGACCTGTAGAAATCTCTGAAGTGCTATAGTTTATAACTTTTGAAATGATATAATACATCAAACAAATATAAGAAGTCGGTCGTTACCTTGAAGGGGCTAAACATACATGCATCATACCTATCCAAGCACCTGTTTTCTTTCCTGTACATGTCAACTCATAATGTCAAGTCAGACCGAAAGCTAACTTGTGATTGATTTCAAATAGGAAAGCATCTGTTCAAGATAGCCTAATGCCTACAGGTGTACATTTTTTATTTTTTGTATTAATGTATTTGATTGTTCCAATCCATTTTTTTCATCAAAACAACAATCAACTATAATTACCGGTGGAGAAAAAAACATAAAAGAGAGAGGAAAGCAAATTTAGGAAGTGTTCCATTTATATTGTTTGAATCGGAAATCGGTTTGGGGTATGGAAAGATGACGGATGTCCTAAAGCATGTTTAAGAACAGACTGATTTTTAATGGATGAGTGCAGATGTGGGCATGATTAAGATCGTGTCAATCATTTGTAGCATTGATATTGCCGCCTAGTGCAGGGGAGTGTTTCACAAAGACTAAGATCAACTTTAAGTTTGACTTCAATATGGTTGGTAGGCGGTTCATGCCACTGTCTGCTCTCACCATTATGATCTTTAGATAATATTTTTTCCTTCAATAATGATTTATCAAAAAATGTAAATTCTGTAGATTTGTGACCATGATTTGTACGTCCCTTGAGAGATCAATGCCAGTAAATGGTTAGAGCAAACAGTGGCATGAACGGCCTGCCATAGTTAAGTCGAACTTAAAGTTGATCTTAGTCCTTGTGAACACTCCCCAGGTATTATTAAAAGTTGATTGACCTGTTGTCAACATTCAGACCAATGATGAATATAAAAGGAAAACAATTATTCCTTGTGCATCTTTTGGATTTAAAGGGTAGGTCTACCCTGGAAATAAAATGAAGATAATCGAGAGAAGGGGTACATTGAAAGTTTGAGGAAAATCCAATAAAAAAAGTAAGCTGCCACTTTCTAAAGTTGTCATCGATCAAACACAAAGTGGTAACTTTGTGACATATCTCTCTGTTTCAAACACTTGTTCTTGTTAACTCTGTACTTACTCTATGATCTGATTTTTTTCTCTGAAGAAAAAATTGATCTTTACATGCACCATAGACTCCCTAGTTACTGCATTTTCCAGTACATGTATGTTTTTAGACTTTTTACACCACCCCAATTGATTTGTAAGTTATATGGAAGTAGATGTATGCAGAAGAACAGAGAGCATAGGTTCAGGTGCTGTTTATAGCTGCTGCTGCTGCTGCCAGACTCTGGAGGATCTCCTAATTTTCATCTTTATAAGCACTCTGTATTAGCTGTATGACAAGACACAAATAATGAAATACCGGTAGTGTATTGTATTGTATTGTAAAAAAAGAGAAGAGAGATGCATAAAACTATTTTTAATTTTTTTTTAAAAATAAGAGTTAGAGAGAGAAAAGGGGAGAGCCTCTGAGGGAGGGAGGGAGGGAGGGAAAGAAGGAAGCGAAGATGGAGATAAAGAGAGAGAGTCGGTAAGGATTTACATGTAGATATTTGAAAAATTGTCATTGTAGCAGTCAACATCACAAAAGTAACATGCACAAATAATGAAAATTCAATGTTTAATGATGATATTCGTAAGGGCCACCACATCTGGAGTCATGTCCACAAAAAAACAATAATATATATTGAAAACTGCATAAATGAAAAAGAAAAATTGCTGAAATTTGCAGGTAGTGTTAAGCCATACATGAAGTGATTGATAAATTGAAAATTTCACAACTTTTATGACTTGTACAATTTATCTCAGCCCTTGACTAATCCATATCTCTGTTTCTCCTTCTGAAATTAGTTGGAGGAAAGAGGAGAAAACGCCTGGTCCACGGGCAGAGCCAATGCGCACGAAGTAGATCTGAACCGAAACTTTCCCGATCTGGATCGCATCATCTTCGGTCGGAGAGCTGACCGGTTCCCAAGGAGACATGGCCTCAACAACCACATCACCAGTCACGTAGACCCAAGACAGGTATGAACAATAGAAATCCAAGTTTTACAGATTTTTTAATTATTTCATTATATTTTAGTTTATTTAATTACTCATTTAATTATTTGTAATTCATTGGGGAGCATCAAGATATGTCAAGATAGATAAAGACAGGTATGAAAAATATAAATCCAAATTTTACAGATTTGTAATTATTTGATGATTTCATTATATTTCTGTTTATTTAAATAATTTTTTTAATTATTTGTAATTCATTGGGGAACATCAAGATATGCCAAGATAGATTATTAAAGATAAAAATTATGTTCTTACATAAATACTCTTCTTCTTCTTCTTTTTCTTTTTCTTCTCCTCTTTCTTCTTCTACTTATTATTATTATCATCATTATTGTTAGTATTAATACTGTTGTTGTTATAAATAATGATGATTATTGTTATCACTATCATCATCATAATCATCATTATGCTTTCAATACATGTACTAGGGTTGAAGAATAAGCCATTTCCATGCTTTATGTTCTTCTCTTTTCTCATCTCGTCAGTTGGAGCCGGAAACCCGGGCCATCATGTCGTGGCTACAGGAGTACCCCTTCATTCTGTCCGCTAACCTACACGGTGGCGATATCGTTGCCAACTACCCCTACGACTCCAGCCACGACGGCAAAGCCAACTACGAGGCCTCGCCCGACGACCAAGTCTTCCGACAGGTATCTCTTGCCTACGCAACGCCACACCCGGTGATGTCCGACCCGAACCGCGAACAGTGTGACATTGGGGGTGAGGATGCCTTCAAGAAAGGCATCACAAATGGCGCCGATTGGTACCCCCTCAAAGGAGGTAAGAAATGGTCCCTATATATGTCATGCCCTGCTCTTTAGGTCTGTAAAGATGAAGTTGGGTATTTGTCATGCAATGGCATTGTGAGAGAAACCATCTAAAAGCAACTGGGAAAGGTTAATATATTCTGCGAGTTTTTGGAATGGTAAATTGTAATAATAATATACCATACTTATGTAGAGCATATCACAAATATGTCCATTTGGCATTTGCACTGTAATAGAGAAAAGGGGAAAAAAGAAGAAGTATAGAGAAAAAGGAGAAATGCTCAGCTTACATGTACTTCCTTATGTTATCTGTTAACATTGGAAATCGTTTCCAAAGGAAATGTTTTAAGATGTGTTTTAAAGGTAAACACCAGTTATGGTCATGCGATTGCATTGTGAAAGAAACGTTGTGGAATCGATCAGAAAAGGTTGATCATCTAGCATCTAGCATCTGCAAGGTTCTGGAATCATCAAAATGATAATAAGTTTGGCCCATTCTTCGTAAAGTTACAAGCACTATACACAGTAAGATGTATATGGGACTACCCTATATCTCTCACAGACCATGAGAGAAACAAATTTACCAAATATATGAATTAGTAGGCGGTTTCCCGGCAAATCTTTTATCATCATGTATTAGTCAAAACATATTCTTTCACATGATTGGTAATGAGAGCTTCCATTTCATTTTTTGAAATTGGGGCGTTTCCAATACTGGTCTTTACCTTTAAAGTTGTTTATAGGATTTTGATGCTACACCATGTAGAATGACAGCCAACAAGACTGGCCTTCTACTATCCTTGTGTTGTTTTTTTGGTCTCATGGGCTTTCGGTGTAGTGAACCTTTTTAATGTCAATGTACTGGGATGACCTCGGTGAGAATGTTAATCCTATAGTGTAGTTCAGTCTTAGGAGAGTAACGAGCAATGATAAGGGAGTTTACAGATAGCACATGGTACAAATGACCCCAAATATCCACAGATCTTTTACACATGGAGAAGTTCCACTTTGAGCCAAAGACCTAGATGTGCTTCATGAATACCTTTTGTTTGCCCTCTTGAAAAGAATTCTTCCACCTGTACCGTTGGTGCATATATGAATAATGTTACATAACTTCCATGAGCACATATCCAGTATACATCTCTGGTGGATTTTACCTTATTGGTACAAATGACCTTTATCTGCCCATGCGCAGATTGTATCTGTAAACTCCCTTATTCAGTAGGCACAGAACATTCATTCAGTAGGATCATTGAAGAAGTCATTGAAGAGGAATCCAATTGACAGGGAGTACCTCCCGGAGGTTAAAGGGTTAACAAGGCTCACATTATCTCATTACATTCAGTCAGGAATGGCTCTCTGTTTTATTAGATCTCAGCAATGCATTCTTCTGTAAATGTACCTGAAGGACAGCCCAACTGTGTGTATTTGAATCCCTATAAAGACCTGTTCAGACATTATGGTATTGTGGTGTAAACCACCTCAAGATACATATCCGCAGAACAGATTCAGTAGGCACAGAACATTAATTCAGTAGGCTCATTGAAGAAGAATCCAATTGACAGGGCGGGGATAAAGGGTCAACAAGGCTCACATTATCTCATTACATTCAGTCAGGAATGGCTCTCTGTTTTATTAGATCTCAGCAATGCATTCTTCTGTAAATGTACCTGAAGGACAATCCAACTGTGAATTTGAATCCTTATAAAATCTGGGGTTGTTTCACAAAGCTTGTCATCAGTGACAAATGACAGTTTTTGTATAATAAGCTACTGAAATCCTTGCTTCTGATTGGTTATCAGCAGATTTGTCACTGACCTTTGTCATTTGTCATTGAAAGAAGGCTTTGTGAAACGGGTCCTGTTCAGACATTATGGTATTATGGTGTAAACCACCTCAAGATACATATCCGATTATCCGTAGAACAGATTCAGTAGGCACAGAACATTAATTCAGTAGAAGAAGAGTCCGATTGACAGGGGGGTCAAGGGTTAACAAGGCTCACATTATCTCATTACATTCCGTCAGTTGAGGCTCTCTGTTTTATTAGATCTCAGCAGTGCAGTCTTTTGAATTGTATTTGAAGGACAGTCCAACTGTGTTTATTTGAATCCCTATCAGTAAAGATGTGTTCAGACATAACCTGCAGTAGATTGGTTGTTTGAATCAGTGAAATAAAAACTTAAGCACAAAAGCAAAAAACTTACTGGGCATCATCTTTGATTAAATGCCACAACTCCCATTTGCACATAGTGAGTAACCTGTGTTAAGCACATGGTGTTGGGCCTACTAACTCCAATTTCCTTATCTTTCTATGCTCTTTAATCAGCCACTATACATTTTTTACCATTCAGTGTAAGTTTTGTCGGATTCTGTGAGAATTTATTTTCTATATTCACCACAACTCAAGCTCATCTTTAACCCTAAACTCTAACCCTGAACCTAACCTCAGTACCTAACCTTAATCCTAACCAAAACTTTGACCCTCACCCCAAACCTAGCACTAAACTTTTGACTGGTGCATTAAATGTGGTATTCTTCAGTTAACCAATAAAGAATAAAGAATCTTTTATAAATTAATGCTTCCTATGAGAAATGTTATTTGTTTTTAACATATTTGTGGCTTACACCCAGTAAATAAAGATCAATTGATCAATCTGTAATTGAAAACAAGTCATACAAAAATCTTGGAACTAGCAGGATTTGAACCTGCTATCTCCTGTTTGCCGGGCAGTGACTCTATCACCAGGTCATCACTGGTCCATGGCACAGTCACGATGAAATAGTAACAAATATACCCAAGCTCTCCTGATTCATTCTGACTTTATATTCATTGGTCCGCAATTGGGTATTCGTTTCTAGTTCATTGTCACTGTGCCATGAACCAGTGATGGCCTGGTGGTAGAGTCGTTGCCCTGCAAGCATTACATTGTAGATGGCAAGTTCAAATCTCACTGGTTCCAAGATTTTTCTGACTTGTTTTTAATTATAAATGGATCAATCAATCTTTATTTACTGGGTGTAAGCCACAAATATGTTTAAACAAATAAAGAATCTGTTCAGTTTATCACCATCAACTTTACCTTTGAACACTCTACACACAAGTTTGTATGAGCATGAATGCACATCACTACATATTTTGGTTCTTTATGTATTCTTAGGTATGCAGGACTACAACTACCTCCATACCAATTGCTTTGAGATCACCATTGAATTGAGCTGCAAGAAGTTCCCCTCTAATCCTAATGACTATGAAGAGTTCTGGGGAGACAACAAACAGTCTCTGCTCGACTACATCCGACAGGTAAAATGAGATTCAGTTCAGTGCAGTTCATTTAAGTTCATTTAAGATCTGTTCAGTTCAGTTCAGTTCAGGTCAGTTAAGGTCAGTTCAGGTTCTGTTCTTTTAATTCAGTTCTGTTAAGTTCTCCTTACCCATTGAATAGAATAACTGCGTAGTTCCTGTACTTAAATGAACGAGCAAACAAAAATCATGTCAACATTATATCAATTTCTCTATTTCATTTTCATTTCATGACAACTTAATTTTTTGTTATTGATTTTGTCACACAGCTTTTTACTTAATGGAGAGCTTGAGACTTGTTGCTCCATTATACAGTCAATCAAGTTAAACTAGGTTAAAGACCACCTTTATGAAAACCAGCCAATATTTCTGTAGTTAAAGCTAATCTTTGATTTTGTAGTGGTAATCAACTATTCTTTTCCTTTAATAATCTTTTCGTTTTATTTTGTTTTGTTTCCGAAGGCACACAGTGGTATCAAGGGCACAGTGACAGATGAGAATGGAGTTGGAATTGATGACGCCAAAATCAAAGTTTGGGAACTAACTGGGCCAGCATCTGAAGAACATTACATAGATCATGACATCACAACAGGTAAGTTTGTCTACAGGTGACTGTATACCTTAAAGGCATCATTTAACAGTGTTAAATCTGAGATGCATGGCCCTACGTGTTATCAGTGTATGTGGTATTGTGTAATATTGAAGCCCTAAAAAAATTGCGCTTCAAATGATCATGAAGTGCCTCAAAAAAGTAAAAATCTTTGAGTGACTGCTTGTACCATACTCATTTTCCCCAATAGACTGTAGTGTTATGAAAACTGTTGGGAAAACGCGAAATTTGATTTTAATTTCCAATCATAAATATCTTGATAATCAGACATGTGATCGGCTTGTAAATGTCATGGGATTCATGTTTGCCCTAAAGGCTTATAATTATGATTGCAGCATGAGCTAAATCAAGGATTCTTTTTAAGGATCTAAGACAAAGTTACCAGATCCCGGATCCCTTTAAAGCCACACAATCAGCACTTTCCACGTGCAGTATATATGCCATAACTCTCAGACACCAAACTTGGTGGAAATACCATTTAGGGATGTACAAGTCTCGCACTTGCAGCCAAAATTGATATTCCACCAAGAAATACCCCCAGTCTGTCAGAGAGACACTGGTTGAATTTTGACAAAGTTGAAGAGAATTATCAGATCCAGCAGGGAAAATCCTGTGTTAATTTTATTAAGTCCAACTTAAAGTTGATCTCAGTCTTTGTGAAACACCACCCTGGAATTATAATCATCATACCTCTTCCTAAATTAATTACCGGTACATATATGATTACTATACTATAGCATTTTAATATTACCGGTAGCTCAATATTATCTAAATATCATAATTGAGAGACCAGTGGCGAGTGCAACTAGTGGCATAAAAGGCCTGCCATAGTTCAGTTCAACTTATAGTTGATCTTAGTCTTTTTGAAACACTCTCCTGAACTTGACTTTATTTTTCATTGCATTCTGCACCTTCCTTGCTCCCACCCACAGCCGATGATGGCGACTTCTGGAGACTTCTTGTCCCCGGTACCTACAAGGTGGAGGCTGAGGCGTGCGGCTTTCACGCTGTGAACAAGACGTGCACCGTCGCCGAGCCAGGGACCAACGTGGAGGCCAGCGATTGCAGCTTCCAGCTAGAAGAAGATAATAGCACCGAGGGCTGCTCGATAGAAGAACTGGAGAGTTTCCTCATGAATCGACTTTATCCCACCTACTAAACCCCTTTGCCCCTCATCACAATCCAGATTAACCCTGTGAAGGTTTAATGTGATTGCTTCTTTCTCTGTTTATTTTTGAAGATTTTTTTTTTTTTTTTCTGCTAGAGATGAAAGAAAGCAATAATCCAATTAGTCAGTGATATGTATATATTGATTATTCCAAATATCATGTCACTATTTTTTATGAAGAGAGTGCATTCCACTGCTATGAAGTAGACATGTCGTAACATATGTAATAATTGTATTTTCACATATTATATAATTAATACATTTTCCTTCTCTCTCTCTCTCTGTCTCACTCTTTCTCATGCTCACTCACTCTTTCTCTATCACTCTCTTCAGTTCACTTCAACTCAGTTTTATTTTTTTTGCTCCTTTTTTTCTTAATTCCCTAAAACTTGTCCATTATATCTTGCAAGTACTGTAAATTTGTGTATGTTTCAGTCTTGTAACTTTCCTAAATCATTGGTGGGATGTTTTGCGATTCAATTTCTTTCGATTTTTCCCCTTATTTTGTAGCTATGGACCAATTTGATGTTCAGATAAACCTGATAAGGCGTGTATATCAGTAAAAAGTGTGCTACAAGAAAAATGTATAAGGAACATCGTTAAATATCAAAGATTTTTTGCTCTATTTAATAAAAACAGATTAAATTGTGACAAAGTTATATCACCATGATATAAATGCAAAAATACTTAACTGCCCATGTGGCATTTGCATTATGAGTAGGCCTATGTGCTTGAGATGGTGGACTTTAAAATTCAGTACTCTTGATACGATCGGATGTGTCCAAAAATATGTAACTACTGTATACATAGTAAAAGTAAGTGTATCCAGTAGAGTATTTTTATATAATTGCCGTCTACATGGAAATGCTTGCTTAGGAGCATTTATAGAAGTCCAATCATTATGGTTTTTGTTTTTTTCTGTTTTTAATCAAGGTGATTCTACTATATAATTAGTACTAGGGCTTTGATTTCAAGATACATGTACGAATATCTTTCATTCAGCTCGAGTCCAAACATACATTCCTCTTCACTGCTGGAAGTATGTAAATTGTATTCAAGTATCTTCAAACACGGTATATTCTTTCATTTTCTTTCAATCAATCAGGGAAAACTAACACAAAACAAACTAACCAACTACATGTATTCAATTTAAGTTGCATGCCATGATGAGTGTGGATTATTTTAAAGGAAATGGTGGTTGGAGAATTTGCGAAAAATGAGTTTCAAATCCTGAATACCGGTAGTTCATGATGTAGGAGCAATTGTGATTGTTGACACTCATGCAAGAGGTCATGGGTTTAATCATTTGCTTTCTGCTTTTAAAGCTTATCTGAACTAGTTTGGCCAGGAGGATTAGACCTCCCTGCAAGGTCACTGACAGGTGGTTATCTCATCAAATCAGCTCTCAATTACATACCGATAAGAAAAAGGGGACCATGGGGGACCAATGGTCACCGATTAGGCATTGTTTGCTATATAGAGGGCACAAGTAGCTATAAGTAGTGCAGTGGGGCTTTAATACCTCCTTGGACAAGGTGTTTACCCACACTTGGACCTGGCAATGCTGGGCTAGTGATGAGGCAGGGCCCAATATTATTATTCTTTCAGATGAGTTATACGTTGCGCTTTTATGTTTTTGTGTTGTGTAAGTGAACCAACTAGTGGTAGGAGACAAATCGCCAAACAAAAACAAAAGATATATATACAGTTTCTATACAGTTTTTTTTTTTTTTGGGGGGGGGGGGAGGTTTTTTTTTTTTGGAACACTTAAATCTTTTTGTTTCTATTGTGGAATGAATGGTCACTTTTAGATATAAGGTTTTATTAGACGACTATATCATAAGATAGTACCTATTTATTCAACCTTGATCTCTATAGTACCAACAAAACTACCAAATATTTGTTTTAAATAACTTTGTCACCCCTTGTGAAAGTCTACATTCTGTTAAAGAATGGAGAAGAAATGTATATTTATTATTTTTTATGACAAATCTATTCCTTGGAATACTTTGTTTTTAAATAGGATTTTTCTGAGAGCCTGTATGAAATGGTTGCTGTAGAGGTTGATAGGGCTGTACATTACGCAAACCAAGTTTTTTACAGCTTTTCGGTGTCCTATTTTATTTTATTTTTTAAGGAAGCTTTTTTTATTTTCTTTCATTGATAAATGTTATCGTAATTATTGTTCTTCATACTTTTCTCAAATGATGAATTTATTACTAATGTTTATTACCTCTTTTCTTCTTAAATGATAGTAATGTAATCATATTATGGCAAGCCCAATGTTATTGCCTGGCATGTTTTTAGTTTAACAGAGGGTAATGCACAACTCAATTCTATGTCACAGAGAGGATCACGTTCATACGATCACCAAGTTAGTCATCTCATTTTTAAGTTAATTAGTTGTGTGTATTATAACTGTATGTAATATTGTGTATTAAAGATTATATCATAGCTGTGTTATTTTTTGCAAGATTAGAGATAAGAAGTATATATTGACTGATGCGTAGCTTAGTGGGCTGATTTAAGGAGATACAATTTATGCGTTTTTAACATACGTTTATGGGGAAGAAATATATCATAATACTGCTTACAAATTATGTTAAAACTATGTATCCTAAAAGAGAAACTTTTACTGAAGTACTAACTGTAGCCAGGAAGAGGAGGCATTAATTTATGAAGTTTATGTACTAGAATGTCTCGAGTACTACTCGAAATTGAGAAAATTCTGTGAGATTTGTTCAACACAACCATCTTTAGAGAGTCCTCTCAATCTCTAAATACGTGTGCTTTTTTAAAAAATGGGAATGGGGCAGGGGGGGGGGGTTTCATTAATTAAAAAAAAATTATATCAATTTTGTCCATCATGTTTAATATATACCACCCTTTTCCTGTGCTATACATGTAGCTACTTAATTTATTCAATTATTGTATAGGTGCTAGATGTTGAATTATGATTTAAAATGCTAAAAAACATTGGTATGCAAATTTAATAGTTATCTCAACTATGCACGTTACTTGATTATTAGAATGATTAGATGGGATATTATCGCCATACAGGGTTCTTGCTCATACACACACACATACACACATAGCATTGCTGTCCTTTGGCGGGGCATTGATCTACATTTGCCACTCTCCACCCAGGTGAAGTAAATGGGTCTTATTGCTATTATTATTATTATAAAAAATGATATTGTTATGATTATCATATTACATTAGGTGCTCATACCAAAGTTGGGATATATCGGACAAGAAGTACCAAGGATAAATCTTTCCTCCGACAGGGGTACCAGTAAGTAAGGGTAATAAGTCTGTCCTTTCACACTTTCAAATAACTAAAACGCTTTGGTTCTCTGAACCAGTCTATTTGGAAGGGTCGTTTTTTTAAGGTGTATGTAGTGTAGTGGTCGTGTATGCATACGAACTGACCAAAATCTCTACCAAATGGAGGTGACCCTTCATGCAACACCTTGTTGAAATATTTATTTGCAGATTTCGTACTGTTTGAATTAGTGCTGTAGTCAAACGTTTAACCGTCCGGTATCCGACCGCCCATGGCGGATTCCATTTTCAATTGGACGGTTTCGTTTTCCCGATTTTTTTTTTTTTATTTTTTTTTTTTATAATTTTTTTATTTTTTTATTTTTTTTTTTTTGAAGTTTCGATTTATGCCCCTCCACCTGGCACTATGCCTGGCAATGTCTCCCAGCTCAGTAATCTGTGTGTTGACTCACCACTCCAAAACTAGAACAACACTCCAATTTGTCTGTCATCTTGGTTTGAAAGTAATCTTTGTAATAGATCTCATCATCTCAATATGTAGTTTATAATAATAATTCATCCAACTTTTACACAAGGTTCTGTCCTAGGTCCTCTACTGTTTTTAATTTACATTAATGATCTTACACATTCTTCTAAAAACAACATTGTTACTATTATTTGTGACAAGTTCACCAGCACAAATCGGCCCCTTTAAATGCACCTCGCAGTTAAATGAAAGTTGCCGACAGAGTCCATAAAAAAAAATAAATAAATAAATAAAAAAAAAAAAAAAAATGTTTATTTTTTTTTATTATTTTTTTTATTAAATTTTTTTAATTTTGTTTTAAATCGTTTAACCGAAAACCGTCCGGTTTTGACTGGCGGTTAAACGGAATTGGAGATATCCGTGATGTTACAGCACTAGTTTGAATGGTTAGATTGTCCTATGCATGCAAACTGATTTTATTATCCAAAAATAATTTTGATTTTTTTTTTTTTTTTTTTTCTTTTTTTCTTGATTATACTCCTTCTTGTGTACATCTTTTTTTCTCAGTACATTCCAATGAATTTGCCCCCCAATGATTGGAAGGGGTATATTACTTGAGAAAATCAATGTCGTGGAAATTAAAATGTACCATGTATTGGGATATGATTCTAACATTATAAGATTATAAGGGTATGGGGGAGGGGGGGGGGGGGCAATTGTGAATTCTATTTAGAATATTCACTTATTGTAAAGTATTTGTTGTGCTGTATATACATGTATAACTGCGATCTAGTAACTTATTTCTTTTAGTTTGTTGTTAACGAATGGAAGGCTGCTTGTGACAAGAAAAAAAAAATTGATGTTTATGAATGTAGTAATGTACCCTTTTAAGAATACTTTAGCTAAGAGGAATTTTGTCATCTTGTCATTTGGCCTTGATAGAACTGTTCAAATCAATGCTGCTAGGTCCAATTCGAGATGTTATGTTGGATTTTAAATTTCGAATGGAGTCATACAATTCATGGTTCCATAAAGGTTATATCTGAATTTGAAATGTAAGAAACGACATGGGGGCCATGGAATTAATATCCCATGTATAATATATACATTACATATTATTACTGTATTATTTATTAAGACCAAATACAGTGATAGTCATATCATTTCATATTTGGAAAGAAGTGACTTCAGATTAAGTGATAATTTTGAACAACCAGCTTGTGTCAATTGTAAACTTTATGCCAGTGAAGAAAAAAAAATCACTTTTGCAAGCTTGGACTTCAAAGTGACTCATTTCTAAAAATATGTTTTGATATCTCATATGCTATTGCAGCAAGTACTTATACATGTTACAGTGTATGTAAACAATGAACTGAGCAACGAGTACTAACTAATTGGATGTGATGTAGACTGCTTCATATTGTTTTATGCACCGCTTTAAATCATCAATCATTACGTTTCTTCATTACGCTTTACAACAGCCTTTCTTACTACACTTCTCTACCCCATCTCTCTCCCACTTCTCTCTCTCACTCTGTCTGTGAAGCCTTTTCTCTGTTTTCATCTCTCACTTTCTGTTTCTTGCGATCATATTCTCTGTCTATCTTCTTCCTGTTGCTCTCTCTTTTATTCTCTCTGTCTTTCATTCAGTCTGTTGCACAGTGCATTCATTCTCTCTTATCATCACTCTGTTTTCTCTCCAAAAACTTTCACAGACCTTTCTTTGGAATATTTTTCCTTGAGTTGAAGTTGGAAATGAGAAAGATCAATAGTTATTTATTTAAGGCGTTAAACTTCACTCATTTGGTGCAATATTTGTGTCATGTCGATCATTCTTTCATTGCATTTTCTTTCATATTACTTCTCTCTTAAAATTTCGCTGAAGCTTTCATAATCTGATTGTCAACAAAATAAAACCATGGTTACATTACTTTTCAGCCAATGCAAGCTGTTCCTACATTTATTACAACCAATGTGTTTTTCACACTTCTGTGAAACTAAAAAAATCCTGTATTATTCAAAACCTGATCTGAAAAATCTGCTGTGTTCATGCAATCGACCAAAGAATGTCAAATTCAACTACTTCATCCATTTTTCTTTCATTTATTGGCTATTTCATCAGGGCTGAACATTTATATTTACAACAATTACTTGCTGATCATTCTGCTTGCTTCTATTTGTGAACTTGTGGCTCTTGTGAAAACGTGTCTAGATTAAAATACCTGCATATTTAGTGAAAAATGCGTTCTGAATTCTGTCCTTTAATTTCATGAAAAATGTTATTATGATGTTGATATGATACAGTGTGATGATGATTATGGTTATAATTATGATGATATGATACAGTGTGATGATGATTTTGGTTATAATTATGATAATCTGATAGTGACAATGATTATAGTGATGGTGATATGATGATGATTATAATGATGGTGAAGACGATGATAATGATGGTCAAGATGATGACAACGATGTGTTGTGAAGTGAATAATTCCAGACCTGCTGGATAAACAAAATTACACAAATATCAGCATCACAGCGTCCAATATATCCACAAACGACCGACACAAAGAAAGTACATAGCTTGTCTAACTGGAGGATTCTTTTCCTTGCCTTGTTTTAGTTGCCTCTGTAAGCTTTCCAACCTGTTCTTCCAAGTCGTTGATGTAACAATGAAGGCCATTAATGTAATCATTGTTTGGGCTTTGAACAGGGTTCCTGGAGTTCTGAGGGTCAATTTTGGATTTCAACATTTTGCATCTATTCAAGGCTCTTCTATGGATTGACTTGAGATGAGTGTAGCTTGAGTTTAGGAACCAGAACTTTTTACGCCACCTTAACCGACTATTGCAGAGTCGCTTCACGTTCTTGATCCAATCTTTTGGCTTGCCAACTTCCTCGATAGTGGAACAAAGATCCTGCAATTTCCTGTCGGCCTGTCTTTTTTGTTCCACTCTCTTCTTCTCACTATCTGCAAGTTTTCTTTCTAGGTCTCTTATTTTTTCTTCTGAGGTAATGATAGTTTTAGGAGGCTTGAATACACTTTCTCTGAATGCCTGTTTTGCACTTTTATTCAGTCGCATATGCTTCTTGTTGACCCTTACCATGGCTGACCAGAGTGATGTAGGTTTGCACTCCAGCTTCACTGCAATAGATTTCAGTAGCACACTATTCATCACTAATCTCAGCTCTAGTATCATTCCTTTGGTCAAAGTTACATGGCTCAATCGTGGTATGATGTTGGAAGCTGTGAGGCCTACATCGTTGCACCTGACACCAATGAAGTCCCCCATTCTCCTGTGGAATGTATATGATTCATTCTAGTGGAGTGTTTCACAAAGACTAAGATCGACTTTAAGTTGGACTTAACTATGGCAGGCCGTTCATGCCACTGTTTGCTCTCACCATTGGTCTCTCAATATAGATGTTTTCCTTCAATAATGAACTATCAAAAAAGGTCAATTCTGTAGATTTGTGACTACGATTTGTACGTCCCTTGAGAAACTAATGCCAGGAATGGAGGAACTAGTGGCACAAAAGGCCTGCTATAGGCATAGTTAAGTTCAACTTAAAGTCGATCTTAGTCTTTGTGAAACACCCCCTAGTCATGTTGTACCCAATGAGAGCAAAATCATTTGGAAAGGTGTGATGAGACCGTGTCATCAAATCATAATTCGTCATTTAAATTTAAATGTAAAGAAAAACACAAATAAAATACATGACAGAGTGAAAAAGAAATGGGTCTAGGACTCTAGGTCTATACTATGGACTTGTATCAAGTGAACATTTCACATTTTACTCAACTTGTCAAGACCACCAATATCAAAGTTTTATCTTCAAAATAGAGAGCCCAAAAAATGCAAAAGGCTCCTCACAATAGTAAGGCCTATTAATAAACAGTGTATGTGACAGTATATGGGGAATGTTGACTAATTATTATTAAATTAATGTCAGTTTTACCTTATTGAAGAATAAATAACCCATGATCTCCACAGCAAAGCATAGAGTCAATGCAATGCTAATGCGAATTGACCTACATGTTAATGTTAATGGTAGACCGAAAGCTTCAGTCTCTATAATCGTCGGTTGTTCCACTGAGACTACGTCTGGCTCCACTAGACCTCCGGTTATAGAGACTGAACGACTGCCTATGCCAGCCTGTGTTGAACTTATTCCGCTAGATTTTAGCCGCTAGGCCCCTCCCACAAACTTGCCACGGCCGTATTGTTATGCCCCCAAAATCCCCCAAAATGTCATTTTACCTCGTTCATTTCCAATTTTAAATTAGGCCTAGGCTATAATACATCGGTTCCACTTACTAACTTTATTGATATAATCCGTTTAATGGTCCCTTTTAAGGAAATTATCGGTCAAAATCGACATCCATGTTGAAAATCTTGCAAGCCGTGTTAAACTCTCGCTGCCGTCAATCTCATCCCTTCTAGTCTACGCCGAAGGCAAAATGATTATGAAGGAAAAACTGTGCGCCATCTACACGTTCGTAATGGCGTTATCACAGTTTTTCCTTCATAATCATTTTGCCTTCGGCGTAGACTAGAAGGGATGAGATTGACGGCAGCGAGAGTTTAACACGGCTTGCAAGATTTTCAACATGGATGTCGATTTTGACCGATAATTTCCTTAAAAGGGACCATTAAACGGATTATATCAATAAAGTTAGTAAGTGGAACCGATGTATTATAGCCTAGGCCTAATTTAAAATTGGAAATGAACGAGGTAAAATGACATTTTGGGGGATTTTGGGGGCATAACAATACGGCCGTGGCAAGTTTGTGGGAGGGGCCTAGCGGCTAAAATCTAGCGGAATAAGTTCAACACAGGCTGGCATAGGCAGTCGTTCTGTCTCTATAACCGGAGGTCTAGTGGAGCCAGACGTAGTCTCAGTGGAACAACCGACGATTATAGAGACTGAAGCTTTCGGTCTATGTTAATGGCAGCATTTAAATACACGAATAGTCAATACATTCACAACACACAAATGCACACAATCATGCCGATGCTCGACAAGTTTGACATAGACCTCTAGTCTATAGTCTAGTCTAGACTCGCAATTTGAATTTTTAAATTATTCTTTCTAACATCGGAAAGTTGAAAATATTGTATTTTACTGCTATTTAGGTGTCATCAATTGTCACTAAACTGCTAAAGTACCGATTTTTAGTGAAATTAGTTCAGTTTTGTACAGTGGTGTTTGAAATGTTGAAAATCAATAGCACAGCTTTTAATACACAGCGAGGATAGTAGTGCACCAATGTGTGGCGCTAGCCTACGACGTACTGCATTTGCACTGGTCATCGAATGTGCATACACAAACTTGTGTGTATGGGGCCATGGGAGAGCCTAGGCATTGATGATGATCCACATCACTCGTATGTCGCCATTTATCTGTTAGCCAAAGTATAGGCAAAGTGAGTGATTAGTCGCTTTTTCACGAGAAGGCAAAAAAATGACTAAATTCACCTAATTTCACTCATATTTGACATAAAAATTGTACTTACTGACTTGGAACAAATTGACCGCGACAATCACAGATTAGGGTGTCGTCGAAACATCCACACAAAAAGCTAAGGGAATATAATTATGAAGATGAAGAAAAAAATTATACTGAGAATATTTGAAGATTTTTATTTAAAAAAAACAAAGTACATGTAGCAGTGGCGAATCCAGGGGGGGGGGGGAGGAGAGACGGAGAGAATAAAAAGTGTAAGAAAGTGTATATTGTGATGATTATCGTATGATAATAATGGCTACATGCAGTTCTATTAAAATGTTAGGAATCTTTGTATAGAAAGTGAAGAGCGAACTTCTGCATCCGAAAAACCAACAACATGCTTATATTGTGTGCAAGCCGAGCAGTTTTGTTCATATATTTTTTTTTGACAGTGTATTGCTTTGGGAAGACTGTAGTGTGTTCTTACATTTTGGTAATTACAAACACAAATATATTTTGTTAATCAAAGACAGGTGAACGATAATGATCTGAAAATCAGAGCCATGCAGCTATAGCAACGATGGCTGTTATCGATTCAGTCCGAGATAAATGAAATAAAGAATAAAGAATAGTATAATAGGGGATAAAGTAGAAGAAAGGAAATTGGCAGCAATGAGGGGAACTCTCACTATTCATTTTTCTAAATGGGAAAACCTGAGTATTAGACAAACAATTGGAACCCAGAGCCAGTCGTCCACCGGTTAAGAGGGGGGGGGGGGGGAATGGGGATAAGGGAGAGGTCGGGTAGGGTAGGGTTAACAAAAAGAGAAAACTTTTCTCTCAGGACAACAGTATAAAAAGAAGTATAAGTTGCTACATTGTTAAAACAAAAAACAAAATTGGATTATACAACTGCATATGTTTTCTTTGAAAATATGAATTTTTGTTTCAAATATGATGTATAGGAACTAACTATGTAAGTTTCTTTTGAAGCCGTTTGTAAGACAAAAATTTATACTGATTTATAATGTCATCACATTTGCAGTGAGAGTTATGATGATTGTAATTTGTACTATGATTATAATTTGTTTCAAGAGAGAAAAGAATAAAAACTGACCATAAAAAAAAAAAAAAAAAAATATAATGACTTAAACAAATCGGCTGTATTGGATGTGGATGGGGAGAAATTATCAAAAAAATATACAGATCATAGAAAAATATCGCCTCTTGCCTACTTTTTGCCGACCAAATATAATGTAAGATTTAGCCGGGAAATGAAATTATATGCATGCAGCTTCCTAATTCTACCTATCTTTCTTAATTGTGTTACTCTAAAAGAAGGTCTCTATATTATACTTCTTGGCTCATGAGAAATAATAATTTGATAGTTGTTTATCTAGTAAACTCGTTTTTTGTTATTCTAAAAATTAATGTGAGGTTGAATGTCTCATGCAATCAATTTGTTTGCGGTTCAAAGTACGACTGGAAATATTGCAACACGACTGGCAAGAATTGAGCTCTAGTCTGTAGTTGCAAACATTTTTTAGTGTTCAAAGATAATACTTCATGAATCCAAAGCAATTCGAATCACTGAAATAAATAAGATAAACGATAGTTTATGCACATATTGCTTGAGAAAGATAGATTTGAGCGTATGTAGCTTAGTTCTAAGACCTAAATTTCGCCTATGGTTTAAAAAAATATGTCTTAATGAGGTTTTTTTTTTAAATAGACTACGTATGATCTCTATTTGTTGCCATGACGTCAGTTTGTATGGAACATCAATTCGTTGCTATTTTTAGATAGTAGTGTCGTCTGCTTGTTTTTGGAGCGGCTGGCGGCGTGAAAGGGTATAAATACCCGAGACTCGCCGGGTTGGAATCAGGCTTATTGGGAGATCTGTTCGAGAGAGCAGAAGGACACCTATTTTCACCATGACGGACTGGAAGTGGGTGCTAGGAATCGGTGAACAACGTCTCATATGATTCAATGCTTACTTCGCTTTTTGCCTGAGTTTCTACTCGGGCTCATGCCTCCTGAGTGTTGTGGGAAGCTGCTTTAGCCGGTGGATCGCAACGCCCAGAAACCGGTCAATGGGGGAGCTTCTCACCACAGCAACCCCGCCATCACTGGTCTCCAGTGCTAAGGGGTGGTGGGTTGTAAGCCCTCTTGGCCACCTGACCAATTCATGGATCCCGTCTGAACCAGATATCGTTTTACTTGGTGAGAAATACCACTCGGTTATTTCTGTACCCCAAGTTCGAATTTCTGGCCATTCGGGTTGGTTAGGTGGACACCGGATTTTATCAGCAACAATATAACGCCATCTTTCACTCCCGGGTTGCCACGTAAGTGTAGGTCTACATGTTAGTGGTGTGGTAGCTTGGCAATCACTATTTTGAAGGATATCACGGCATTGATCGCTTTTTTTTTCCTTGGGGGGGGGGGGGGTGGAAATTCGTAAAATGTTAAGTCCTTCAAGAACGGTTTATACCTCCCATGAAAATCCAACTAGTTTGTGAGGTTTTCAACGTTAAGAAGCACGCCCAGCTTTATATAGAAAAATATATGTAATTCTGGATCTCTCCTAAATTTTACTTTTCACTTCCAGAGCTGAGTTATTACCATAGTGATTCTCAGATACTTGAATGATAGAAAATTTTGATCATGTTGTAGGAAAGACTAGAAAATATTGGCTGCAGAGCAATTGGAGCAAGCACTAATGTTCATGTTTTAAGATATTTCTCTTTCACATGCATAAATCCCGTAGCATGCATAGCTCTTGCAGATTTAAACTTCAGGAATGGAAAATTTACTAGGATATAGAGGGGTTCTTTTCTCTCGTAAGGGAGTAGATGAGGCATACAATGTACTGTAGCAAATTAACCGAGGTGAAGTCGTGAGCATGCAGTCGACATTATGAAAATGGTGTACGACGAGGACATCGAGCTCCTCACAACACTCTACTGGAGGCTGTTACTTGTTAAAAGCGAAGTAAGCACTAGACATCTCATGACGACGTTATTTGGCGATGTCTAGCACCTACATCTTCTAGTTGTCATCTTGTGAAACACCAGTGCCCTTCTGCTCTCATGCGAAGATATTCTCCATCTATAAGTCATTCTAGTGAGTATGATGAAATTCAAAGTCAGACTACAGACACAACAAAAATAATACATAAACACAAATATATTCTTCATCAGAACCAGAGGCGGCGATCCAACATTTTAAGAACCTACAGTGTGCCCCATTTTTTGCATATGAAAAGAGCCCTTTTTACTGCAGATAAATGCCTCTTTTTTCTTTCAAATGTGTGCTCGTTCCCCACTCTTATCAGTGCTTCTTAACACCTCTGATAATTACCTCTATTCAGATCTGAGATGTTCCCCTTTACTTTGACAAGTACCCATTTTCCTTTGTAAGAGGTGCCCCTTGTTTTAATAAGTGCCCCCTTTTCACCTCTGATAAGTGCCCATTTAGTTTTGACGGGTGCCTTCTTTTCCTTTCTAATAAGTGTCCTTATCCCTACTGATAAGTTCCCCTTTTACTTTTTGTTGTAAATAAGAGTCCATTTCTATTTCCATAAATGCACCTTTTTACCTCTGATAAAAGCCCCTATTAAAGTATGATAGGTGCCTTTTTCCATTCTAGTTAGAGCCTTTAAAAAAATCTCTGGTGATCGAATGTCCCCTGCAGATGCGAGACTTGTCCTATTATCACCTTTGATAATTGCACTCTTTTACTTCTACACGTGCTCCTTTTTTTTCTTGTAAATATCAATTTCCCTTCTGATAAGTGCCCATTTTTTCTTTCACCAAAAAGTCATGTTCCCATAATTTAAAGAGACTAAGAGCAAAATTGCCTTTAATCGCCCCCCCCTAATATATTACTTATTAAAGGTCTTTCATCCAACTGCAAAGCATGATGCTTGAGCAGTATCTTGGACCATGTGAAGAGAGAAACAAATATTAAAACCATCCATGATAATGTAATCACAATTGTAAAGGTTTATACCAAATCTAAAAGTGGTATACTTTGCGTTAAGGTTTCCCTTTGTAGCCCCCCCCCCCCCTTCACGAAAAGTGCCCTTCTAATTGGTGCCCCCTCACTTTGGAAGTCGCTCCGCGGCTCCTAATCAGAACACACATTTATTAAGAGGGGAGAGAATAGCAACTGAATAAGGAATTAATTCTTGAAGGAAAAATGTATAAACCGTCATTATTTGGGGGAAATTGCCATCGTCATTGAACAGTAAAAATTTGGATCCAGAAGAGAATGCAGGTGGGTATTAATAATATTATGACGATGGCAATTTCCCAAAAATAAGGATGGTTTATACATTTTTTCCTTCAAGAATTAATTCCTTATTCAGGTGTTATTCTCTTCTTCTTCTTCTTCTCTCTCTCTCTCTCTCTCTCTTTCGCTCTTAATTCTGTTGGTGGTATATATTCAAACATGTATATTTAGGCCACCCAAGGGAAACGGTCAAGAAAGTGGCCATTGTTCTTCTTGTTTTTAAGTCTGTTTTGGGGGAAGAGTCCCTGGTTACACAAAGTTTCCTCCAATCTTGATTAACAGCTTCGTGTCTTGTTACTTACTGTTGTAAGGTCAACTGAAGATGTGAAAGGTAATGCAAAGTTTTGGCTAAATTTCGAAAATTGGGTGGATAGTGATTCTTTACAATTTTGATATATTTGGATGCCCCTGTGGATGTATTATCAGCACTAGAAAATTAAGCCCCTGAAATACTTCTGCTTTCGAGAAAAATTGAATATAAAAATTTACCGGTGCTCCCGGTAAATTTTGATGAATTTCAGATAGCGCCTACGGCCGTACGATGGTAACTGCGACCATGAAAATCTCAGAATATGTAGTTGTGATATATAATTTCCGAATGGGAACAACTAATCGGTAGATTTTCGTCAAGAAACATTGTTGTATAGTTTAATTAATAACTTGACCTTGAGAGAGAGCTATACAACGTAAAGAGTTTATTATTTACAATTTCATAACTTTAGACTCGATTTCAACCGCGACAACGATCACTGAATACTGTAGGACCGCATATGCGTCCAATATGTTCATTTGAACCAAATTCATGACCCCATACCAAAACTTTGTATTACCTTTAAGGGGTAGAATGAAATATGACTATCAACAACAACAAAATAGAGGGGCACGTCTCCTCCCTCCTCCCATTCCCGCCTTATAAAAATGCGAAAAATAAAGTCTGAAATAGAGAAAAGGAAAAGGAGAGGAAGGGTCACCTCACCGCTAAAAGGACACGCAATGGACACCGGAGAGCCAATGACAAAATGGAGGTATAATAGAGTTCTTTTGCAGAGAGCCGACAGAAGGGAAGGAGAAAACAAGACATTAGGACCCCTCCCATTATCCTCCCTACCCCATGGTATGCTCTTTCGGGCTGTTGACTACAAAATTCTCTGAAAATCAGAATAGGGGTCATCAGCCCACGCTTCTGTCTCTTTTTCTCTTTCCCTTACCCCCCCCCCCCCCCACCTATTTCATTTTGTTGGGGGTGGATATATCCGTGTTCTGATCAGGAACGGCGAAGCGACTTCCAAAGTGTGTGTGTGGGGGGGGGGCAGAAACAAGAAGGGCACTTTCTGGAAAAAGGGGCACCTACAAAGGGAAACCTCCACGCGAAAATATACAGTTTTTTTAGACAGTGGTGTATAACTCTACATTGTGATTACATGAGCAGGGATGCTTTTAGCATTTATTTCAAGGTCCAAGATACTGCTTAATCATACCTTGCAGTTGGATGTGATGGTCTGAATATTCATTTTCGAGCGAGCGATTAAAAATTCAAAGGTTCATGAGGTCGCAGTGCGAAAAATCACATCTTATAAAGAGGAAAAAACAACCATGATGGAGTTTTAAGTACATATTATTTTTGTACAATCTAATCAATAGACCTTTAATAAGTAACATCATTTTATCAATTATAAATGCGAGCGAGCGTAGCGGGCGAGTTTCTTTGGGGAACATTGAGAAAATGTTGCTCTTAGTCGCTTGAAATAACGGGTACACGTTATGTGAAAAGTAAAAAGGGGGCACTGGTCAAAAGGGAAAAGGATATTTACTAGAAAAAATGGAGCACGTGTTAAAAATGAAGGTGCACTTATCAGAGATGAAAATATGACACTTCTCGCTCCTGAAAAGGGGCACTCCCCAGAGATTTTTAAAAGGCACTTACGAGAATTTTAAAGGGGCATTTGTCGAAGGAAACGGGTCACCTATCATATTTTAATAGGGGCATTTATCAGAGGTATACAGGGGCATTTATGGAAATAGAAATGGACTCTTATTTACAACAAAATGTAAAAGGGGAACTTATCAGTAGGGATAAGGACACTTATTAAAAAGGAAAAAGGAGGCACCCGTCGAAACCAAATGGGCACTTATCAGAGGTGAAAAGGGGCACTTCTTAAAAAGTAAATTGGGCCCTTGTCAAAGTAAAACGGGCACCTATTAGATTTCAAAAGGGGCAATTATCAGAGGTGGTAAGGGGCACTGATAAGAATGTGGAACGGGTACCCATTTGAAAGGGAAAAAAGAGGCATTTATCTGCAGTAAAAAGGGCTCTTTTCCTATCCAAAATGGGGCACACTGTAGGTTCTTAAAATGTTGGATCGCCGCCTCTGGTTTTGATGAAATATAAATTTGTGTTTATGTATTATTTGTTGTGTCTGTATTCTGACTTTGCATTGCATCATACTCACTAGAATGCCTTATAGATGGAGATTATCTTCGCATGAGAGCAGAAGGGCGCTGGTGTTTCACAAGATGACAACAAACTAGATGTGGGTGCTATAGAGATCGCCAAAAACATCGTCACAGGATGTCTAATGCTTACTTCGCTTTTAACAAGTAACAGCCTCCAGTAGAGTGTTGCGAGGAGCTCGATGTCCTCGTCGTACACCATTTCATTGTTGACTGCGTTGCTCACGACTTCACCTCGGTTAATTTGCTACAGTACTACATTGTAAATTATTAATCTACTCCCCTTACGAGAGAAAAATCTATAGGAAAAATTTAAATCTGCAAGAGCTATTCTACCTGAGGGATCTATGCAAGTGAAAGAGAAGTTCCTTATAACTGGAAATTAGTGCATGCTTGCTCTAATAAACCTTGTGGTCTGCACTTAAAATTTCTAGTTTTTCCAATGGCAAAAATTCAGCTATATAGAAGTGAATAATATTGTGAAATTTAGGACAGATCCAGCAAGCTGAAGGGCGATAAAAAAATTAAAAATAAAAATGAAAATATAATGAAAAGCCATCCAACCCCCAAAACAGAGAGATCAATATCAATGCTGTGTTTTACTTCAAATATTGATTTCCAAAAAGAGGTATACACCTAGCTACTACACCTATATACCATACATGTACACTTACGTGGCAGGCAAATCATGAGCAAATGCAACCCGGAAGTGAACGATGGCGTATGTTGTTGCTGATAAAATCCGGTGTCCACCTAACCAACCCGAATGGCCAGAAATTCGAACTTGGGGTACAGAAATAGATAGATATTTCTCACCAAGTAAAACGATATCTAGTTCAGACGGGATCCATGAATTGGTCAGGTGGCCAAGAGGGCTTACAACCCACCACCCCTTAGCACTGACGAACAGTGATGGCGGGGTTGCTGTGGTGAGAAGCTCCCCCATTGACCGGTTTCTGGGCGTTGCGATCCACTGGCTAGCATTTTGAGAGCTAGCAGCTTCCCACAACACTCAGGAAGCATGAGCCTGAGTAGAAACTCAGGCAAAAAGCGAAGTAAGCATTGATGTCATCATGTGAGAGTTTTTTCCTCGGTTCCTAGCACCCATTTCCAGTCGGTCATCGTGAAAAGAGTGTAAGCGACATTCTGCTCTCTCGAACAGATCTCCCAATAATCTAACATGGCGAATCTCGGGTATTTATACCCTTTCACGCAGCCAGCCTGATGCAGACGACACTACTATCTAAAAATAGCAACGTTACAATGGAATTATTCAACGTCACTGTTTACGACCTCTTCATTGGCTGATGTTCCATAACAACAGATGCTCCAAATAGAGATCATAGTTCCGTAGTCTATTTAAGAAAACCTCAATCGAAGAAAAAAAAAATCATATAATATAGGCGAAAATTAGTGCTTTGAACCAAGCTTTAATTATTATACGCTACAAATCTATCTTTCTCAAGCAAAATTTATGTGCGTAAACCATTGTTTATCTTTTTCATTTCAGTGATACGAATCGTTTTGGATTTATGAAGTTTTATCCCGGAACAGAAAATGTTTGCGACTGCAGACTAGAGCTCACTTCTTGCCAGTCGTGTTGCAATACTTCCTGTCGTACTTTGCGCTCCAAACAAAATAACCTGCATGATAAATTCGCCCTTGGATTTGAGAATAACAATAAATGAGCTTTACTTAATTATCGTTTTTTATGAGCCAAGTTGAAATTACAGACCTTCTTTAAGAGTAACAAAATTAAGAAAGATAGGTAGAATTGGGACGCTATATGTTTTATTTTACAGCTATATATTTTTATCTCATTTTTGATCGGCTAAAAGTAGGCCAATAGCGATATTTATTTATAAACTGCATTATTTTTCATATATTTTCTCCCCATGCCCATCAAATGCAGCCATATTATGTTTGAGTCATGAATATCGCGGACTGAGTTGACAACAAACGTCGTTGCTGGCTCTGATTTTCAGTTTATGCTCATCCCCCTTTGTCTGTGATCAACAATTACATTTATGTTTGTCATTATCACCATGGCAAAAGCATAAGACTGACTGTCAAATGCGCCTTCTCTGCCTGCATTCTATTTTAATACACGCATAAATAAAAATACCATGAACCAAACTCCTCGGCTTGCACACAATATTAAAGGTAAAGACCAGTATTGGAAACGCCCCAATTTCAAAAAATGAAATGGAAGCTCTCATTACCAATCATGTGAAAGAATATGTTTTGACTAATACATGATGATAAAAAATTTGCCGGGAAACCGCCTATACTAATTCATATATTTGGTAAATTTGTTTCTCTCGTGGTCTGTGAGAGATATAGGGTAGTCCCATATACATCTTTCTGTGTATAGTGCTTGCAACTTTACGAAGAATGGGCCAAATTTCTTATCATTTTGATGATTCCAGAACCTTGCAGATGCTAGATGCTAGATGATCAACCTTTTCTGATCGATTCCACAACGTTTCTTTCACAATGCAATCGCATGACCATAACTGGTCTTTACCTTTAAGCATTGTTGGTATTTCGGATGCAATGTAATCTACAAAAAATGACCAGACAGGCCTAGTTGCATGTATAGCCGTTATTATGTCATGAAGATAATCATCACAATACACTCTCAATGGCAAATAACAGAGCCAGTGGACTATATCCAGGAAAGCACTCCCTTAATTCCGCCATCTTGGTTTTAAAGGTAGTATGTCCCATTATCAGGCTAAAATGATGGAAAGGTTAAATTCCAACGGCATTTGAAAGATAATACTAATTTAGAACTTCCCTCAAAACAAAAGGGCTTGAAAATGTGTTTAAGTGGGAAAATAAAGACAATTAGTCGCCGAATCGACTAGCTCATTTTATGCATGTTATTACCAAAGAAGAAAAAAGAAGTCAGTCACTCACTTACTCACTAGGCCTATATCTGACATTGAAGTCTAGAAGGTAGAAGGGTGCATTGCATACTTTGAATATTAGGACATTGCTAACGTTTTAATTTCACAGATACGACATATACGTGACATGTTCATAATTCCTGCAAAGCCCAGTCTACAGAATTTGAGGTTGGCTGCAAATGGGACGGCATAGTATCTTTAACTGAAGGCCCGATGTGGGTGTGTATGTGGGGGGGGGGGGGTACATACTCCAGCTTACCTAAACAAAACTAATATGAATTTCGAGTAATACAGAATAAAGCATCGTCAGTCTCAGCATGCCCCAAATCACCAGTCGGTTACTCTGCATAATAATTATGATTACTATTTACACCCTAAATTCTTCAAAGGTAAATTTCATGGATCAATAATAAAAAGTCCGGAATAAATAGGCCTATGCTATAAATATGAAAATTAATTTCCTTTCCTATCCCGGACTCATTCTGGAATCATAACGCCTGTTTGTTATGGGGACAATCAATACACCATGAGCAACCAATATCCGACCTAGTTACATGCACAAAATTAATTCCATCCGTCGAACATGGATGCCCTGTATAAAATGCGTCTGTGTCGTTGGCATCATATAGTATGGCATGACATTGTTTGCTAACAACTTCATCGCCTACACGTCAATCCCGTGTGGTCTAGTGGTTAGGATTCGTGGTTTTCACCCACGCGGCCCGGGTTCGATTCCCGGCACGGGAGGCAATCATTTTTATCAATTTTTTTGTTGAAAGAAAATTCAGACAACTAGTTGCTGTTCAAGAGATCGATGGCTGCTATAGTTGCCTATCATAATGTCACTGTCATGCTTTCGTGTGTTTATGAATTTCAATCCAGTTTTAGACTCAGCAGCATGCTTATATAACAGAGTTCTATGTAAGAACAACTATATTGAAATACCAATAGAGTATTTATTATTTATACATTTATTATTCACGTTGAATTAGCAGTGAATAAAACAATATCATCGTGCTCATTTTTGAGCTCATAAAATCCGGCGTTAATCTCATAAACTATTTTGCTTCCTCTCCTTTTAGCATGCCTTGTACAGTTTGTAAATCATTATTTTTTAGCTATAGAGGCATGAACTATGAAAAACATTCCGACCTACAAAAAATTGAAATCCATCCGTTGAAAATACTCGGATGCCCTGCTTTGGATTAATGGAATATTATCTGGAACGACAAAAAATGTTTGCGGATGCAGACTAGAGCTCAATTCTTGCCAGTCGTGTTGCAATATTTCCTGTCGCACTTTGCACCACAACAAAAATACGCTGCACTATAAATTTACCCTTGCTTTTGATCGAGAATAACAATCGACGAGTTTTCTTGAAAAACAACTATATCAAAATATCATTTTTCATGAGCCAAGCTGAAATAACAGACCTTCATTTAGAGTAATACAAGTTTAAAAGATACGTAGATTTGGGAGGCTATTATAATTGTCGTGTTTTTATTATAATGAATCTAATATTATCATTATCAAAATGGAAAGTTTGCACTAGTGGCCGAGCTAGTTGCGAGCTGTGGTGCAATTGTAATAGTCTTCCTTGTAGAGGCCTACACTTTTCTTATTATTGTATTATTGCACAATCTGAACACTCTTTGACAAGCAACAACACCGTGAACAAAAAACAAATCGTATCGTCATGTCCATGGTCTCTCTACTCGATTCTCTTTCACAATTGTTGTTTCTCTCTGCCTTTCTTTCTTCCTTTTCGAATTAAAAAATAAATAAATAAATAAGTTTTTAGTTAAATGTATTATTTCATTTGCATTAAGTAGGCCTACAATTACATCGACAAACGATTTCGTTGGCTTGGTATGATTAAATTTTGTGCCAGTCTAAAATTATTAAAGCAGAACAGTTCCATATAGGCCTATATTATTCCGGGAGAGAACAGTGTTATAACTGCACATTCTATCACAAAAATCCTATAGGCTATACATTTTGATAGACGATGCAATATGAAACAAGTCACAACAGTTGCTCTAGTATGGATCCACGTCATAGCTCGATCAGTAGAACATAATTATATTCAACACAGTTCTTTATTCACTAAAGTTGGATGTTGGGCAACTCGGGACATGGCAATCCCGTGTGGTCTAGTGGTTAGGATTCGTGGTTTTCACCCACGCGGCCCGGGTTCGATTCCCAGCACGGGAGATCTTCATTATTTTGGGCTCCAACAGTATCAAACAGGCTTCTTTATAAATAATGTAATATATTCTGTAATATATTATTGTCAACGTCCTGTATAACAGTTCTTATATAGACGTACCTTTATGTTTTTCTATTTTAATACATAATTTTGGTCCTTTGGTTATCGTGATAATTATGTTAAAAATCAACCGTACTTGCTCTTTGCTCGATTCTCTTTCACCATTTTTGTTTCTCTTTTCGTTTTTCTTCCTTTCTTTTCCATCCTATTGGAGCACGTTCCTCCGTGACCTATAGTTTTAATTAAAAATAAAGACCGGTTATATGGTCATGCGATTGCATTTTGAAAGAAACGATGTGGAATCGATCAGAAAAGGTTGATCATCTATAGCATATAAGTATTAGGGTGTACTGCAAGGTTCTGGAATCATCAAAATGATAAGAAATTTGGCCTAGTCTTCGTAAAATTACAAGCACTGTACCATGGGCGTCAATCAGGCGCGTAGCCAGGGGGGGCGGTGGGGGCAGTCGCCCCCCCCCCCCCAAAACGCCGGCCAAAAAAAAAAAGAGAGAGAAAGAGAAGAAAAAGAAGAAAGAGGACGTAGGAAGAAAAAGGAAAAGGAGTCGAGAACGGTACAATGAATCGTCAAAGCTTCCGCGCTTCGCGCGGAAAAGGGGAAACTGAGTTCAAATTAAGAAATATGAGTGGGGAAAGGTACAACGAATCGTCTTCTTTCTCTAATAATTTAATGAAACGTCAAAGCTTGCGCGAGAGGGGGTGGAACAGAATTCAGACAAGGATAAAGAGTCGAGAAAGGTACAACGAATCGTCTTCTTTCTCTAATAATTTAATGAAACGTCAAAGCTTCGCGTGGGAGAGGGGAGGGACTGAATACAGATAAGGGTGAAGAGTCGAGAGAGGTACAACGAATCGTCTTCTTTCTCTAATAATTTAATGAAACGTCAAAGCTTCGCGCGAGAGAGGGGAGGGACTGAATTCAGACAAGGATTATGAGTCGAGAAAGGTACAACGAATCGTCTTCTTTCAAAGCTTCCGCGCTTCGCGCGGGAGGGGGAAACTCCCCCCTCCCTGCACCCACCCCCCTAGGGAGCGCGCTTCGCGCGCTCTTTAAGTGATTCGCACGCTACGCGTGCTCACTACCGCCCCCCTAAAATGAAATCCTGGCTACGCGCTTGGCGTCAATCCTTACGTAATACCTATTGTTCAGGGGGGGGGGGGGGTGAATGAATAGATCACCACCCCCCCCTTGAACAATAGGTATCAATGACAGAATGATTTACGCCCATGCACTGTACACATAAAGATGAATATGGGACTACGCGACACGTGCGCGACACAGGCGCGATATCTATCGGGTCCAAATAGATATAATATTTTACGAAATATTCAAAAGTCATCTACGTCCAATCTTTAAAACAACACTGGAAGGGGGTTTCGTGAGTCGGAAACTCCGGCTCTATGTGAGTAAAAAAAAAAAAGTTTACACCTAGAAAAATACTCGAAATTTCAATTTATTTATAAAACTGGAATATCATCATCGATGACAATATTGATGATTTTTTTTTCATAGGTTTTTATTCATTTCTCTTATAAAGAAAATTGTACATAATTTATAACATTGTATACAAAATAACAAAAGAATCTTCACATAGGTCTAAATAAATTTGCAAGGGAACTTTTACATTTACATACAAGGTTACAAATAAAGTTACACATTTACAGATGAAAAATATTCACATAATCAAAATTATATTTTCACATCTAAAAAAAAATCGCAAATAAAGTTTGTACTATTTTCTCGACCAGTTTGCTTATAAATTTCAAATTATTTCTTTTATTTTCCAGTGTTTTGTTTTCCTCTTAAATTTCCTTCAGAGAAAAAAAAGAGGGGTTATGATAAAAAATATATTTAAAAAAGATAAATGATGAAAAATAAAAAAAAGAGAAAGAGCTAGATAACACCTACTACCCCCGCCTCACACAACATTTAAGCACATAACAAGAACAACAGTATACAAAACACACACCAACATAGAACGAACAAACAAACAAAAGAAAAAAAGAGAAAGTAAAAAAAGAAGAAAAAAGAAGCAACAGTTTGAACTGAAATTCTCGCTGTTTACTACTTAAGGTATACATCCTTGGTTGAACAAATATGTTTTCTACTTCTTTTCTTGAAATATTACAAAGTGACATTAAATTGCGGCCTGCCGAGTTTGTTTCTACATTCTTCTTAATTTGACTCTTATATACCTATTTTGCATTTGAATCTTCAAATATAAACACTTTCTTTGAAAAAATAAATTCTAAACTAAAGCCAGTGTGAATTGACTTTCTTAAAGATAAAGACCAGTTATTGTCATGCGATTGCATTGTGAAAGAAACGTTGTGGAATCGATCAGAAAAGGTTGATCATCTAGTATTGGTGTGTACTGCAAGGTTCTGGAATCATCAAAATAATAAGAAATTTGGCCCAGTCTTCGTAAAGTTACAAGCAATGTACACAGAAAGATGTATATGGGACTATACGCACACATGCGCGACACGTGCGTTTATCTCTCACACACCAATAGATAAACTAATTTACCAAATGTATCAATTAGTAGGCGTTTTCCCGGCAAAATTGTTATCATCATGATTGTATTAGTCAAAACATACTCTTTCACATGATTGGTAATAAGAGCTTCTTTCATTTTTTAAAATTGGGGCGTTTCCAATACTGGTCTTTACCTTTAAAGGTTGAACATTTTGTTTCCATTCATAAGGGGCTACTTTATAAATTTTGTTTACTTTATCAATTTCCACTCTGCTCAAACCTAACATTATAAAATGAGCTTCAGGTTTCAATTCTCCATTTTCATCACAAATGTGATGAAGTCGATATATATTCTTTTTAAAACAAAGTTTCCTCAAATAAGGTTTGACCTTCTAGTTGAATAAAATTATTATTATACAATATTCCCTCTGTATCTCTCTCCTCTTTTAACATATTCTTTCATATCTATCCATGATTTCAGAAGATTCTGATAAAAAGAATGATGATGATGCTAAAAAGTATCGACTTGCATGGCATTACAAATATTGGCCAATTTTTATGACATTAAAATCACATATTTCAATCGAATATATGAATATATTTGTTTACATGTATAATATAATCACAATGTATATCTATTTTGAAATTCACAACTTTGGTAATAGGCAATTCGCAATGATTACATCATCAAGTATAAACTTCTATATAACCATAAAAATAGAAAACAGACAATAGCTACGTATAGTAAAGGCATACTGTCGGTCCGTTATATAAAATTATACAACTATTACAGTCAAACCTTCTTTTTGTTACAACAAGTATCCTTTTTTATGAAGCTTTGCCTGAAAACATTGCTCCTTTTACTTTGAAACATAACACATAAGGAATAATGTTGCCAAAAGCCAAAATGACTTTAAAGATTTTTTTTTTTTTAAAGGTGTTATTTAAAGTCCAATAATGATATAACAGTCTAGATGACGTAAGCCTCCTTGGTTTTCTTCATGAGGCAGCATCCTAGTACGATACACAAGATCTGAAATAAACATGAGAATACAAGGTCAAAGATATCACTAAAGGTTTGCATGCATGGGTATAAAACCGATTCTGATCTAAAATATTTTAGACCAGCAACTAATTTCCCAATTGTTAAACCCGATTTGAATACGGGCCATGGATTCAGATATACAATCCGGATTCCTAAAGAAGTATTGCCGATATAGAACCTCGTTCAAAATTGATTTATGGATGCAGAGACAACACCAGAGGAAGAAACCGCCCTCTGTCCCCTGGGGGTTCAACCCCCAACCCCCCCCCCCCCCCTTGGTATTTTTTATGTGTGTATTTTGGAGGAACCCCCCCCCCCCCCTTATTCAGCGGCGGGCTGAGTCGTTGCGAAATTTTCGGCCCGATTTCAAAATGTTAACCCCCCCCCCCCCTTTAAAAAAATCCTGCGTACGCTACTGCCTGTATCACACCCTGAACTTTTTTCTCTTGTATTGGCATAACATTTTTATTGTCGCCTCCCAGTCACTGGCCCCTTCTTGATTTCAATGCTTAAAATAACACAATAACACAATATAGTATTTTTGTAATACGCTCAAATTGTTGTAGGCATGTGTTTCTCCTATAATACCTAACTTATATTTTTGCTGTTGATACGTCGGCAAAGCTCTGATTAGACTTTAGAGCATTTTTTTAAAAATAGAAAGTGAGCATAAACATGAGATGCACTCACATCAAGAACGGCCACACCAATGGCAACTCCTGCGATGAGTACAGTCTGATTAATCAGGATATCTTTGACTGCGGAGTGGCAAGGCTGAAATAAAAAATTATAAAAAAAAAAAAAAAAATCAGGGATCGATTACGCATGCGTATATAATTATACTTCCCTAATAAGACCTTCAACCTCAGAAGCAAGAAAGAATCACAATCAGTCATGATGTGTCAATTCTGAAAATTTTGAAATTGAAGTTTTAAAACATGGCTTGTTAAAAAAATTATTGGAACATCTGTCGGCACAATATGTAAAAATTGGACGATCACACTGTCGGTATATTTTGAAATCTGGAAACCACTTTTTTTTTCTCATTATTATTATCTTATTTTGTTTTTTTTTGTTTTACCGGTTGCGAAATTTCGTGCGATCTTGTCAGCCGTTCCCTAATAATACGAAATGAAAACCGCTTGGTCATGGAGGAAAGATATAGACTTGGAATCCGTACTACTAGAGATTGATGCTCTTGTTCAAAGTGAGATAATTTGGTCTTCTTAATCTGAAGTGACAATCGCACAAGTATTCACTTTGTTCTTATATTACCTCAGCATAAATAAACACTTGGGTCGACAGGGACAAACGTGGGGAAAATATCTTGTCCAAAGATGTTTGGCAGGGATCGAACCCTAGACCTCCCGTACGAGATTCAAGAGCCTTTATCAACATATCACAGTGGTCCCACGTCAACAGGTTGACGGGGTCAAGGGGTAACGAAGGCACCCAGCCCCCCCCCCCCCCCATATTGAAAGAAGATAGTATGAAAAAATGAAAAGGCGAGAATAGAGAAAGTGAAATGGACAAGGACGAGAACAATACGCTTCATTTTCCGAGAAAGACCGCCCCCACCCCCATCGCGGTCATCGTTCCAATGCCCCCATCAAACGGTGAACGCACGCTACGCCTCTGTATACTTGACTATATATAATAAGCTCAATTCTTACGTCTGTATATATATCCAAGGTAGCTGAGCCAATGATATGGCATCCCGGAGTATCAGGTGTTTTACAGCATGAATAAGGAACAAGGTTAGGTTGATCAGGTATCCAGCCCATCCAATCAGTGTAGTTATAAACCCCGCAACACTTCAGCTTTATCACACATAATACAAAGTTAGGATTAAACGTCCGTAAATCATCTTATAAAATCTCATAATCTATAAATTTAACTTAGAGTTGTAGTAAAACAGTTACACGGTTATAACAGTAAATGTTTAACCAAATAGATTTATTTACAGCCTTTTATGTCATTTTTTACTTTTAGTTTCTCTTTGTTAGTTTTCATTTTTCAAAATGATATGGGGCATATCCAAGATTCCGTTTCCGTAAAACCGGTACAATGCCACCACCCCGCTCCCCGTATCTATGAAGCCCAATATGTGTGTATTCATATAGTTTACAAAAAAGGTACTCGAAACGGCAAGCCGCCCGTTTACTTTGTGGAATGAAAATAGAAATGAAAGTATCAAAAATAAAGTATCTGGAAGGAACGTGCTGGGACGATCCAACAACCACAGTGATGAGGGTGAACAAATGGTCATCGTCTCAAATAATTAACCCGTTTACTTCGTAGAGTCATCATAGGAACGGAGGACGCTGTAAGCCAAGGTGATGGGTGCGTGGCTATGCACCACTCGGCGCCCCTAGTGAAAAAGTTGATTTTGCTTCGACTTTTTTTTTTATTCGGAAACAGTTTTTTACTTACGTTGTACTGTAGGTTATCGAAGATTCGTTGAGCTGAAGTAGTTGAGTTATATTTTATCTGAAGCTCAGACATATTCTCACCGACCAGCTTATCAATGTCATCACGTAGAACATAACCAGTGATGCCGGCAGCAAGCTCCAAGATCAGAAGAAGGATCATGATGAAAACATACTATAAAGATGTTCAACGAAAACACATTTTTACTTCTTAAAACGGCCCCACGCTCAGAAGTACCATGAATTATTCATTTATTTGTTATTTTAGTTTTCTCTAAACAGGGTAGCCCTTTCAATAACGAATTTTGCTCTTAGGAATCTTTTGAAACGGCCGAATCTCAAGGTTGTTTTTTTTAAGTGGGGAGTGAGCAGCATATCTTAGTGTATATAAATAGAAACTTTTCTCGGAATTATATTTTCTTTCAAATACAAAGGCATGAGATCATTTTGGATTTTATACATTTACATTTAGGTACTTAATTCTTTGACGAACTGATTGCCAAGAAAGTTCGGGTCACATAGTGAGGTGTATAGGTTTTGTAATGATTGAACTCTTGTAATATTGCATATTGCACTCTGCCCCCTATCATATTATAATACAGTCATCAATGTGCTGTAAAAAGAGATTATTAATTATCATTAATAAAACTTGTTAGGGCAAGATATACCGAATGCGTCTGTTAACATTAATCGTTCTTGACAACTTATTCATCATGCATTAAAGGCCCACTGCACTACTTGTAGCTACTTTCGCCCTCTAACAAACAATGCCTAATCGGTGACCAGTGGTCCCCCATGATCCTCTTTTTCTTATGTTAACTGAGAGCTGAGTTGATGAGATAACCACCTGTCCAGTGACCTTGCAGGGCAGTCTAATCCCTCCTGTAAACTACGGCAGATAAGCTTTAATATGACAATTCCAACATAGGCAAGAGTCTTAACATCAATCCGAGGTACTTACATTCATTAACTTGTTTGAGTTTGTTACACTTTAAATACATTTGTAGTTCTTTATTCTTCACATTTGGACGAGTCCTAATCAACATGCATGCATTTTGATTTCGATATGTATTAGGCCTATATAGGGTTAATCGACTTCACCAATCATTAATTGTACGATTTTATTCATTCCTAACTGATTTTTGTTTTGGTTTGTTTAAGTAGAGCAAAATGGAGGAAACCTCGCAAGACACGTCACAGAATTGCCAGTTTGTGTTAGATTGATCACAGCTTTACAAATTCATGACTTTCTTATTTCTAATCGGAAATTGCTTAAACGTTGACTGGCCTGTTCCTCTCAATGTTCTGATACAATTGGAACCAACTTAATATCAAGGTGGATTCTCCTTCAAATTTTAGAGAGTACAGAGGACCGAGAAAGCAATTAAAGGTACTGTGTATTTTGCAGGCCAAAAAAATGAAAAAGTTAAATTCCAACTGCATTTGAAAGATAATACTAATTTAGAACTTCCCTAAAAAAGGTGGGGCTTGAAAATGTCTTCAAGTGGGAAAATAACGACTATTAGTTGTCAAATCGACTTTAGGGCTATAGAGCCCAAAAGTAATAGTCTTGATTTTCAGACAATTGTACCGAATAGTTATACGTTTTATGCTGCGCAAAGATTCAATCAGTTTAATCTTGGCCATCACAAGAAGTGGGTTATTGATGTAGAAAAATGCTCATGTACCCTTTACAACTCTTTTCATGTATGTTATTACCAAAGAAGAAAGAAAGCCAGTCAGTCATTCAGTAGTGTCTGACAGTGAAGTCTAGCAAGTAAACGGGTTTCCTTGCATAATTTGAATATGAGGACACTGCTAATGTTTAAATTTCACAGATAGGATATACATGACATATTCATAATTCCTGCAAAGTTCTACACCATTTGAGGTTGGATGCAAAAGGGACATAGTACCTTTAACAGAACCTTACCGTTTTCAGCATACCGTAGCTCTCTCTGAAAGCCCCACAGCATCCTAAGTATGAGACGATCATGATGATGAAACCGACTGTGATGAGAAGTGCAGGTATAGCTTTCCCTGAATTATTAGTGAAGTCAACATACTCCTGGTAGACGGTGAGGGTTAGGAAGCCTGCAGTGATTATACCAATACCCACGATCTGCAATCAAAGAGACCAAGGCCAACCGTACAACTGATTATATACATGATTATCCAGTTACTTCATACATTTCGAAATATTCATTGGGCTTTACAGCCCAGGGGGCAGAATTTATTTTTCTATAATCGTTTTCCCTTATTATTATCTATTCTTTGTTTTGTCGGTACGTTGGACCTTTTGAAACGTTCTTCTTCTACAGTCTGACATAATCTTTGGTTTGTCGGTCTTTGGAGCTGTCGGTAAACTTCGATGATCGCGTTTGGTTGTCGGAATGAGCTGAGCTGATTGCAATGCGTTGAATTTAATTTTGGAATGTTGTCATAAAACTGTTGTACTGTATTCTGATCAGAACCAGTAAGGCATTGATTCTATGTAAATTGATATGACATAATGCCCTTTTTGCTCTCAAGAGATGATAGATGAAATCATAAAATGGGTTCCAGAATGTAGCCAATGAGAAGCGTCGAAATGCATGGATCACGTGTGCGTGCATTTTTTTTTAAAACCATAATGCACGGGGAGTGCATTTTGGTAATAACAACCGTCATTTCCCCGACTTTATGCTCATATTGTAGATCCATCTTATAACATAAATAATACATGTTTGCGAATGCATTAGTGAATATTAACTACACGCAGGGTCACCGTAATGAACGAGGCTTGTCGAGTTCATTGTCTGCCACAGTCATTGTGACTTATTGTAACCACCATTACCTGTGACCTCGGCTTCCTGACTCGTTTCAATTTCTTTGTCTAAAATTACTTACGACAAATACAAAAGTGAAGATAAACATGCAGTACTTGATCCATTTCATTCCTCTCATTCCTACTAACGCCATTTTGAATGATCTTGTCGATAGAGACTCCCTCACAAACACTGCCAAATGATATGTATAGACACCAATGTAGTTCTGTAGAGAAAGAATTCACTGCTACCCCTATGTACTGTGTAATGCAATTCTGAATTACCCTTTGTATGCTTTTTACGAGCTATATGCCTTTGAACTTATTCATACTCTCGTTAGCTGCCGCGTGCTCGAGATGTGCAAATAAAGAACACTTAGGCCTAAAATATAAACTTGTTGTATTGCCCTTTGGGTGCCAAAACATGGGTCGGTCGGTCGGAAAAGTTTTTATTTTTTAAAACTTTTTTTTTGTCGCCCTCTTTGGGCCGATATTTTTCAGATTTGATTTTTTTTTCTTTTTCCCCAGCCTCTTTTGGTTGATATTTCTCTTTTAATACATGTGTTTCAGTGTCATCATTCCATTCATATCTTTTTCACCTCATAATTATCCATGGTTTTGCACGAGTGAGAATTTTTGAATAATTTGATTTTATGCATTTATATCCCAAACAAAATATATATTTGTTTATTCATTAATTTTTAAAAAATCTAAAAAAACGGTTGAAATTTTTTTTTTTTTTGAAATGCCGACCGTAGATTTTCAGATTTTTGGGTCGGTCGCAAAGGGCAATACAACAAGTTTTTATTTTAGGCCTTATTTTCCTACGCAAATCAGAAATATAGATCTTTCTTTATATAAATATCTTGTGGTTTATTTGAGGGGTAAATATATGGGGTAAATAAATCTAATCATGACTATATGGTCGTGTTCTGAGCTTTCTCTTTCTGATTCGGTAATTTGACTGTTACGGTATTTGAATATTTTCAGAACAGTGCCCGATCGAGCTTTGTTATAGCTCTATTCAATATATCGCCTCTCAATTCCGATATACATACTTGAATAAATATATTAAAAAGGTGTCACCCCTATTGATCTTACTGGCTGCTAAATTGCATAAGTGTATTAACTACTAAGAGGTGAATAACATTATTAATCGCGGCATAAAATGATAAGAATTGCCATCATGAATGAAGTGATATTTATTTTATGTTTAAAAAATACATTACATCACAGGGGAATCACCGTTTCCCGAACTTATAGTAAGAGGTTTGCGTCCGTGAACTTGATGATCATAAGCCCATTATTTTGTACCTATATGGCCGGCTACAAGACCTTATTTTGTAGTTGTTGAAGGTTCATAATTCCGAAAATACGTTTTTTTTCCGATGGTTCGTAATTCCGAAAAATTAAATACTGAACCCTGTATCATTTTTTTTTTAATTACTAACTATATAATTATGAGCCCCCTGGCATGGTAGATTTGCGTTTCAGAATTATGAACCTTCGAAAAAATTAACCTTCGGAAAAACGAGTAACCCTTTATCGCCATGGTTCTTTGCTCTTACATCTTCCTGCTCATACATGGTATATTTATGTCGTGCATTGTGCTATCCTAAGGCCCCCCCCCCCCAAAAAAAAAACATGTTTAGCGTCCTGTTTTTTCGAAAAATAGGAAGGAGGAGGCCCTTTTTTTTTTTTCTTTCTTTTTTCTTCTTCAAAATGGCCGCTCAAAATGGCCGCTCGGTAAATTTTCCCTGAGAGTCGGGCTATTTTTACTGATGGCCGCGGACATTTTTTTTTTTAAAATCAGAAATAGACTCATTTTAGCAGTGTTTTTTTTTCTTTAAAAAAAAAATAGGAGGCGGCCCCAAAAAAAGGAAGCGGGCGGGGACGCTAAACATGTACATTTTTGTTAATGGCCTTAGTAGGCGGTTTCTCGGCAAAATTTGTATAATACGTATTAGTCCAAACATATTCTTTCACATAATTGGTAATAAGAGCTTCAATTTCATTTTTTGAGAGGGAGGGGGGGCGTTTCCCAAACTGGTCTTTACCTTTAAATGTATTATTTCCTTTGCATTAAGTATACTTTCAAATCGACAAACAAAATGAGGTAACTAATTTGTATGTGCATATTCAAAACAAGTCACAACGGTTGCTCTAGTATATGGATCCACGTCATAGCTCGATCAGTATAGGATAATATTCAATACCCTTCTTCATTCAATAGAGTTGGATGTTGAACTTATCACGACATGGCAATCCCGTGTGGTCTAGTGGTTAGGATTCGTGGTTTTCACCCACGCGGCCCGGGTTCGATTCCCGGCACGGGAGATCTTTATTTTTGGGGGGTCCCACAGTATCAATGCAGGCTCAATAATGTAATATTATTGTACCTATATAATATGTGCCCGTCCTGAATAAAGTAACGGTCTTCATATAAATTATTTAGACGTAAATTATCCGACAGTACCTCCATGTTTTTCTAATATGATGCACATGTAGTTCGGTCCATTGGTTTTGGTGGTAGGTTGAAAATTAACCGTCCTTAATTGCTCTCTACTCAGTTATCTTTCATTATTTTTGTTTCTCTTTGCCTTTGATTTAAATAATTTATTTATTTATTTTCCATCCCATTGGGGCATGTTCCCCAGTGACCCATGTAGCTACCCCACTTTGGTCCAGCTATATCGATGGGGTTAGTACGTTAAGTTGCCTTTGGACAGATCACTGTCGATGGTAGCCAATCCAGCAAGAAAGATAAAAAGCAATGGTAATTCGCAGGGATTTTATAATTAAAAAATTAATAAACATAATTATTATTAGTGTTCTCGTGCAGAATAGTGTATATATACTTGGTATTAGTTTTTAGTTAAATACATTATTTCGATTGCATTAATTACTATCAAATCGACAAACAATTTCGTTGAGTAAATTGGGAAATATTAATATCTAATTTGTATGTGCATATTTGAGCTGTCTAAAATTAAGCAGAACACTTACATATGCCTATGATATATTCCGGGAGAGAAGTTGAAATACATTTTGATAGAATGATGCAATATGAAACAAGCCACAACGTACGGTTGCTCTAGTATGGATCCCCCGTCATAGCTCGATCAGTATGATATGTTCAACACCCTTCTGTGTTCAATAACGTTTGATGTTGAACTCGTAACGACATGGCAATCCCGTGTGGTCTAGTGGTTAGGATTCGTGGTTTTCACCCACGCGGCCCGGGTTCGATTCCCGGCACGGGAGATCTTCACTATTTTTTTAGTCAGAATATTCTGTCAACTCCCACATCAAAGCAGGCTTAAAAATAATGTAATATATTATTGTGCCTATATAATTATGGGCACGTCCTGAATAAAGCAAAGGTCTTCATAATAGTTATATAGACTACCTCCACTTTTATCTATCTTAATATACATGTAGTTTGGTCCTTTGGTTTTGGTGGTATGTTAAAAATCAACCGTACTTGCTCTTTGCTCGATTCTCTTTCACCATTTTTGTTTCTCTTGGCCTTTTTTTCTCTCTTTTCCATCACATTGGAGCACGTTCGACAGTGACCTAGTTTTTAATTAAATGTATTATTTCCTTTGCATTAAGTATAGTATCGAATCGACAAACGATTTCGTCGGCTTGAAATGAGTTAACTAATTTGTATGTACATATTTGAATCAAGTCACAACGGGATCCCACATCATAGCTCGATCAGTAGGATATATTCAACACCCTTCTTTATTCAATAAAATTGGATGTTGAACTCATCGCGATATGGCAATCCCGTGTGGTCTAGTGGTTAGGATTCGTGGTTTTCACCCACGCGGCCCGGGTTCGATTCCCGGCACGGGAGACCGACATTATTTTTTAAATCAGAATTTAACAATACATGTATTCTGCCAACTCCCACATTATCAAAGCAGGCTTATAAATGTAGTATATTATTGTGCATAATGTTCAGGTCCTGAATAAAAGCCTTGATGGCATAGGCCTATACCTCCATGTTTTTCTAATTTAATACATAATGTAGTTTGGTCCTTTGGTTTTGGTGCGTTGTTGAAAATAAACCGTCGTTGCTCCATACTTGATTCTCTTTCACTAATTTTGTTTCTCTCTGGCTTTCCTTTCCATCCTGGCACGTTCCACAGTGACTCATGTAGCTACCCAACGTAATCGGCCAAGATATCAGGGGGGGGGGGGGTCAGCAAATTTGCATTTGGACAGGTCACTGTCGATGATGAGCATAAATTAGAGGCTGCCAAAATTAATTGACACCCGGAAAGCAATGATAATTGAATTGGACTTGTATGCATAGTAATAATAATAACAATACTAATAATAACAATAATAACTTAATGAAATTAGTTTTCTCGTGCAGAATAGCTGGATTATATATAATATAGTTATATAAAGAGAGAGAGAGAGAGAGAGAGAGAGAGAGAGTGTGTTAATATAACTTTTAAATAAATATATTTCCCTGGCATGATCGAAGTATAGGCCTACATAACACAGGTAAATCGTCAGACGATCTCGTTGGCTTGATGTGTACATAAAGACATTGATTAAATCACGTAAACACCTAATCTTGCATTACATTTCAACTGATGTCGAAACCTTTACTTTACTTGGTACGTTCCGACAGACTTCGAGCTTTACAAATATAAGTATGATGTCATCTCGTTATTATAGAATGATGCTCCAGACGGCCTAGTGCTAATATTCAGACCCTATGTAAATTAAATTGGTTTTGGGCCGATTAATTTTGGAAAATACATCAATTCATGAATAGAGCAGACACTTTCCTGGAAATGTGTAGTAAAACAAAACAAAAGAAGAAGATTATGATAGGATTCATTACCAATGCGAGTTCAGCGAATTTAGTTCATTCTTTCAAACTCCATATGGATTTTTTTTTGTTTAAGTCTGATATATAAGACTAATCTACATGGGCGAATGCGGGAACGAAGTAAACAAACCGCCGCTGAAAGACGCTGTACAAGCCTATATAAAGGCAGACAATTTTGTTACCCATCAGACAGCTTCGAATCGCTCTTGTACCGTGCGTTTCAGGGGAATCAGCCTGTGGCTTAGATCTCGTCTTTTACGATGGAGTTCTATGCTCAGGTGCTGTTTCATACCATCGCTTACTTCGTACCACTGCAGTTTCTACGCGGTCGGTAACGTTGGCACCGTGCCCTACCCGCGGGTGGAGGGCACTTCTTCTTGACTTGGGATTGGGGAAGAAACGGTGCTAAAACTCGGCTCTCGCGGGACTGACCCCACACAAGCGACCTCGCTGTCACCTTTATGGTGCTCGTAGGTGGTGGGGGAGGTTTCCCGGGGCCACCAAGCCTAGGTTCCGCTCAGGCTGGAGGTTTGTCGGGTCTGGGGTTCGAAACCATCAGTGAGGCTCAAGTCTCGCCTTTGGTGCGAATACTTTTCCCGCAATTCATATACTCCAGTCTTGTGGATAGGCATGGTGGCAAAATTATCATCGAAAACTGCGTTGGAGTAGCACTGCAGCACTTCGATCGATCATCGGTATAATTATAATCACAAGTTGAGCAGCTAATTAATTGGAGTATTTTCGCGTCTTCTTTTATTAGTAATTATCTTCAAAGGGCTATATAATTATGCAGCCTATCACGAAGATGAACTATAGATAATGAAATTATCTTTTTTTTAAACCTAGTTATATAGTATAAACGCATGCACTGGTATTATAGTAAAATGAATTAGTCTTCCTGCTTTATAATAATGATACATGTTAGTTTCTATTTGCATGTAATTGAGTGCATTCTAAAATTAAGCAGAATACTATAATCCTAACCATATATATCGGGAGAGAACAGTGAAAGCACAGCATGTATCACAAAATCCTGTATACGTGATAGATACTGCTAAGAATGATAATGTTTTGATAGATGTCGCAATCTTCAACTTCTGTGTTGTCCTATCCCACGTTGTAGGTCAATCAGCACTACCACCCTACGTTATTTAATACGGTTGGAAGTTGACCGCCAAACGACATGGCAATCCCGTGTGGTCTAGTGGTTAGGATTCGTGGTTTTCACCCACGCGGCCCGGGTTCGATTCCCGGCACGGGAGACCGACATTATTTTTTTCCTCAGAATTTGACAACATTTTTAAACTCTCACGATATCAATGCATGCCTATAAATAATTTCTCATATTATTGTTCCTAATGTGCATGCTCTAAATAAGTACATGCAGGCCTTTTGTAGGCCTACTGTTTTTCCTCCCAAACTACAATTGGTTTTGATGGTAGGTGGAAAATAAAAAGTCTTTTAGCGTTTTAAAGCATTATTTAAAACCCAACCAGCAACCGCGATGGAAAGTGCTTACAATATCTATTGTAATTGGGTCTGAATAGGAAAACAAATTTGCCCCTCACAGAACAATGAATACGACATCTTGACGGAATCGATTCCCGGTGGCTATTATAATGCACTGATCAACGCATGTATGTCTACACATCTTTTGGTTCTGGAGAAAAGAGAACAAATATAACTAGTGGGTATTTTCAAGCGAGTGTGGAATGGGGGGAAAGGCCTGAAAAGTGTGGCTCTTCAAATAGCCTACTATTAAAAATACGACAAGGCGATTCCAAAACTTCAAGTACAGCACTCGCCAATACTTATGTGTTACATAATCAATATGGCCCATATTTTACAAATTCATAAAATTATATTAAAAATATGACAAGTAATACCTAAATAAAAAAAAACTAAAGGTTTTGAACCACACTTTCATGCCACATGTTCGTGTAGTCCCATAAATATATTACTGTGTACAGTGCTTGCGACTTTTGGCAAGACAGTTAGGGCCAATTTCATAACATTTTGACGATTCCAAAACCTCACGTTTGTCGTACAGCATACACCAAAACTTAACTGACATCTCTTTTCCAATAGTTTCCACAAAGTTTCTTTCACAATGCACTCGCCCGACCAAAACCTGACACTATCTTTAACATTAATCCTCTGCTTTACAATGCCTTATGATTATCACAAACGTTTTTTGTCATGTTTCAATGACATCAAATCCTCTTAAAATGCAATATTTATCTATGCTAATTCTTTTGTTTCATTTTCAGTGGCAGATTGGGGGGGGGGGGCACAATAGAACACTCTTTGACAAGCAAAGACAGGAACATAAGAAAAAACATTATCAACAACACTAAAGAATTTCAATCACATTATTTGCAGGTCCTCTTTTAGTGCAAAACAATCTGATAAGTTCAAAATTTGTCACAAATGTTGGTGTTTTTTCACATTTTGCACTACCATTTGACATAGAAACAGATTTTCACATCACATGACAAAACTAAAGCAAAGAATAACGGAATCATGTACAAAATATTTAATAATTTTCTTCATGTCCCGACAAAGACATGCCAAGTATAAGATAAAAAAAGGTGAAAAATTATACTGCAAATGTGCAGACTTTACACCTTCAAATAGCGAGTGAAGATTTAACAATACATACAGTACAAACAATTAAGTTATAGTAATTAGTAATACAATTTATATATATACAAATATTACATTTATCATCACTCTTACATAAATATTGGATTTTACAAATGAAGAAAACACAAAATTGAAAAGGAAAATAGTCACCACTTACCATAGTAAAGTATTGTATGTAAAACAAAAAAACATACTTAATTACTTATACAAAATATATATAAGGAGAGAAGTATGAAAAGCAACAAAAGTTACAGCAGAGGATGGAAATATCTAGCCAATAATTGTGAATAATTGTACAACAAGAAGTATGCCATAATTATATTTCATTATACCTAGAATATTCTTATAATTTCCACCCAATAGGAATTGTGGAGACTACTTTCCCTTTACCGAGAAAATCAAATTAAACTTTCAATTTAATGAGCTGTAACATAAAACGTCAATAAACTGGAGAACAAAGTTGCAAAGAAAATTTTTAGTAACACTATAAAACCAGAACCTATCACGTACAGTGAACGATAGTCATCTTAATTGCAGGAAAGTTAAACAAATCACAACATTGCACAAATCGTAATCCACTTGTTTTGGATCACAAAACTTTCACAAATCTGGAAAACTCGAGGAATTCACAAAACAGTCATGGCAAGCTGGAGTTTCTGCATTTAGATTGTGCTATAACCAAAAGAAAAAGATTATTATACTGTCAGTGTCAGTGATATCAAGGGAACTTCATTATTCAGAATGAAGGTCCATTGACTTAAAGGTTTGACAGTTCGACAAATAATTTCTTCAATCCCAATGTATGATGCATAATCAAAGATCTAACTCAACCCCCCCCCCCCCCCCCCCCCCAGTTCAACCTTATTTGTCATTCAACTTTTTCCCCTGCCACATCCTTGCTAAACATAAATGGAACATACATCGATATACATCTCTAAAAAGATTTGCATAAGGGACCCTGCTTACACTATTTTATAAATGTCCATGTGACAATTTACTGTTCATGAAAAAAAGTTGAAATAATTTTTGTATTGTTATTAATCATATTTTCTTGTTATCAATCTATTTACCTGTATGGTAACTTCTCACCCTTGTAAACACCTACATTTAATTGTAGCAGTCTAAAAAATAGACATGCATGACACCATTGACAGGATTGCATTGTGCATCTCTCAAAAAACCACAGGCTATGTTGACTTTCAGGGTGATACATATACAAATCACAATTCACAACAATTTTATCTCCTGCAAGTTTGGTTGCAAATATTGAATTTTGAATCCTTAGAATATGCATCATGTTTCGAAGTATGTAGGGCCAATAATCCAAACAGGCATTAAATCTTCATGTAATTTAAATGTGTAAACTAAAGAATTCAATATTTTATATCTACAGAGAATGCCGATGCACTTTGAACTGAGAGTACATTCTACTGACATGCACTTCCACATTTCTTCAACAGCAGTTTTTATTTCACCCTGACATGTTTCTTGTAGATAGTATCAGTACTATACAGAGTGACATTTCCTGTACTTTAGTGAACAAATGCCACAAATAGACATCCTTATCCAAAACAGTAACCTTTAGAGACATCTAGTAGTCTGCAGGCACAGACTCTAAATTGACACTTTGACTTTACCACAAGTCCTAAAACCTGGCTGGAGAAGAGCCTAGCTCTGTCAGTCTCTGGCTGCGTCTGGAGTAGGTGCAGTACAGAGCCCACATATCAGGTTGTACGCTGTCAGCTTAGTCTCACAGAGCAGACACTGTTACACACTGTGACTGACAAGGATTTGTGCCTGCAAACAAGACGTTCAGAACATGTACATGTAACAGCAACATGTTTGAAATTGAAATTACAAGTTTGAAAATCAGTAACTGGTTAGAATTCATGGTCACAAGTAATGAAATAGAAGCAAAACTCATCATCATTCTCGAGCAAAATCATTAATTAACATCCTTTCACTATGAACATGACTGACAAAGAAAGCAGACAAAATATACAGTTCCTCAGGTAGACAAAGGAACATCCCTTCACTGCTATTATCTAAAAATGTGTAGAACAGGTGTCACATGCATATTCACCTTTTTACATAATAGCAGTGAAGGGATGTTCCTTTGTCTACCTTAGGAACTGTATATTTTGTCCGCTTTCTTTGTCTGTCATGTTCATAGTGTTTATTTTTTATTCTTTGGTTTTTATTGCTTTTATTTGTAATGCTTCAAAATATGGGTCATTGAGAATCCCAGAGAAGGACCCTGGCCTGAAGGGACTTTGTGCATCATGCTTATTAGGTGCATCTAGTACATCAGTTCATATTCCTACCAATTTGCAATCTTACTCATTTTAATTTGGGGTTGTGGGCCATCCTGGTGACGTGTACAAGAAGATACAAATAGATAATTGGGCTGCATACCGGTATGTTTGCAAGCGCACCCACTTGGCGAAAATTCCCCAAGCAATCTACCTTTTACATGACAAACACTATATTTGTATTGCTCAGAGCATGTATAAAAAGCATGATACTGTGTAAATACATACAACATGAACAAACACAGCATGAATTTAGACACTTCAAAGCTTGTTTACATATGCTGTGGTAAATCGCAAGGTTTTTAAAGGCATACAACGGTTCACATTGTATGTATCTTGTAATTGGGGTTCTGACTGTACCATACCAATTAGTGTCAACCACTGCTGCAACTAAGAGGACACTTATTTCATAAAATAATTTAAACGATCATTGATCAAGCTCCATCGATTGCTTTTCAGGACCTATGGCAAATGACTGGCAAATAGAAGTCTACCAAACTACATGGTTTTAATCCTGAACAAAGATTCGCAAAACAATTACATAGCAGCTGCAACCTGTCATTCATTCCTCTTTTTTGTATTTACATTCTAGTTATTTCTTTAAACACTATGAACATGACAGACAAAGAAAGCGGACAAAATATACAGTTCCTCAGGTAGACAAAGGAACATCCCTTCACTGCTATTATGTAAAAAGGTGAATATGCATGTGACACCTGTTCTACACATGTTTACATAATAGCAGTGAAGGAATGTTCCTTTGTCTACCTGAGGAACTGTATATTTTGTCCGCTTTCTATGTCAGTGATGTTCATAGTGAAATCACATTCTAACAAACTACACATAAACCAAACTTATGATACATGTTTTACTATTAGATTTAGTACATTTATATTAATTTGGCACATTATACAACATGTCTTTGAACGCAAAGATATTAGATACAAGAAAAGAGACATGTGAAAATTCCTGTAGAAATAGCAATATAAATACACATGTAATACAGAATACAATTAAATGAATGAACCTCTTTAAACCAAATGCCATTGTAGAATTCAAGCTTAATCAGATATGGTACAGTATACCACTGCAGAAAAAAATGTTGAATTTGTTTATGTGTGCAATGAATGGCAACTGCGTGCAACAAACGACTTGTCCATATATTCACTGAGCTCTGTTTTAGAGGCTTCAGGGGGGTGTTTCACAAAGATCCTAAGTCAAACTTAACTCTAAGTTGGACTTACAAAATTATGGAGAGCCATTCGTAGCCTTAAAATAAAATATATTCAAAAGCTGAAATTCAAGCATTTTAAACTTGTTATAAATTCCACATCAAGAACATGAAATCTCCTTGATAATAGACAAGAATGATTTGAATCAACATTTTATACCTTTTAAAATAACTTCTACAAAATATTTTCATAGATGCTAACGGCTTTCCATAATTTTTAAGTCTTACTTGGAGATAAGTTCAACTTAGGATCTTTGTGAAACACCCCCCTGAAATGTGAAGCATTACACTTCTGGTCACGATGAAAAGCTGCTGCAGTTTTGCAGCTTCATTTCTGAAAGAGCCTTTAGAAGGAACAATAAAATGAGAGGAACGTCCAAGGTGTATGGTCATTTGCTGTCCCATATATAAGAAACCCTGTCGTGTAAAGAGATGAGATCAGTCGCAACTATGAACATAAATCATAGGAGACTGCAAGTTTGCGATTGATTTATAAGAGGACTTGGGATTGATTCGGATCATTAAATCAATGAATGATGTACCGGTAATCTGGAACATAAGGGATAACATGCATGTGCGTTGGACAGATTCTAAGACAACCATCCCCTGTATTACCACCATTTAGATAGTATACATGTACCTCACCCTCTGGTTACTACCACCCCCCCCCCCCCCCCTCCCCACCCAGGTTACCTACCTTCTCAGACAACTGCCCCCAAGACAATACCCCATAGAGCTACCCCATAGAATTAGCCCCTTGGTAGTTCTCCAAGATGTAATTGTCAAGAGGCTGGTTATAGAGGGGGGATATTGTTCCAAGGTTCTAGGACAATCACCCCCGGCCAATTACCAGCAGGACAATTACCTCTTTTTAAAAAAATCAAATACATTCCAGCAGAAATTTAGAGGGAAAAGATGAATTTTTAAGAGCAGAGATTCATAATACCAGGACATGAACAAATTGATACAGGCTCCTTTTACAAGTGACATGGAAATAAGTGCAAGTTAAGGCAAAAATAGGCACTTCAAAATTGTAGAGAGGTACAACTAGGGGCATTAATGATGGATTGCTATCTAGTGCATAAAACATCCTTCATTATCCCATTTAAAAGAAATCTTTACTCATTTCAGCCTCTGAAAACACAGGCAAGCACCAAAAAAGAACAGGGTTATATGATCAATCAATAACTAGTTCAAATGGAGGCCCGTGTAGAGGAGAGTCACCACCTTTGCATGTTGAGAACCCACTGCACTAGCCGTATATTAAAGAGTAGGGGGAAACCCTGTGTAGTGGTTCACCTGCACTATCCCAATCAGTTATTCCAGGAGGAGAGACCCAAGGGTTGCAGTGATTCAGTTCGCTTTTCGCCTCCCAGGCTCAGGTGACGACAAATACACAATAATGATAATAATAACAAATTCACCTCCAAATTCTGCAGCCCCTTATTTATTCATGCAATAGACAAGAATAGATGTACCATTGATTTATTAAATAAATGCAGGAAGAAAGAAAATGCCCTTTATTACATTGTGCAGTATTCTACCACATAGTACCGTGTCCCATGACATAATAGTATAAGCCAACAGCAAATGATGTCATACTTCATGTTTCACCACTCTAAGTTAACAGCGGCATAACATGTTTGCTTTTCTGTTAAGGTTTTATGAATCATACATTTCATCCTTCACAGACAGAGCACATGGAACCCTGGAAATCAGCTACTTCAAGAACTTCAAGAAAACATCTAATTATATTTCCTTTTATATACCATCCGTGAGTTGTAGGACACCATAGCATCAACCTTGTTTACAGACAGAGCACATAGAACTCTGTAATGAGCTCTGTAATGAGCTACTTCAAGAAAACATTTAATTATATTTCCTTTTATATACCATCCATGAGTTTGTAGGACACCATAGCATCGACCTTGTGGATTGACGTTGTGAATGACCTTAACCTGACCTCTTCAGAGTGCTCGATCAGCGACGGTCCAGACTCCTCCCATTTTTCTGGAGTGTTCAGGTCCTTGTCCGTGTAGATGAGCAGGTTGAATTTACCTTAAGAAAAATAATGAAGGAAAGAAAAGCATACCACACAGATGAGCAAAATAACAAGAACCAGAACTGGATAACTAAAATACAAACTTCTGGTTGAAACATTATATATATATATCACTTACTCAAGCATGTTACAATTAAGCAATTTATAAAAACTTTGGACTTGAGACTGCACTCCTGACGACGGATAGTCAACCTGTTCGAAACGTTGAGCCACTCCATTCTCTCCAACCGGCGCTATAGTTCGCTTAGAACTATAAGCTCAAGAAAGATTATCAACAGTCCTTTTCAGGACTACCCATACACTCAAGAAAGATTACCGTACTGACAGTCCCTTTCAGGACTCCCCAATCCTCCCCCTCTCTTTCACATGGTGCAACCGTAAGCCTACTGTAAATTCTACTACGATTGTGTATTTGAACAGATTACAATATTGTGTATTACAAAAATCAAAATAAAGTAAACCTTCCTGATTCCTAACCAAAATTGTAGCATTAGTAGGAAAGGCTAGATCAGATGCAAATTGGGAGCAGTCATGCAACTGGTCTGGTATCAATACGATAAGACTATTTTCAAAATGTATTCAAATGATACACGACATGTTCACCTAGTAATGAGCTAGTTAATTCACCCGTTATGGCCTTATGGCTGTACCACTGTAATCTCGATAGTATTTTTGCTAGGTCAGAAAAAATGTATGCAAGCCCAACCCAACAACATTCTGAATACCGGTATTTAGCTAAGATATTTGTAACTGGTGAATGAAATGATTAGTAAGAGGAACGTAACAAAGACATACAGACACGCATTAATTTTGATTACATTACGAAAATGGCCATCTGCATCTGATGGGGTCATTGTAGCCAAAATTTCACAATATTGATCTTGTAATAAGTGGAGCTACATGTACTTATCAGAGATTACTGTGGTTATGAAACTAAGAACATGGCATTAGTCACTAGACAAGCAATATCTTATTATATCAGGGCCCCCGTCTTATAAAGAGTTGATATCAATTGTAACTTATTTGGGATTGATATAAATTGCAACTATGTACATAAAGACTGGAAACATTTATAAGATGGGACCCAGAACTCATGACATCCTTTCAACTATGAATGCAAGTACACATCACATATTCATCATACATTCATTATTAAAGTTATGGGTAGAAAGCTAAATGACTTACAGGCTGTTTCTAAGAGAGGCAGGAATGTGACGGAAGCTGTGATTTGCTTGATGACTGCTTGTATTCCTTTGTGAATCTCTGATTGTGACTTCTCCCTTGGCTTACTGTAAAAGATAATATACATAATAATAACATTCCGCTTTTATAAAGCGCCCAATACATCAATACAACGATGTGCCTAAGCGCTTAACAGATATATTATTACCCCGGTCATCTGATTCAGGCTTATCCGCACACAATGTATGCACATTTTCCAATCCCTGGGAAGCATTCCAGATGGTGTGCTTTTTTCAAAAGTTACGACACAAGTAAGACTATAGTGAAAAAAATTGTTTGTCTCATCCCAAAAGTATATACCTGTGACAGGAAAACTGGTAGCTTATTTCAGTCTGCCAGCTAGTATTTCAATAATTCACCAAATTCTTAACTTTAAGACTGTTCTTTTAACACTAACCCTAGCCCAAACTTGACATAAAATCCAGTTGCAAAACCAGACCTAACTCTAACAAAATAAAGCATGGAGCAATTATCAAGAGTGAATGTTGGATCAATGTCAGTTAGTGCCGTGAGTTAGGGTGTAATTTCCTCTATGTACATGGCCAGTTTATCTGTGCGTGTACGAGTGTACACGGTTATGGAATTTACCAAAAACAAAAGCAGTATTTCAGCCACGTATTAGTCCCCAATGGTGCAGTATTATCTTTTATGTACTAAAACAAATGGACAAAGGAAACCAGCGGGCATTCGTGTTCAGGGAAAACAAGCATACGCATCAAAGCGAAACCATCACGCTCATGGGAAAGTCAGACCGCAATGATTGGCATTGTTGGCATGACGACAAGAGAAGAGACGCGACGGCATTGGATCAAAATTGTACAGTGACTGGAAATGCGGATACATGTGTACGGGGTCCAGACAACTCGCCACAAAGACAACCCGCCCCAAGACAACCCGCCACAATACCCTGGACATCCCGCCACAATACCCTGGACAACCCGCCACAATACCCTGGACAACTCGCCACAGCCTTTTCGGACAACTCGCCACACTTTTTCCCATCATGATTTCTAGATTTAAAATGAAATGAAATTGTCATTTTTCATGATTTTCGTGCTTTTATAAACACAGTCATTACAAAGAATAAAGAATAAAGTTGATTTCCCTAATTGTAACAATAATATATATTGAAATGAAATTGTCATTTTTCATGATTTTCGTGCTTTTATAAACAGTCATTAAAAAGAATAAAGTTGATTTCCCTTGTAACAATAATATACTTTTGATCTAGAGGTCTATAACAGCTGCATTTTTCTGTCCCAGAATTTTTTTCATGGTAGGATACTGGAAGCACTGGCGTACTGATGGGGGGGGGGGGGGCAGGTAATATTAGAATGTAAAGATACGCCAAAGATACATAGCAGCATATTCCTACCATTAAAAAGTTTCCTGAGACATGAACTTAAAAATCGTAGTCGTAACTCGTAGTCGTAGTACGCCTGGCTTGGGTTCGTCCAAAATAGATTCTTGTTGCAAGCGCAAGGAAAATCATCTTTATTCTTTAGAACAGCTCTCAAAATACTCACAATTTCCATGTTTCCTGTCATAACTGTGTTTATAAAAGCACGAAAATCATGAAAAATGACAATTTCATCTAAGATGAGGGATTTTAGATCTAGAAATCATGAGGGGAAAAAAGTGTGGCGAGTTGTCCGAAAAGGCTGTGGCGAGTTGTCCAGGGTATTGTGGCGGGTTGTCCAGGGTATTGTGGCGGGATGTCCAGGGTATTGTGGCGGGTTGTCTTGGGGCGGGTTGTCTTTGTGGCGAGTTGTCCGGGATTCATGTGTACACAGTCACAGCACTAATGCCAGTACACACCATAGGCAGCATCTGATCCAACATCAAAACTTTTAGACTGTGTCATAGAATTTATTCCTACAAATTTAAACCATCCTATTGAACTTGTTCACAACTTGATAAAGACTAACTTTCAAACAAGGGAAACGCTCTTGGCAGTCTCGCCTGCATTACGCAATTCGATATGATGAAAAATCGAGGTTGGGGCATTATTTATAGGCAGGGTGGCCCATTCACAGGCCCCCAGAAATAAAATCCTTGACTAAGAATCAGAAGTAGAACCGTATGAACCATACCTGTCGTGTGTCATGGATTTATCACACTCTATATCAAACTGCCATCTCTCCAGCACCTCATTGGTTCCCTCAGTGGAGATTGTCACAACCACCTTCTGTACAATCTGCTGATTCAACCATTCTGCATCAAGAAAAGAAGAAAAGGTCAGAGGTCAGAAAAATTCAGGAATAGCATATGTGTAGCAGATCATCTGGTTAGAAATGGCTTTAATACTGAATTTTTAATTGTATACTGAATTTTATTAATCATTTTATAAACATCAATTAACTATCAATCATAATTTGTCCTTTCTTTCTTTCTTTATTTTCTGTTCCTTTTCCTTTCTTTTTCCTTCTATTTATCTCTTTTATCTTATCAATTTCACTAGTGAATGTTTTACATTTGCCTATTTTACATTGTACCATTTGCATTTATTTTTAATGTTGCAGTTTTATTTGTATATTCAAGATGTGTTGGCTCTTAGCTGTGACTTTGAATTTTCATCAATAAGCCTTGTCAATTTCTGTTGGAAATGAAATGAATATGAATTCAATTCAATTCAATTCAGTTTAATTCAGATGCAGAATAAGGATCCATTTTGAGCAGACAGCTATTTTGGGGATAACTGTGACACAGATCTTTTCACAATTGTCTTTGTCATGTTAATCAACACTGGCTACTTTCAAGGAATGTTCTCTCATTATTTGGTGTTGTTATATGAGTATCTTGGTTGAGAAATGTAATAGTGTTTGTTGTGTTGAAAAACCCTCCCAGGAAAATAACAGACATTTGTAAGTGTCAACATTTTGATGAAGGGTTTAACATTGTTTCTAGAACCCAGTGAGGAATTTTATAAAATTAAAAGTTAACAGTTTGGTACCAGAGCCCTGTGTCATAATACTTTTCATTTAAATCATTTTCTTTTTAACTTTCGATGACAAATTTGCTCACAGCCAATCGGGAAATAAAAAAATTATTGTCTTCTTCCAAAACAAAATAAATAATATTACATAAAATTACACAACTTATACAAAATGTATACTTTAATTACATTCATATCAAAATATCAAATGTATAAAAACTAAAAAGTATGAATAAATAAATAATACATACATAAAATACAAATTACATAGAACATAAGGATAAAGGGAAGAAGACTAAAAGGAACAAATAGAGAATATAGAATGAGGGGATTAAAGGGGAATGTAGCCCCAGGGCCGGGTAAAGTAACTCTAAAAACAGAAAGACTAACAAGTACAAAGAGACAGAGAGACTGGGGAGAGAATGGAAAGAAGGGGAAAAAGAAAGGAAAGTAACAGAAATAAGAGAGAGAGGGAGAGAAAGGAAAGAGGGAGAAAGTACATGGCATATTAAAAAGATTAAAAAAGTTATTGGGAGGGCAGCAAATAACTTCAAATAAGTTACCTTTTAGTTGTTCCATTACTGAAGTCAGGTAGGTCTTGAGTTCCTCATCCGTGGTTGTCAGCAGGGGTAACTTGTACATGTCGCATCTTGTGAAGGTCTCTGCTGGATAGATCCCTCTCTGGTATAACAGGTTATTGATTCCATAATCTAAAAGAAAGATGACAGGAATAGTAATGATGATGATGATGATGAGAATATCGATAATAACTAGACGTGGAAATCGCCACGGTATCGATTTAGGTGATCTGCCGCTTTGATCGAGACATGACACATGTAGAAACTCAATCAATGGGAGAATCGGTATTTTAAAAAAATTCGGCCTCCAGTCATATAACATGTCCATGTACAAGCTCATTTAGTAATCAAGGATCAAGAAAGAGTTGGCGAACAACAAAATGCTGAATATGCACGACTCGAAAAACAACAGAGCGGCCCTACACAACCTTGCGCATTGCGTACTTTCTCTTCGCCATGTTGAATTGACTATCCATTGCAATGGCTCGGTTTAGGACAAGGAATCATCCCTTTTCCCATCAAAGAGTCAAAGACTTCTTCAAATTATAATTTGAAGTGCCACAACCTGCTGTTTCACAGTGTTAGATTTTGTGTCAGATTTCGCTTTGGAGCTCCGACGCCTTAATAAAACAACGGTTTGCTTAGCCATGGTTCGAATGTAAGCTGCCTCATGAATTATGCACATAGGGGGGCCTATGGATTTTTCGCATGCGGTGTAGCTCAGCTCAATGCAGAAGTGTTAAACTAGAGGGCATGCATGGGAAGCAAACCGTTGTGCGGCGTCGGAGCTCCCTGGATCTGGAGTTACCTCTCACTTAGTCTCAGCTCAGCCCCGTCTACACAGCGACTAGACTAGAGGTCAATACGCATTAGCATTGACCATATTGACTACTTTAGTTGCTACTGAGGAATAAAGACTTAAAAATGCAAACTAGATGAGAGACAATTTTACGAACAAAGAATAAAAATTGACAGGGACGTCATTAGTCAGGTAACAAGTCAAATTTCACAATTGGTGGGACCGAACACAATCAATTCAAGTCACATTTCCTACTGGAATAGACCCCCTTTCATTACTTTCAAATTGATTTAACTGTCGTCAAACATAATGGTGATATTGCTAGGACTTATATCGATGCTGTAAGATACTTACAAAAGAATTCTGCAACAGTTTCACTCGATCCTCTCAGGGTAATCGTGTTTTTCGTTGTTTGCTGTGTACCCGCCATTTTTTTGATACTGCACGAGCTGATAAACAATGTGATGTGATTGGTCAATCCATATAAACCAGGCAAGGGTCGCCGACCCCCAGAGAAAAACCTAGTCTTATGAACAGACTCTACAGACATACCCTTGAAAATAACAACTTTCTACTCAAATTTTAGTATATGGTGGATGATACAAATTTGAAAGTAGGCCTCCTCCATGTGGTAAAATGATTAAGCATCTCAGTACGAGAATACACCCGACGGTGGCCTGTACTTAGAGCGAAGAAGAGGAAGTGATTAATTATTCCTTTTAAAGCAAGCGAACACCACTTTGTTCAAATGATAGGCTACCATTGATTCACCCCCTTGTTGTTATGTTGTTGTTTTTTTAAAGTTTTTTTTTAGGGGGGTTGGGGGAGGCGGGTGCGTAGCCAGAGTTTGATGTTTGGGGGGGGGGGGTGGGCACATACATGTAATTGATCGACGTCCTGGGGAGGGGTCTAAATAGTTCAACCGATCTTGGAAATGTTAGGAGGCACGTTGTTTTCGTTGCTGTTGCTATTTTTTTCATTTCTTAATTTCTTATTTTGTCAGCTGATCTAGCTCAATTTCGGGGATTGGGGCACTTTAGGGGCATCTGGCAGGCACTTCCCACTACTTAAATTGCCTGGCAGTGGTCATTTGTATATCTGTGGACTCTGCCGAACAATTTCCTATTGATTTAATGTGGTTTCCTTTTCAGTTGATGTAGCTTAATTTTTGACCTCTTTAGGGGCGTTTGGCGGGCACCTTCCACCACTTAAAACGTCTTGCATTGTCCATTCATGTACCTCGAGACTATGGCGAATCTTCTCATAATGTAGCTAGATCAGCTGGAATGGAAACATATGACATATGGGTATCCTTTCCAGCTGATCTAGCTTAAAAAAAAATGACCATTTTGGGGCCTCCCCTGGCCACACCCCCCCCCCCCCACTTAGGACATGCCAGACGGTTAATTCGTTATATGGGGCTATGCGATCTTTACATCCGTGCACATGAAAATTGGTTTTCTTTCCAGCTAGGTTGACCCCCCCCCCCCCCCTGGCTCCCGGACTATATAGGAAAAGGCTAGCTAACCCGGCAATAAAAGGAAAAAAAACGTCATGGTAAGTAGGGTATAATTACGTATCCCTGAAACAAATTAAATAATGAGTCCTTATATCAAGTAATTTCGCCGCAAAAACTGGTTTGACAAATGGAAAAAAGTCTATGCGTATTAAGCTCTTAAAACCCATGAAAACATGGACAACCGCCTGGGCTTTTTCCATAGACCCCGAACCGTAAAACACCGTCCGCAGAGGCGCCTGACCCCACCCCCCCCCCCCCCACAATTTTCCAATTTTCCCTAAAGTGCCCATTCTGACATAGGAAAAGTGCCCCTTTTACTTCAGATAAATATCCATCTGTATTTTTTTTTATAGATGCCCTTTACACCATCTTAAATGTGCCCTATTGATGTGCCCTCTTCATCCCTACTGATAATTGCCCCTCAAGTTCAAATATTAATTTAACAAGTACCCTTTTCCTTTGTAATAAGTGCCCCTTCCCCTACTTATAAGTGCCCCTTTTTATATCTGATGAGTGCCCCTTTTCACCTCTGATAAGTGCCCATTTTTCTTCTAATAAATGCCGATTTTCATTTTTTAATAAGAACCCCTTCCCTTCTCATAACTCTGATAAATGCTTTTATTAAACTCTGATAGGTGTCCATTTTCCTTTGATGAGTGCCCATTTACCTACGTAATGAGTGCTCCTTTCCATTCTAACTAGTGTCCCTATTCTTAGATGGGGATCCCTTTTCAGGTACAAGAAGTTCCCCTTACCACCTCTGATAAGTTCCCCTTCACCTCTTATAATTGCCTCTTTCAAATCTGAGAGGTGCCTCTTATCTTTTGTATGCCCCCTTTTCATTCTTAAAGGCCTAAATGCCCCTTTCATCTCCGGTGAGTGCCCTCATTCTAATGCAGAGGTGCCCCCATCAACTTTGTTATGAATGCCAATTTTTTTTCTTCTCTGAATTCCCCTTTTTACTTTAACACGTGCTCCTGTTCTTTTGTAATAAGTGTCCTTTTCACTTCGGATAACTGCCCCCATTTCTTTTCACCATAACATGTGCCCCTAATTTAAAGTGACTTAGAGCAACTTTTTCTTTAATTTCACTCAAAACTTGCTCGCTACACTCGCTCGCACTTAAAGTTAATATCACTATTTTTCTTATTAAAGGTTTTTTTTGTTGCTTCAAACCACACCAGGTTTTTCCCCCTCAAAAAGCGCACAAATCTTAAACTTTTGCTCGCTCGCTCGCTCGCTCGCTCGCTCGGGGTCCCAACTACCTGGGAGCTTTTAAATTGATGACTTCCTTTTTTCGAGCTCTCAATTAATTATGCCGTCCTCGAATCTATAAAAAATAATATACACCTCCCCCCCCCCCCCCGATCGCCTGCCTTTAGTTTCCCCAGAACTCTCTCTCTCTCTCTTTAGCTATTTTGTCTCCATTCAGCTCTATCCCTCTTAACATTATTACTTCCTCACTCTCTCCTTCTCTCTCTCGTTCGCTCTCTCTCTCTCTCTCTCTCTCTCTCTCTTCCCATCTAAAGATTATTACTCCCCCAAATCCAACCCTCTCTCTCTCCCTCTCCCCCTTTCTCTCTAACCATCGTTGTCCAGTAATCGCCACAAAACCCTCTTTATCATATCTTATCATCATCATCATCCTCGTCATCAAAATCACTAACGTTCTCTCTCTGTCATTATTTTGATAAGGAGAGGGAGCATTAATGTTTCACTCTTCCTTATCCTTTTCATGTCATCGCCCCGTTATCGCTCTCATTGCTTTAATACTCACATATACATGTACATTTGTGTTTTTTTTTTAAATAATTTGTCTTCTTTCATTCAGTTACGTCATCCTATTATCTCTTTGCAAAAGGCCTACAACCTTTTGATTAAATTTCTTAATACCTTTCATAACACAAAATGCATCATGGCAATAAATGAACACCAGACCAAGATTGTAACAAAAATCAAAACAGTAATCAAAACAGTATACGTTGATTCATTTCCATTATTCATGTTCCGTTGATCACATAAGCACATAATCTTTTTTCTTCCCTTTTTCACCCATTTATAATGTTCACACTCTGTAGCCTACAGTAAATACTTTTCAAATACTTTCGGCAGTGAAAGGTAGTCAGCATCCAGCTCACGTTATTTTCATTTGGTCCTATGTATTGGTTGACGTTGTCAATTTAATCCATTATACTTCAGCTTCAGAGTCAAGACTTTAGCGATTCTAAAGGTGTATCTATCAATTTTAGTTGGTCCCCATCACTTGTTTAGTATTAATATTTTGGCAATACCAAACCATGACGTTTCTCCCTTCGACAATTCAAGTATTCCGAAGAGGAATCGAATGCTGAAAGGCATATCCTTGATATACATGAGGCGTGTTTCGACCTTTAAGCGTTGCCTTCGGACCGCTGAAACGACCCTTGACAGTCTGGTTCATCTTGATGGTGTATGAATTCGGGGCGGCACCGACACACCTTGCCTTCCTTTTGGGTCTGGCCGTCATGCTGTACTTCGGCCCGGAATCCGTGTCGAGATTTGGTGTGTATGCAGTCGGGGCAGGACCATCCCTGCGCTTGTCTGGGCGATCACACCGTGCAGCCATGGAGTAACTGGGCGCTCTCTTACCGTCAGGTTTATGCGGGTCCCGGATGTTGTAGTGGTTGGGGCCTGGTCCGTCGACAACAGAGCTCTTGGCGGGCTTAGTTCGCCTGCCCATGGAGTGTGCGGGAGCATCATTCTTCGTGAAGGCACGAGGTCTGAGGTACGTTCCAGGTCCAGGTGTGTCTTCGGGCAGTGGGTAGGCGACTGGATACTTGCACACGCTCCGGAAGGAATACCTAGGAGCCTTCCTCATGGCCTTGTCCGTGATACTGTAATGCGTTGGACCAGGAGTAGAGTCATTTTCTGACTCAAACGGTCTGTATGTCATGGTAGCAAAAGGAGCATCGGAATTTTTCATGGAGTCGCGGAAAAAATACGAATTAGGGCTTGGTCCAAATGTTTTGGGTTCATACGATGGTCGGCTACGGATCGACATCGCCAGCCCTTTGCCGATCTTGCTTCCAACGTTGTAAGAGTTTGGGGCAGGAGTCCTACTCGATACCTGCCAATCGGCACGAAGCCGTTTTGCCAGTGAATATCCCGACTTGGTAGAGGAGTCTTTGACGCTGTAGGCTGCCGGACCCGGGCCAAGCGATTCGCCTTGAACAGCTCGTCTCTGCTGGTTGAGAATTCCAAATGATTTACATTTCCCTTTATCAGTTATCTTTGGAAAGTATGCATTCGGGCCTGGAGTGGGAAGACCATTTGTCGCTGTTCCCGAAGAAAGTGCATTACTCGGATGGCCCACGTTTGCTCCAGGTCGATGCCTTGAGGAGATGCTAGGTTTCGGTGCATGTTTGCCAGTGTTTAGGTAAGACACATTGATATTAGCAGGTCCAATAGTGTTCCCACGGTCTTGTATTTCTTCTGTGATCATAGTCGTGCCTTTCTCCTTCAAGGTGACGGTTTTGATCTTCCATACTAAATCTCCAGACGTGTTGTAGTCACCTGGACCAGGGGCTTTCTTCCTGGTATTGGTCTTGCTACGTCCTACTATGGAATACTGAGGAGCGGCTCGTTGCGTGATCTGGTGCCTTGGCATGAGGTCTCCAGGGCCCGGGCTGGGAAAGGCATGTTGCGTCAGTGGCTTGCCCCCCTTGGGAACGATGTAATCACCCATGGCTGTACGGGTGTGCACAGGTCTGGTTTCGAGTGGAAAGGTGTTTTCTGTGCCATCTTCACCTGACATATGAGTAACGTCTCCCGGCCTGCTTGGTAGCCCTCGTTTTGTTGTCTTCGAAAGCCCCTTTACCTGACTTTCCTCATCAATAGATTCCTCAATAGTCTCCATCGTAGGTTTAGTCGATGATGGTGATGATGTTAATGCAACTACTTGGATGCTAATTATTTACAGGGCTAAATGAGAACCCCGGTTCGTTGTAATTTTTTTTTACTGAGCTTTACACATATTTTCATTCATAACAATTATTAAGGAAATGATAGCGCGCTCTGCGCGTCCACTGGAAACGCGTTGCATGCCTGCAATAGCACCACATTCCTTTTGCGCATCTTGCACACTGCGCGCGCGTGCGTGTCTGTGTAAAATTACTTTTGCTGTGCGCGCGCACCCCTAATTTGATCAGTTAAAAACGTCGTCCACATGGTGCAAGTGCAATATCAATGGATTGATTACATAACGATCTGGAAAAAAGAAGGAAAAACTAAGAAGAACAAGAACTGATTGCTTCGGATAAAACACTGTAGGCTATTTGATTCCATTCGGTGAAAAGGAATGCGCCATCATGCACGAGTCCGAGTCATCAGATAGTCTTCCGAGCCGACAGGACAGTGACTTGATCATCGATGACGAGGGCGAAATCAAGAGGTGGGTCCGGCCCGACTTCCAATTCCATCACTTCATCCAACGATTGACAGAGTCCAACTGGTTCAACACCATCATCATGTTTACCATCGTGATGAACGCGGTGACGATGGCCGTCGAGACCGGTGACACGATTAAGGTTACTTCGACATTTTTGTTCAATGATTTAGTTTTGTTTCTCTCTTTCTGTTTGTGTGTGTAAATTTATTTTTTCTTGGGGGTATTATCACAGTTGATATTATAACCGAATGTTATCGTGAACAAATATATGACGAAAGGGTGACAAGAGGGTGACGAATGTTGGCTGACAAAATATTTGACACAATTTGGCAACGTAACACTGTAACATGGTGATGAACATATAGGGTGACGAAACTGATAAACCGAAGGTGACGAAACCGACGAACTTAAGGTGACGAAACTGACGAATTCAAGGTGACGAAACACAATGCTATGACGAGCTTGGAATGACGAAACATAAGGCGGTAAAATGTAGAGGTTTTGTGGTCTGGTGGATAAGTCACCCCACTGCAGATCACAAGGTACATGGTCCAAATCCCGCCGCGGCATTAATGTTCATTGGCAAGACGTTAATCTAGTACATGTACATTTGCCACCCTCCACCCAGGTGTAAATGGGTACCTGATATGCTTGAGCGCTAGTAATTTTGGCAGTTAAGCTACAACCAGGGTAATGTGTGTCCAGCGCCATATACCTGCGCTATATAAATATTCATATTATTCAAAAAATACAGATTTCACAATGAATTTAATGCACTGAGCCAATGATGAGTGATTGGTTGAAGTATTAAATTTCAGACCCAAACATTACACGTTTTCCTAACCCTCTTTATATTAAGGCAACCTAAATCTCAATCGCAACACAAATTCTGATCTTAGATAATTATAAGCCGAAGCAAATGTCGACGGAGCAAAATGTCTGATTACACATTCTATTCCATATCTTAAAGAACATAATTTTTACTATCTACAACTATACGAAAAACTTGCTGTCTCATAGTGAACATTTTTTCATTTGTGATAGACTTTCTATTCTTTTTAAAATCATACTTTAATTTGCTGTGGTTATTTCATCATTATGCAACTTTCGCTAAATGTTGTAAATGACCGAAATTACACATATTATTTCATTTTCTCAAAATGGTGTTTTGACGTAGGCCAAATACCGGACAGCTTTCGTGACTCTCGATGGGATATTCCTCGGAGTCTACACGGCTGAGTTTATTCTCAAGATCTACGCCGAGCCAATCAAATACTTCTACAGCGCTTACAACCTTTTCGACTTTTTAGTCCTCCTCATCTCATTTGTACAGGTAATATTCTCTTGTAAATCATTTCCACATCGGTGGCGGATTCAGGGGGCGTCATAGCCCCCCCCCCCCTCTCTCTCTCTCTCTCTCTCTCTCTGTATTTGTGTGTCTTCATTATTATCGTAATGTTTAATATTATCATTGTGATTATTATTATCATCATTATAATTATTACTGTTGTTGTTGTTGTTATCATCATTATCATCATCATCATCATCATTACCACCACCACCACCCCACATTCTCCTTTTCCTGTTTGTTCCTTCAATAACTCTGAAGATCAGTTTGAATAATACTGTACCACAAAAAGCTGAGTTGAGAAACGAAAGAGTATCAAGCAGATCCAAGAGAGGCACGAGTAGAGTGATTCGTAGGTACACGCTCGAAATTAATGATGGATGCAGTGAAGAAGATTTTCCTCGTCCTTCGATAAGGAGAAGTCTAGGAAGAGGGGAATACGGGACCCGTTCACAAGCCTTTTTTCAATGAAAAAAAAAAAATCAGTGACAAATCTGCTGATAACCAATCAGAAGCAAAGATTTCAGTAGCTTATAACAAAAACTGTCATTTGGCACTGATGACAAGTTTTGTGAAACAACCCCTGACTGAACAAATGTGTCAATATTTGTCCATCATCATTATACATAATCTCTACCTCTGACTACACTCTATCTCTCAGTATTATCTCACTGTCTCGTCCCTGTCCCTTTCTCTCTCTAGCTCTACCAGCATTATTTTACCTTTCTACCTCTCTTTGAATATGCATATAGATTTTCTTAGGTCAGATACAGACGACCCAGGGTCCAAATCTGAGCGCTTTGCGGACGCTCCGAGCACTCCGAACTCTTAGAACTCTTCGGACAGTGTCCTTTGTTAAAGGTCTTCAGGTATTAACATCTTCTTCTTTTTCTACTTTTCCTTCTTCACCTTCTCCTACTTATCATTACTATATTATTTTCTTTACCCTTTATTCTATTTTTTCTCAAATTCATTGTACGTCTTTAGAATCTCTTACTATACTGCTCCGTTTTCGCCTCGTATAATACCTTTTTAATTCAAACCTACTATATTATGTTACTCAGTACGGGAGCCTATTCACATACAAGCTATGCTTTTTTATTTAGGCTCCCCATATTTTACATCGCCTGTCATATCTATATATTTCGAAACTTCTTACCTATATTCCGTACATTATATTTGACACATTCTCCCTTTGTCTACCAGGTTCTCGTTACCGCTCTGCTGGACACCTTGCGTAACTCTGTCTTCAACGTGATCCTCCTCCTACTCCTCCTCATGTTCCTCTTCGCAATCATGGGCTACTACATCTTCGGCTACAAGGAAGGCATGTCAGACAAGGAGCACTGGGGCGACTTGCCCACAGCCATGCTTACTCTCTTTACATTGGTTACTGTGAGTAACCAGGCGCGGATCCAGGATTTCTTAGGGGAGGGGGCCCAACATTTTTTTTTTTTTGCTCCCGAAAATTTGAAAATCACGCCGGCCGAAAAGTCGCTCAGTGGGGGGGGGGGGGGGGGGGGGGGGTGTACAGAGCACAATTTTTTTTTTTTTTTTTTTTATCCTAAAAAAAAAATTCAATTTGCACCCAACCCCCCAAAAAGGTAAAAATCACGTGATTTTACATGATTTTTTTTCTCAAGGGGGGGGGGGGATCCGCCACTGTGAGTAACAATTACTTTCATTGCAATCTCTGATTGACTTTGGCGATCATGCTGTTCCACAACCCTTGGCTCCTAGCCTTCTCTATAAGCACCTCCCGGTTCTTTCGCTCAATTTTCCCTGTCAAAGCAAGATTCTCTAGGCCTTCTTTACGTGTAATGTGACCCATGAACTTCAACTTCTTTTGCACTCCAGCTCTTCTTATAACTTCCTCATTACTAACTTTGTCAGTCCAAGGGATTTTCACCATTCTTCTTAAAAACTACATTTCGCAATTTTCCAAACGCTTTTAGTATCAGACGCTACGATCCAGGTTTCACTACCATAGATAAGTACTGGGTAAATGTAACAATTCAGTACTCTTATTCTGGTCCTCATATACTCATTGTGCGATTTGTCAGAATTGCAATAACACGTGTAAAATCTAGCTTTTCATCGGTTACAATAAAACAACCGCTTTAATAAATGTACAAGCACATGTTGGAAAAAGCTCTTGGGCAATTTTGCCTCTACCATGCTGACTCACTTGATTGGCGAATCCAAATTAATCTCGATCTAAATACAGTCATGTATGTCCAAATTGCTACTATACTATCGATCGTCCAATATTTTATTTATATCAAAGCTCTCTTGGTCTTTTAAAATGTCCTTCCGCGCATTTTTTTTTCTTTCTTAGCCTAGTCATCTATAGGCCCTACCCTAGACCGAAACGGTATATCTGTAACGAAAATAATTGTTTTTCTAATATAGTCATATGTCTTCAACGATCATCATCTTGTTATAATATAGTCATAATATGCAGGGCCGTAGCCAGAGTTTGGTGGTTGGAGGGGGAGGGGGGGGGGGGGCACATACATGTAATTGATCGACGTCCGTCCTGGGGAGGGCCCAAAAAAGTTCAACCGATCTTGGAAATTTTTAGGGGGCACATCCCCCCCCCCCCCCCCCCCCCCCCGCCGTGGCTACGGGCCTGATAATATGTCTTTGACGGTCATCATGCATCTTGCGGCAGAAATAGAAAAAGAAAGAATTATGTACTGACCGTCCGATTGTATATTTCCGGTAGGAATAAAATTATGATTGATTACATTGTTTCTGTATCCGAGGTGGAAGGGTGGACGGACGTACAGGCTGAACTGGACAAACTGACGGAGATGTCCCGGATATACACCATCATCTTCATTATCCTCGGCCATTTCATCTTCACCAATGTCTTCATCGGAATGATCATCATGAATATTCATGAGGCCACCGAGGCCTACCAGCATGATCAGATGGTGGAACGAGAATTGGTAACAATAAAGTTTGTAATATTTAGATGCTTTCCTGTAGCTGTTATAATGTTGCAGGGGCGTGTCGTTTCTTGGAGGGGCGGAAGGGGTAGTAGCCTCCCGGTAAATTCCCGGTAATGTCTCACACAGCCCTGAAGATACATTGACAACATATAGTGTTTTTTTAAAGCACCAATTCGTAATAATTTGGCTGTATTTGCAATAATATTAAAGGCTGAATGATCTTGATGATTTCCCTATAACAAGTAGAAGGAGCGTCCGTCGGGGGGACAAGATGGCAACCCCCCCCCCCCCTGATTTGATGGAGGCGTAATTGTGTTTAGCTAATGCCCCTGCTGCCATAAACAAGAAAATCGATCGACAGCATAACGCTGCTGAGATTTTGGAGCACTTATTCGTATAAAATTAGACACGCGATATATCTTTATTGGATGAGGGTAACAGACTTCTGTGTTTTGTTATTCATTCTTTTATTTTATTTTCTGTAGACCATTCAACGGAAGAAAGAATACATGATAAGGAGGCAACACGAAGAAGTCAGACTGATGCTCGAAAAACAGGTACAACTTTTTATGTTGTTCATTCCGCTGTTGAAGTTTTTGTTTTCGTTGTTTTCCACTTCTTTTTTCTTCATTTTCTAATTATAAAGCTAATAACGGTTGTTGCAAAATCAATGTGAGTTTTTTAACCTATCTTTTTTTTTTCTTCCTCTTGACCTCTCGATATCGTGTCATACCTCTGTATTTCGGGCTTTATATCGGTCGCTCTCTCTCTCTCTCTCTCTCTCTCTCTCTCCCTCTCTCTCTCTCCCTCTCCCCTCTCTCTTTCTCTCTCCCTCCCTCTCCCCCTCTCTCTCACTCCCTCCCTCTTTCTCTCCCTTTCTCTCGCTCCCTCTATACCCCCTCTCTCTCTCTTTCTTTCAACAGAATCAAGGCGACTATAAGGATTTTTACGATATGGTGAAGGAGTTCCAGGGAACGTTACGTCACGACGACTACACCCTCTCGCTGGATCTAGCTACCAGTCTTCGATGGATCGAAGCATATATCACTACCCTTGACCATCAAGATAACACCATGTATAGGTAATAAGCAGGGCGTGGTCTATGGGGAAGGGATACGATGCAGTTCTATAGCTGGTGGTATACTGGTACGAAAAAGTGGCCATAGTCAGAGTAAATCTCGCTACTATTTCTTTGATGGCATACATTACTAGTACTATATGCTCATTCACAATCAGAACAACACCATGTATAGGTAGGAGGATAGGGCGTGGTTAATGGGGATGGGCGTGGTCTATGGAAAGGGGGTGACAGTGGAACATTGAAGTAGGCCTATACATCGTACCAGTTAAAAGGTATACGAAGAGATAACTAGAGTTGATGGACCATAATAGTTACCAGTCTACGATGGATCGAGGCGTACATAACGACACTTTACCATGAAGATAACACCATATAGGTAAGAGGGTAGGATGTGGCCTTTGGGGATGGGGGGGGGGGGGGGTGAAATTGGTAGCTAGCGGTATCAGCGGTGGTTCGGGGTATGAAGAAATGACTGCGTTCAATGTATTTCGAGCATGGTATCTTCCCGTAAGATTCTCCAGTTTTTCTTCCGTCTCCAAGTTGTTTTTCTCAAGTTCCTTTGTTCATTATTTTTTTTTACTAAATTCATATTTCTTCGTTGGTGACATAGTCTCTACAACTAATTCCTTCACTTACTGTTCTCTACATCAACAACTCCAAACTATCCACCACTCTCCCGATTGTCCAAGCTTCAGCACCATACAATCCGGGCATACAAAACATGGGCCCCGTCTTACAAAGAGTTAATATTATATTGCAACTTATTTGCGATTAATATCAATCGCAACTATGGACATAAGGGACTGCAAACTTGCGATTGATTTGGATCAATCATAACTCTTTGAATGACGGGGCCCAGAGGTGTACGATCCGGTTTTTGATACGGTTGTATACCATTGGCAGGAGTATTTTCTGTAATCGAATTGTCATTTGAATGGGACTAGTTTTCAGATTATCAAAAGATGTAAATTGTAAATTGTGGGATGATTTTTTTCATTTTAATATATTTGTATACATTATTTTAACAACAAAAGTACTCATGCTCTTACCAGGTTTTGTAATTTTTCAAATATATGAACAGTAATTTTTGTATATTTCGCCCAACTTACGTTTCTTGAGAAAGTGGCCTTTAAAGCCACATCTAAAAATATTCGACAAAGGCATTAAGCTACCAGTAGGCCTACATATAGCTTTCCTTTTTGAGTTACGAAAAACACGAAAAACATCAAGTTTATAAGGGATATGAATAATTTAGTTGTTAATTGTGTATATATTTAGCGCCAATCACAACACACGGTTACCTAATTTCTCGGATTGTCATTCTCAATTTTCTAGACTTCAACAGCTTCACTTTGAGATGTGCAACTTACTGGCCATGGCTCTCGAGAAGAAACTCAAGGAACGATATGGACTGTGAATCTACTACAGTGGCGTATCCCATTTCTCTCCGCGGGGGTCGTGTAGGGGCGGCACATTTCTGACCAAAAGTGCTGATAAGCAAAAGAAAGACCAAATTAAACTTAAAGATTCTCACCTTATTTTGTGCATACGACTTGTATTTAAAATCTCTTGTACAAAATGAATAATTGTACACTAATTATAATGTGGTGTATGCAGAGTAAATATGGGCCAGATTTGATTAGACCCAAAGGGCGATGCATGCCCCTTGTGCCCCCTCTCCCGATCCGATCCGCTATGGAAAACCTTCATGGCAGTTGTGTATACCGGAGATGGAACTTGGAAACACACTGGATCTTTCATCCACGTACAAGTTTCTCCCGAGTGTGCTTGCGCTTCTCGTGTATATTTTCCATCTCTTTGGGATGGCAATCACCCGATTAAATTCAATGTGTTAGTGTTAGAACTACTTTTATTTGGCCCCCGCTAATGTGAAAATCGCGCCGACCGATATTTCGTTCTGTGGGGGGGGGGGGGGGGGGTAAGAAATGAGGGGGGATTAACCCACTTACGATTTCTTTCTTTACTTCTTTCTTCTTTTATTTAGATAGGCCTACTAACCCTTGTACGTAACACTCTATTCTCCTACATACTCCTATAAAGGCGTCATGACCCCCCCCCTCCCCCCCCCCCCCCCCCTTTTCAGCTGCTATCGACTCAAGCATTTATGTATAATTATGATAGTTGGCCTTTGCATTTATCTTGATTCTTTTACTTACCTCCACATACTTTCAAGTTTTCAATTATATATATTATATGCATTTGTATTTCTGTGTATTTCAGTTGTCACTCTTTTGTAAATCAGTTATATTATATATTATTATTGTTATTTGAATGTTTTGTATTTGATTTATCAATAAATGCAGAAACATCTGCTTTAAAAAAAAGTAGAAACGTTTTTGCACAGACTTTCAAGTTTTCCATAATATATATGCATTTGTATATGTGTGTGTATTTCAGTTGTCACTCTTTTGTAAATCAGTTATATTATATATTATTATCGTTATTTAAATGTTTTGTATTTGATTTATCAATAAATGCAGAAACATCTGCTTTAAAAAAATGTAGAAGCGTTTTTGCACAGGCCCGCCATTATAGTTAATTTTCCTAATTTTTTTGTTATAATAATTTTTTTAAATACTTATTGCAACCAAAATGTTGGATTTCTTTTTCATTCGTAGCTCTTTACCCTACAAAATAATGATGAATAATTTCATGACCGGAATTTGCAGATCTAAATTATTATAGTTTGAGCCATGTTCTCTTTAAATTTCTTCCTTTTTTGGACGTTGTGTCAAGCCATGTTGCATGGCCTTCTAATTCTCCGATCTCCTTCATTAGCTAAAAGGGGGCGTGGTCAAACATTTACTTATTTACACGTCATTTTGATAGTCTTTTATTCCATACCGTAATCGTGCAACTGTGTTTGCTCATGTTTCGTGCTCTCAATTTCCTAGATTTCTTTCATTTTGTGTGAGTTTTCTATGAAATACGAAGGCCATTAATTGCTTAAACTGTGTAAATTAAGATTGGACTATGATAGCAATGGGAAACTGACAGCTGTTGGAGAAAACGAGTGACTCGGAAACACATCGCTTTAATTCGGTCCCACATATTGCCGTTTGTGCTGCAAAAGTCGATTACATTTACATCAGTAGATGTCTAGAACTTAGAAGAAGAAGAAATTGTATAGAATTGACCACTTATTCTAGTGTAAATCATGGTACGGATACTAGCGAGCGGAGAGATTGTTCAAGACGAGGATCCAAGAGCACAAGCGTCAGGAAACCGACAATCAGGGTCAGGATCGTCTAGACAAATGGTGATTAATCGATGTGAATTTATTAAACTAGACCCCTAGTAACTAAGATGTAGACATTCGGTATCTTCAAATATGTGACCCTGCTGTCCCGGCCCCCCACTCCGGGGTCGGAATGACCACATGCGTGTTACCAAAATGTCCGGTAAAGGGGTACTTTTCGTGCGACAAAGTCCGGCCCGAGAATTGTAAGAAAAGGGGGTGTATTTGACTTTCACCCGAAGATTTCCTTAAAAAGTGGGTGTTTTTTTCTTTTTTTCTCTCATCTCTTTGGAGTTTGGACTCCTGAGAAATTATTACAAATTTAGAAGGGTAAATTGAGCATTTTTCCGAATTTAGGGGGGTCTCCAAGGCAGGAAAAGCCCGCGAAAAGCCAGCGAAAGGGGGGGGGGGTTTCGGAAATGTTGGCAGTCCTCAGTCATAGGGGTGCTTTAAAAAAGAGGGAACAAGCATATGGTACCCTAAATAACACCGAGTGGGGGGGGGGGGGCGGGCCTGCTGTATATTCATGAAATTTTTAAAAATTTCTTATAATAGCTATAATATTATAGCACACAATCATGCCATGGCTTGGGAAAAGGAGCCAGCTTGTGTTGTAGTGTGCCAAGTTTTTCTGAGAGAATTTCTCCAAGCGCTGGTGTTTGCCAATGCTGGTATATTACTTTAAATTAATAAATATGTTTGTACTGCTTGTGTATTTTAAAAATTTGTCGCGATCAAGCAAGATTAAGAATTGTAGATAATGAATTATTAGCATAATAATCGTAGTATAGCAGAATACATGTTTTTAGAATCACCAGAAGTTAGTGTGTCTGCAAAATCGACGAGGTATCGGAGATGCAATATATTTATTGCTACCTGTATATATTGGTAAGACAACGGATATTTCGAAATCCTAAGGCCTTTTTACCTACTTGGTATAGTCATTTTAAACAATGTTAAAAATAAAACACACTGGGTCATGTCTTATTTCCTTCATGGCCTTTACACCATAACATTTTTTTTAAACGTAGTTACCTAGAGATACTATGGAATGCATTTGAAACGATCTTCTTCTATTTCAGGGAAGGATTCAGCATGACAACGACGCGGGCCAGCAAGGAGGTTATGGTGGAGCTTACGGAGGAGAAGGAGCTGGCGGAGGGGCTCATGGAGGTGGAGCAGGAGGAGGAGAAGGGATCTCCATCTTTCAAGTCCTGAATCAGAAATTGCTCGACCTCGGCATTCCTCGATGGTCGTTTGGGACGACGGTGATTGAACCCATCGTGACAGTTGGCTTTCTAGCTGCCTTGCTTCTTCTCGGAGTGAAGGGACTCTTTCTGGGAGCCGTGCTCTTTGCTGCTGTCAAATTCAGTGGAGGAATGGATGGTGGTATGGGGGACAATACCAGCAGGAATACCGGTGGTGGTGGGGGTAGGGGTGGAGGGAGGGGTGGGGTAGGGGTTTTGGTAGGACAACAGGTGGAAGATTGATTGGTAGAAGGAGGTGATGAGAGGAACCACACCCTAAGACTGAATTGAAATTAATCCTCTATCCTAGCAGGGCTCGACACTTAAGGGGTAGGGGTAGGGGTGGAAGAATGATTGGTAAAAGGAGGTGATAAGAGGAACCACACCCTAAAACTGAATTGAAGTTAATCCTCCCAGCAGGGCTCGACACTTACAGCCGCCCGAGACACATGGGGCCCAAGATCTAAATTTGGACCCCCAAATTCTGAAATTTTTACATAGGGCTCATGCATACAGACCCTAAAAAGTTCAATCAAGACCACCATCCAAAAAGTCAGTGCGGAGCCCTGCCCTCAGTGCCATAAGTGGTTTGAACTGCCTAAAGTTTATCATTATATAGTCAAACCTGCTTTAGTGACCACCTGTCTACAACAATCCCAATTTTTGTTTCCCTAGAAAATGGTTTCTCTTTGAAACATGTACTAAAGGAACCTGTCTACAAAGACCACCTTCTGTGTTTCCCTTGGGCAGTCGCTATAGACAGGTTTGACTGTATCTACTATTTTTGGACTGAAAAAGGCCAGTGTTTTTTCCTGAAATCCAAAATGGGAACCTAAATTGATAACTGGATGGTGGTAAACTGATTATAGAAAAAATGAAAACGGAAGCCATGATTAATAATGTCAAAAGAAATCTTATCGTAAGAGATGTTTGTTACCTTATTGGCACCATGAAGAGTGAAATTACGTGGACATTGAATGATAGTCCTAAAAGAGGGATGATTCATCTGATTGCTAGAGTTATTTGATAAGAACAAAAAGTCTCGACAATGAAAGTCAAATCAGTGAGAAATAGCATTCCATTTTTATCATACAGAATATGATATATAATATCATATTGAAAAATCAATAGAGAAAATATAATTACTCTTTAAAAACATAGATAGGTTGTACAATTTATAATCTTTTGGACTGTACAATTGATATTACTGTGGCGTTGGAATGAGGTGTTTGATCATGGCATTTGTGACAGATGCCAGCAAAGCTAGCTGTGGTATGCTTGCTAGTTCACCAACACCACACCGAACCTGAAATCATGATTTTCCCAATCTCAAGGGGCTGGTGTTGGTGAATAGGACAATTACACGTTAGTCATCAACACCAATTGTGAGCATCAGTTCAGTAGATGATATTCAACACCAGCCCTCAACACAGACTACCGAAAATCCATCATATTTTCTGAGGTCGACCTCAACACCAGCACGACTTTAAGTTTGGCGTTGTGGCTGGTGTTAGTGTTCTCACAACACCAGCACCAGCTTTCAACATCAAACTTAAAATCACCCACTGTGAGTGTGACACAAGTCAGATTATCTTCCTAGAGCTAAGGCTAGACTTTAGTTCCAGCCGTTTGAAAAAGTGCCTGGCTGGAATGTTCCCCAGGGAGTGGAGAATGTGCATACATTGTGTATCGGTAAGCCTGAATCCGATGACTGGGTAATAATATATGCTGTTTTCCTGTGGCTGTGACCTATTTCCTTTTGCAGGTATCTGATTTTTAAAATTTTGTGTGATCTGTCAAAAAAGGTGGCCCTTTAATAACCCCCTGGAACCCATTTCACAAAACTTGTCATCAGTGAGAAATGACAGTTTTTGTTATAAGCTACTGAAATCCTTGCTTCTGAATGGTTATCAGTAGATTTGTCACTGATTCTGTCATTGAAAAAGGCTTTGAGAAACGGGTCCGAGGTCTGTGGAGATGCAAAGGTCATCGGTTCAAGCCCCAGCATGGCCCTATAGTGTCTTTGGCAAGACATTAAACTACATTCGCTTCTCTTCATCCAGGGGGTTGTTTCAAAAAGACTAAGATCAACCTTAAGTTGGACTTAACTATGGCAGGCCCTTCATGCCACTATTTGCTCTCTCCGTTATGATCTTTAGTAATATTTTTTCCTTCAATATTGAATTATTAAAAATGTAATCTCTGTAGTGACCTTGATTTGTACGTCCCTTGAGAGACCAATGTCTGTAAAATGGTGAGAGAAAACAGTGGCATGAATGGCCTGCCATAGTCAAGTCCAACTTAAAGTCAATCTTAATCTTTGTGAAACACCCTCCTGGTCTGTGGAGATATGAAGGTCGTAGGTTCAAGCCCCAGCATGGCCCTAGTGTCCTTTGGCAAGAGATTAAACTTCATCCAGGTGTTAAATGGGTTTTATTGAATGGTTTATCAGAGTCAAAACAGTTTGGGGAAAAAAAAATTCACATTAGCAGTCAAAAGACTGAATCTGCTGAGAATGATCATTCTACCAGAAGGAAGGAATCCCTTAAATGTTGTAAGGTCCTAGATGAGTAGCATACCTATAGCTGGGGTAATATTGGAGTGCCTTGAGCACCTTGTGTGGTGTATTTAACAATACCCAACATTATCATTATTATTATTATTATGGGTATGTATTAGAAATTATATTAGCCTGTCTGATAACATGTCAATTATGAAATAGGATAATTTACTGAATTTGCAGGGCTAAATTATTGTATGTTGTACCTTTGTGACGTGTAATAATTATGTAATCATATTATATACGTATTGTCTCTGTTGAATGAATCATACAAAAATAAAACCATTCTCATAGTTACATGTACATTGTTACAGTCTATTTTAAATCAGTACAGTATTGATAGTATTCACACACTTTGCTAAACGGCATCAATAACATTTCACAGAGTAGGAAACTATCATGATAGTTACAAAGAAAATAAGCAAACGCTCAAAAAATGATCCTTAGTACAGTGTGTATTTTTCATTTGAATTGTCAGTCACTATTGCAGCATTTTTCAACCCTTTTTAGGAATTTAAATTTTCATTTCGCCCCAATCCCAAATTTATAGCAGACAATTTTTTTTCCATCACTCTTACATAATATATACACATAGGTGAAAGTACACATTTTTTTGCGTGGGGGTCGACACCTCTTGCCCCAAATGTTATTATCCACTTTTTAAAATATGCTCCCTCGCTTGCCAAAATTTGACACTTTTATTACAGAAAAAAAAAAATATATGTATGATGATTTGAAAATTATATAATCGTGCACCTCAATACCCGAATATAATGATATTCGATCAGCTCGATGCAGCGAGGTGCCCGAAGAGAGAGAGAGAGAGAGAGGAGGAAAAAAAAAAGAAGGAAGAGGAGAAGAAGAAAGGATGATGAAATGGAAGTTTTAAGAGTAAGATTGAGAGAAAGAAAAGTGAAAATCGGGTCACACAAATATTTGAGCTAAATATTTCATTTTGTATTTAATTATTTCTTCATGATATTTACAAGGAATGGTATGAATTAAACAAAGATGTTTTGTTCAATTTAATTTGTAAAAAAAAATGAAAAAATAAAAACCCTTATAGATGACCTAACAAAGATGACCTTACCCCCCCCCCCTCCCCCCAACGGAACGGAATGTCGATGGGTCAAATTTTCAGGACCCCCCCCCCCCCCAAAAAAAAAATGTCCTCTTACCCCCCCTCCCCCCCCCCCCTCCCCCGCTGTTCAGCGGCTGGCTGAGTCATTGCGATTTTTTTGAGACCCCCCCCCCCCAAAAAAAAAAGTGTCCTCTTACCCCCCCCCCCCCTGCTTATTTAGCGGCTGGCTGAGTCGTTGTGAAATTTTTGGCCCGATTTAAACCCCCCCCCCCCTTGAAAAAAATCCTGCGTACGCCACTGCCAGCATCCATCAACCACCTTATGGCAACCAGACAAATCATTATACCCGAGGGTCCTGTTCCTGTCATAGAAAGCAGAAATTAATAATTTGAAAATATGCAAACATTTTTTAATTCATCAAATTGTAAACAAGCTCATTGTGTCCATGTTAACCATTCAGTATCAAATAACCAAGCAAAACTCGAGCCAAATCCAAAAAAGGGTATTAAAGCTTATCGTCGTGATTGTATTCTCTACTTATTTCTTCTTTATATTTTATTTTAATTATGTAGTCTAATGTTTTTAATATTTTCGCTTGATAATAATTATTATGTCAGCTACGAATTGACAGTTTTGGTATACATCTTGGATGTATTATAGCAATAAATCCTGGGCACATGGCGTATTGCAAAAGATAAAAAAGAAAAGAAAGGGAAAGAAGAGAAAGAAAAGAAAAGAAAAGAAATGGAAAGATACTAAACAACAAGAAAAAAATAGAAGGAAACGAAAAGGAATTACATATACGTGTAAAAGGAAAGAAAGAAAAAGATACTAATAAAAATAGCTTAACTGAAAAGAAAAAATGTACACCACTACATCAAATTCGCCCTCCTCTAATTCGACACGCAATGATGCAATCAATCGAAATGTATATTACGTAAATAATGATAAATTGTTAAGTCACATCGAAAAGAAGACCTTCAGGTTAAAGTTATTCATTAAAATTAATCGTTTTCTTTTCCCAGCATCCATGTGACTCTCTTCAAACCTTACTGCTGTTTTTAATTCACCGTTTTCTTGATTTTGTCTTTGCCGAATAAAATAATGATGAAACAAAAAGTGCACCTCAATGAAAATAAAAGCAAAATGTTTATGCTTTGTGATCAAGGACTTAAACAAGGGTATGTTTTTTGTTTTGTTTAAGGGGTAATCATTAATGTGTTCCAACTTTGCCGAAAGTCGGACTACAAAGAACTGAAAATATGTAAGGGTTCTTAAGGCCATAAACAAAGATGTAATTTCAAATAAGGGAGTTACGGGAGTAGCATCCTCGCACCCGTCTAGCAACGTATTTTGGGTGTTCCACCATTTAAGTTCAGCACGTTCAGCAACGCACATGAAATGAAGTGGCTTCCAATGACCACTTTCATGGATCTAGTTGAAGTCGTATTGCTTTACTAGCGGTTTAGCTCCCTCTATAAGCTCTATAGCTAAAACGATGGGAAGGGATGGAATTAATTAACTCATCTCTACGATTTTTTTTCTTTTCGTGAAGATCATTGAATGAATTCAATAATTCGTTCATGAATTAAATTAACAGAGGAAGATGAACATGCAAGAAAAGAAAAGAAAGTAAAGAAAGAAAAAAACAAAAAAAACAAGACAAAACAAAAGAAACGAAAAGAAAAAAAAAGAAGAGAAAAGAAGAAAAAGAGAAGAGAAGGGAGGAGAAGAATAAAAAAAAAAAAAAAAAGAAAGAAGGACAGAAATAGAAAAGACAAAAGAAAAGAAACGAAGGAAAATTATTAAAAAAAAGAAAAGGAAAAGAAGCTCCTCTCGCAAACCCAGTCTGACATCCCTCAAATATAAATGGCTACTGTCCCCGTACCCCCCCGCGAATTTTTCACCCCACAATGAAAAGTTTAACTGAAGATATGATAATCTTCTAAATGTTTGGCACAGATTTTGCATTGATTTTGATTGTGTCCCTATACACTCCAACCCCTCACCAGAGAAATCTTTGATCTGCCACTGTTACATTGTTAAACTAACGTAAAATGGGTAAAAATACGTGATATGACTCACAGAAGTACAGTTTTGTTAGGAATGCTGCCATACCATCATAACATTAATGGGCTGGTGTCAACATTTTCATCTAAAAATGTAACAGACGAAAAAGTTGATCCTGTGCTTTTTAACACCTTTAAAAAAATGAGTACAATTTACATAATCAAATTTTAATTCATTCATTTTAACTGATCCAAATCGAATCGGTTTATTTAAATAAAATCTCAAAATTCACTTTTACATGTATTTCGGAAATCGGATTAGCATCAAGAAATAGAAAAATCAAAGCAGAGTAAATTTCTTGACCGTTGATGAGAAGCTTGTTAGAATGGAAATCCAGACCTAATATTGGTGAATTGTGTTTATCTACTAAAATATTTCCAGTGCAAACAGTTACACTAATTATATAGACTAGGTTATGCGAATCAAATCATCAAAATTCAAGGATCTTTGATACAGAATTTACCCACAGTGCTCGGAATTTATAGTGATGATGAATTTACTTTCCTCCAGACCAAATAGGCCTAGAGCAATTTGTTTACAAGTCAAGACTAGCCATTTATCGCTCGTTTACGTTTGTGAATTTTTGTGTGGGCTAGCAACGTTGTATGGATATGGATCGCTAACGACGAAGCTGATTTGGTCCAGCGCACTGTACTGCTAAACCCGGACCAGCCGCCAGCTCTCGGCGGTGCATTTTGTTTCGATGCTATAGGTAGCTGCTTGCGCTTACTTCACTTCAGTGCAGTGCAGACGGTCTACTTTGTATGCTGGATCGGGAATTCGACAACGGACAACATGATCTGACTGTGAATTTGTTTCGGAAATATTCTTGTCAAAATGTCGACTGCAAACTTAACTGATCTAGAGTGTGAACTTACACAATGTGGAGAGGATACGTGTAGAAATAGATATTGGTATGTTTTCTTGAGTTCCAGTTTGATAACTTTTTTTGGCGGCTTGTTGGGAATTTTGGTTGTTCGACTAGCGGTGCTACTAGGATGCAGGCGTCGGGTGTCGGACAGCCACCGGGCCATCTCCACGAGCAATGTGGCGATGGAGCGCCCGGGGATGATGCAGAATAATGAAGACGTCCCATGGATGACAGCAATTCGTGAATATTCGGCGAGTTTGATATCTGCCCAAACGAAGATTGGAAAGTGCCTGGTAAGTCTGTCGGCAAGACAACTAACTAACTTTAGACCTCACTTATCATTCTTATGAAAATTACATTAATTTTTCAATTTGAACTTAAGAAGTTAAGTGAATCTTAATTTCTGGCCTTAAATTTTTGTTTTTAATGGGAAAATGTCAAGTCTCAAAGTCAAAGAGTGAAAGACTCAACTCACAATTCAAATTTCAGGTTGGGCCAGGCAATTCAAGGGCAAGGCTACAATGATTCTTCCAGATCTTTTATGTTCAAATAAGCTGTTGTTGGTACTGGTAGACTCTAGACTAGAGAACTGAACATTCCTAGTCATATTTTTTAGTATTTTAATTGTTTATCTAGTCTATAGTCTAGAGTCTGTAGAGATCTACTTTTTACTGATGGAAGGCTGGGTATAAAAATTAAAGGGCAACAATTCTTTGTAATAAGTTCACTTGTATGAAAGCAGGAAAAAAAAGCGAAATAGTGAAATAAATCTGACCATTTAAGAGAGTTACCTTAACCTTTGAGTTATGAATGATTAAAATACAAAATCACTTTAAATCAAATCTACAGTATGTGAATCTCAATTTGGCTATTGGTTAATGGATTATGCCGTAGATCTAGGTAACTCTCCTGTTTGCCATGTATGAAATATTCTTTTTTTTCCTTTTTTTTTTGGACCTGCCTTCTCCCTTGTGGCAGTAGGCCTAGACTACTCAAAATATATTGGGGATAGCAAATTATTATCTGCCCTCTAAAAAGAAAAGACTTCCTTGGGTAATAAATTTTGAAAAATTGACATTTTTGTGTCTTGGAAGAATTGGGAAAGTTGTCTGGCACATTGTCACAGTGACATTACCAATTCAACCAATTTGAAGTGCCCATACCTACAGTGTACAGTGATTACAATTTTCAGAAATTCATTAACTTTTTTATCTTTCAGCTATCCAAATTGGGATATTGGTATGATACATGTACTACAGTACAGTTTTTTTAACTTTGATTTGAAATTATGACAAATAATATTGAAGCTTTCTTTCTCAAAGTACAGGTTTAGTGAGGGAGATGCTCAATTGATTTATTCTGTTTTTAAATCGAACTTGACAATGTGATTAGACTTTAAGCAAGGTCAAAGAAGAATTCTTGTGAGTTAAAAGTTTGTAATGATATATTGAGTCAAATTGTTAAAGGTATTAGTATTTTACATTCCTACATGTACGTTGTACATGTAATTGTGGGGGTGTTTTCCTAAAGGATATGTTGATATTTTGTACATGTTTTTATGGAGCTACTTCTTATTGCCACTTATCATTGTAATCAGCAATAAGGTAATAACAATGACATGCAGAGAAATTGAGATCTGAGATATTAAAGGAAACAGATATTCAAATATGAAAGTGATAACTGCTGCTGTTCAAAGTAGGAGGACTCTTCGAGAGGCACTCGCATCCCAGATGAAACCAACAAGTTTACACCCAATGTATTACATGGAATGGATCAAGGTTAGCTTTTCATCTGGTCTCACAAAGCATCAAATTTATCGGAGATCATCATTAATGATTGGAGACTTGGAGTTACAGTCAAGAACATGATCAGAACTGGAGGCGAAAGTCAAGTTTGGAATTAAAGTGCTTTGCATTGGGTGCAGTTCTCTAGACCATCTGAGAGAAATACCATCTACATGTATGTCTCTACGCTTTAGGTATCATCAGATCTGAGGTGCATTTATATGAGTAGGCCTTCATGTATTGCCTGTATATCTGCAGTGCTACACAGTGTATCAGCAAAACAATCTTGGAATTTTCCTGATATCTAGATGTGAAATTCAAGTTTGGAAGTAAAATACTTCATATTGGGTGCAGTTCTCTAGACCATCTCTGAGAATTACAACATGTATCTATACACCGAGGTATCACGATCTGAGGTGCATTCATATGATTATATCGTAGGCATTAAATTGATATCTCTTCAGTGCTACACAGCATAGATCTTGATCATTTTTTTTTATCTTGGAATTTCTGTGATACCTGTAATACCTCAGTCACAAGGGTGAGACTGACAGAACAACAGCAGACCAAACTATATTTCAGTACACCAAACGGTCAAAACTGGTCTGTGTGGAATCAATTTGGAGTCAGTTATACTGCTATTGTGACCACAATATAACCAATGATAATGGAAAGTCACTTGTAACTGCTTGAAGTGTATGGTCTACAAAGAACAAAGATTGAAAGACATGTGTGACACCTTCAATGATTGAAGTCCAGTGCTTGCTGCAAATGAGTAACCAGGAGAAACTGTAAATTGGCATTGGACCAAGTCGGTAGCCAAAATTGTAATTTATTATTGGATCTGCATGTATCAGTGTACAGTTGTAAGTGTTAGATATGTACATCTATGTGTTGAGGTATCGCTGTATCCAATTAGAGAAGCCAGCACTGTCTAGTTTCAATGTTCTTTCACAGGAAACTTGCTCACTCATTATCAAATCAAACACATTTTATAGCACACTTGTAGACATGTACTGAGTCCAGTCAAATGAAGTTGTTATCAAAGACGTACTGTACTCCAATTTCAGGAAATATCTGCTATCTGATAGCTGTTTCAGACCTTCAGTTTTCTCACATCCAGTGGCAGATCCAGATATGCTGGAATGGGGGGGGGGGGGGGGGGGGGGGGATACAAGTCTGAAAAATTGCTGACAAGCAAAACAAATAAATGAATGGTCATTAATAATTATTTGATGCCTCTTCAAACCAAATTCAGTGTCAAAGTTTTCACATTTTTCATCCCCCCTTTTTTGGTCAAAAGGGGGGATGAGGGGGGGGGGGGGGGGTGATTGAGTTTTGCGGTTGGGGAGATCATGCCCCTTGTCCCCCTCCTGGATCTGCCAAATAACATACATACTGTACATGTATGTAAAATAATTTATAACTACTTTTGAAACATTATTAACATGCACATGAATTCTGTTTAAATTATTCACCTATGCATGCCAACTGTCTTCGAACTAAGAATTCCCATTTTCGTTACTATCACATACACATGCATACATGCATTGCACAATATTTCAATATCAATAGACCACTGACTTGTCATGTAGACAACGATGAACAGCATACAGCATATCTCCAGAATTCAAGGTTATCTGTTGTGCCATGTGGTAGGATGTTTGTACTGTCTCCCCTATGAAAACAATTACCAAGTTCAACTTGCAGTTGATACATTGTGTCCCTAGTGTGTGTTTTTGTACCCCAACAGAGAATGAAAAGTAGTAGGAGTCTGGGAGTGTACCGGTACTTTTTCAGATCCAGAGTTTGAAAGTAAATTTTGAGTTTTGGAAAAGTGTATGCATGAATCGAAAATGAATACGGTAGTGGTAGTCACAGACTGTGACTGTAACTTACATGTACATTGAAATAATTTACAAGACATGGACATTTGTGGGACAACTTTAATAAAATATATGATTATTGAGTAATAAGCAAATATATGAACATACCCCTGTAGTGAGTTAGCAGAAAAAAAATTAAAATTTCATTTAATTTATTTCCACTACTCATAAAAAACAATTTACAATCAGCAATTTACATACATTTAACAAAACAAGAAAATAGCATTCAACAATATTAGATATTATTTGAAATTGAAACTCATTAAAAGGCAGAGCTGTGGCGGGGAAAGATGAAACTAAACATGTACTCAACCCGCTTAATGATGTTAAAAATGTGTAATTCTACTGTATGATTACAGCCAAGGATTTTTAAAGTTCCAATATTGAGCCAGCGCGTTGGCCAGTTTGAATCGATTTTGATGACAGAGTAAAAATTTTGCCTAGAATGAACATTGTTTTTCTTTTTTTGCAAGCTCATAAAAGTATACATGTACTGTACATGACAAGATAAATGATAAGTACATTAATAAAAACAATGATGCACTCATTAAATCATACTTGTAGATATGTAGGAAATCTTAAGACTGTTTTAAACTGCTCAAGACTCTAATTCTTTGAATATGAAATAGCAGAAAATAGGCCTTCATGTATAGAATGTAAAGTGTACAACAAGATATCATTTCCTCATGTCCCCGTACAACAATTTAATTAATGAACAGGATATCAAAATGAGATTAAGTCTGATCATCTAGGACACTTAGTAGACAGAAATAGACTTAATCTATTAAATCATGTTAGAACATGAATTACATTTGATTAAAACTGACCTTTATTGTTTACAGTTATATTGTACATGTACAGTAGTCCTACAATTTATGTAAAATCAAACATGGATGTGGTTAGACGACTATTGTGGTTTTTGCAGTACAATGGTTATTGACATACATACCGCCATTCAAGATGCACAGAGTGTGGTTAACAATGCAATGAATCATGATGGACATTTTAAAATACACATACTATTTACCAGGTACAGTGAACTACAAATGTGCATTTTGAACATGCATTTCATCCCTATTTTCACGAAGTGACGGTAGTGAATGATAATCCCATACAATTTGCGTGCGGATTTTCCTCACTACCGTCACTTCGTGAAAACAGGAACGATTTTAGTGCACAAATTGCGCTTCAACAAGTGCACTTAAAAAGGGTTCTGTCACATTGGGCAAGTCTGTACATTACATGTATTTTTAGTATAGATTTTATTCCTAAAACCTACATGTACACAAGAACACACCTGTATTATGTATAAAATTTTAATTTTTACAGCAAATTTGTTATCACAACAGAGCTTTTAAAGAACTAAAAAAAAAAATTGTTTATAATCTTACCTTGGGGCTTGGGCATTTACATACATGTACATGTGTATCCCATTTTTTGTCTTCCTCCAACCCCCAGCTCTCTGTTATTGTATACAGAGTGAGAAGGCTGGATTAGAAAATCATTGCCCAATTATTTGAGTTTAGGAGATCTTAATTAATCCAATCAGTGGGTTTTATAGCCTGATTTCCTGCCTATAGTTTTGTTAATTTTGTTCATTTAACTGAACATGCCGGTGATTAGCCATACCCGAACTTTCCTCCGATATTACGATTCACGTAGCCTTTAGAATGAATGCTTTTAACAAGAATCAGCCGACGTGTAGGCCACTGTCGCAGGCTTTCAGTTTATTAGAAGTGAAAGACAACTGCATTGTAAAAGTAAATATAGTTGGATTGCTTTATCACTTTGGCATAAAATTCAAAAAAGAAAGAAAGAAATCTGTCTGAAAGTTTGAAGGAAATGATTGTTAACAACTGTACATGTAGTAAGTTGAAATGTTAATTATAATAAGAATGTAATTTCTATTTATACACATGTACACCTGTACTACAGAATTACAGATTTAACCCTACTCTCTCTAAAAAAAAGATTGAATTTTCACTCTATTTTCACTTTCTTGGGAGTGACGTCAGTGATCACTTGTTTAGGAGTAAATATCGATTGATTTTAGAGTGCTCTCTAAGAAGAAAAGAGCAGTGAAAAAAATACACGGGGGCTCGGGGCGAATTAGCCCTCGAAATGCCCAAAAGAGCCCCCGAAAATCAGAAAAGAGCCCCTGTAAATTGCATAGAGTTCAATGCAAAACAAATTTTAGAGTGTTAATTTCATGCAGGCAAGCTTGAAAAGTAGCCCCCGAAAAATAAATATTAATTTTTTCCCTGGAAAAGAGTGAATGTTCACTCTATTTTCACTACATTTTCACTCTCCATAGGAGTGACGTCAGTGATCACTCAATTTTGTTTAGAGAGTAAAATCATACACGAACAGTATATAGATACAGTACATCATCCAAACTAGAGAAATTTCATACCATTGTCACTTTGCTTCCATTACCTCATGAAAGTTTTGGTTTAAAACAATAAATTAACATGTGCTACCTTTTACACTTCCCTTTTATGATTGAATGACGCATTCAAATTAATTAATCACAACTACATTCTAGTTCCCAGTGTTGAGCTGCAAGCATATTCACGGTTGCTATGTGGACTTTTGCAGGGTGTTGTGTTGCCAACCAATTACATGTTTTCATCTTTACGAGGATCATACGGATCAGTCCACATACACTGTATCAATCTAATCTCATCGTGGAATTTGTCCTCTGCCCGTACAGTATATCACTCGGTACATACAGGAAGGACAATTAATTAATATTTGAGACAAAAAATAATAATCTTCGGACTTGTAAAGCATATTGACCTGAACTGAAAATACAAAGTACCAGGTAATTTTTTTCTCCCGTCGCTATGTATTTTTTGTTGTTGTTGTTGTGTTTTTTTTTTGGGGGGGGGGGGAGGAGGAGGAGGCACGGCCTGGTCTTTTGTCAAACGAAATGTAAATGAACATATATTCAAAACTCTTCCTGGCATTTGGTCATTATATTTGTGGTATAGCTCTACATGTACATGTATCTGTTGATCCAGAGTAGAAGTAGCAAAAATCTCTTCATAAACTATGTTCATTACTGTTTTTTGAGTTAGGAAATTGAATTTGACATCAGGGAATCTCAAAAGGAAATAAACTTTAAAGGTCTTCAATAATTTGGTAACAACTTGAGATGTTCAAAACTACTGTTTTTCAATAGAAAGTGGTTAACATTTTGACCTACATGTACATGTACATGTGTATTGTGTAAGTACTGTTATTGGCTATTAATTTATTTTTATATATATGATATGTTCAGGTGCCTTCTATTTTACAAGCCTTGTGCTTTAAAAAAAAAATGGTATCCTTTCATCTATTATTTTGCCAATTTTGGTACGTCTGTTATCGATTTTTCGCACCGTTGGGTGATCAATGAATACCCTCCAGTTTAAACACCTTTACGGCGTCTTTTGGAGGAATCCTACCAAGTACCATGTACATTTTTTTTTTTTTAAGAAGAAAAAAAAGAATGTTGCCAATTTGAAGAAAAGGTGACCAATGCAATTTACCCAGAAACAATTTATTTATTTATTTATTTATTTATTCAATTCCTGTCCTGAAAGGGATGACGAAACAAACACGATCATTTTGTATGTGCCATATTCATATTCATATACTTTACCCTGTATTACCCAGACTGACACTTGAATGTGACGGGTACATGGTAAGCTCTAAAGCTGTCCCATCTTCAAATCATGCCAATAGATTTCGCACCTGTGTTTCCGACGAGCCCAGACACAGATTGTTAAAGCCGTTATAAATGCTTCACTGTATAAAATTTTGTACATGAACAAATTATAAAGTGAACTAAAAGTGGTGAAACTCAACTGCACAAGAATTGCTTAATTCTTGAAGAGAAAAGCATAAATTTAATTTTTTCAAACAATTCTTGACAATCCAACACTGAGCATACATGACATGTATCAAGGGTAATAATAATGATTGGACAGCACTGACAATGACTGAGAAGCAGTATTCCTAAAACAAAATAATTGACAGACAAACAGACAAACAGACAAACAGACAAATAAAAGCAACTTGAGGCCTAAAATAAATTGATTTTCACTTTTCATCCTTTTATATAGCAATAGCAATATTCAGTAAACAGCAAAGCTAGAGTAATGTGTATGACTAGGTTAGCAGTGAAGCAGTATTCATGAGAAAAAAAGGCAAAACAAAAAAACATAAAACAAATTAAAATAAAACAACAAAACAATAATCATTAGGTACATGTGCATGTTTGTGTGTATGGTTCACTTTTTACATCATGGAAAATCTCCAGTAGTCAGCATACACATGTACTGTATCTAGGGTGATGTTTACCATCAGACAGCATGTATAATTCCTGTCTGATGAGCATTTGTCTAGTAGTAGTAGGTCCATGGTTAAGGTCAGTGCCATCTAGCCTACGTTGACATAACTTGAGTCAATGGGGTTTCAAGGGTCAAGTGAGTATGGTCCACTATATAGACTTTGTCATGTATACTTACTTATACTTACTTACACGTGGGTAGGCTACATAATTGAGTATGATGATGATGAGTATGATAAGAATAATAAATTTGATTATAATTTCTCGAAATCCTTAGCGTTTTAGGGCCCAATTTTTTCAAAGTTGTTTATTCTAACACTAGGTTTCACAATGGTAATGCAAATTTTAAATTTCATAATCCTATCCTGTTGAAATATTTCCCAAAAATTTGTATTACCTTTAATGATGATTATTTCGTTATACAGTATGTGTTGTATTTATTTTTCATTTTGTATTATTCATATCAATAGTTCCCCTTTGAATTCTGCATGTATCCATTTTGAAGATTCATTGACAATTGAATTAATGTAGATTTTAAATTTTACCTTGAGATATTAATTACTCAACAATGTTAATCCATTCACAACCTCCAACCAAGCTCATTACCAACTCGGTATGAAAAGGTTTTTACGAGATAATATCTTTGGTAAGCTGCATGGGATCACTTCCAGATGTCCAAGTGCTTACCCAATTTGTCACCTGCAATAACATTTCATTGAAATGAAATCACACATAATCAATTTTCACACTGCCCGGGGAATAAAGCAGTGTGAGTATGTACATGCAGGCCACCATTGTAGCCTGCGTAGGTAATACAGTCGCAAATTTGATCGTGCAGCATATCATCTAGTCCCCATTTGAATTATTGTGTTATCTTGTCCATGGTACACTGTAGCTAGGCCTACCCATTTCGCCTGCAAAATGTAAAAGTACATGTACACATACCCTACAATGCATGAACAATGTCATTCTACGTCTTCATATATTGCACATACAATGACAATGACATTGAAATCTGTCTGCTCACAATACCTGCCTCTAATTAATTTAGTGTAAAAAAAAAAAGTACTTGTTTTGCTTTGCTAAAAGAAAATGATACTTGTAAGTTGTAGAAATAATAAATCTAACATACATGTAAATGTACAATGTACATTTCATGTATTGTGCATAAACATTTTTCATGAAGCCTGCATAATATAAGCCTACATGTACATGTATGTGCACTGTGGCTAACATTAGTTTACATGATTTGACAAATACAAACTTTAGTCAACTTTATTTACACTTCATTATGTTACATTACATATATTTCAATCAAAATTTGTATCCTTTTGACATTCTATTCAATCATCGTCATGCCATGATACACACAATTGCACATCCCAATCTAAAAACACAATGACTGTATCACACACTGTACTAATATGTAGCATGAAGATTCCCAGGCAAGGTTTGTATTCTTCTGTTCTGTTTGATGATGATAAAGGGGTTGCTTGAATCAAACAATACAACGTCCAACCAACAATATAATGTCCAGTACATGTACATGTATTAAGTAAGCAATAGGAAGTCTGGGGAAGTGGTGAACCAGAAACAGTGTTTGTCCATGGACCTATGGTTTGTCCTGAGCAAATAACATTCAGTTATGCAATATATTTGCTGTGTCCATGTAAAATAAACGTAGAGTCGTTGTCTGTTATAAAGCTATAACCTAACACACAAGGGTTCAAATGTATTACTCAAATACTCATGACATCAAAGTGATAATTTGTCTTTTGAATTTGTTATGTTGAGGTTACACCTGTGTGTCAATTAGCAAATGACTGTAAATAGTATATACACTGTAATTGCAGGGACTTTCTTTGTAAATATAAATTTAATCAAATTAAAAATGCTTCTTACATGTACATTTGAAAGGGACATACAGACAGAAAGAGAGAGAGAGAGAGGGGGGGGGGGGGGGCAGAAAGAGAGGGGACATGAAAGAAGCTGAAAGAAAGAAAGAAAAGGGGAATCTTGAGCTTATACTCGTTTGTAAATGAAGATTTGTATCTACAGAGATAGACAGTAGAAACAGATAAAAGAAAGAATATCTGCTAATCATGTACTGTATATTATTAAAGAAGAGATAAGAGCATACATAATGTATCAGTAGGTAAATAACAACTATCAACTACATTTACACATATATGCTGAAGCTTATGTATATACTCATTATCTTTCTCAGAATAGAATCTTGAGAGATAACCAGAGTTAATGAAATTTAGTATTAACTAGCACTCAACTCAACTGTGTCATAAAGAGTACATTTTGTAACTGTACTTCCCTCTAACAGTTTTAATTGATCAAAGTCCTCTTTTTGTAGAAACATCTTGAAGTATTCTCATGTGTTATGCATAATGAAGGATAATTAACTTGGTTGATGCCATTAGTAGGCCTGTCTTCACTATCTCGAGATTGCCAAATATCCAGCTATTTGAACTATCCCGATCGCAAACTATCCAGCTAATTTGCGTCTTCATCAGACCGAAGTAGCATTTAGAAGGATATTTAGTCAGGGTTGTCATCACAAGATATCTTGGGATAGTTTGCAAAATATCCCACTATTTGGCAAAATATCCAGCTATTGTCCCGTGCGTCTTCACTAGACCGAAGATTCGCAATACGCGCTAACGCTGAGCAAAATATCTCGAGCTTATTTCTCAAGGTCGAGTTTCAAGTTTCGAGGTCGAATCTCGAGATAGTGAAGACGCGATTTGTTACTTCGGGATTATTTCCCAAATCAGAAATAGCGGGCTATTTGGCAATCTCGAGATGATGAAGACGCGCCTATTGAAGGAAGAGCCATAAAACACCCTCCCTCCCACCCACTACCACAAAATATATAGAAATACAGGGTTGATAAACATAAAGTATTTTGTCTGTTTGCAGCCAGAAGGGCGCCAACTTAAAGGTAATACAAAGTTTTGGGAAATTTTGAAAATTGGGTGGACAGTGATTTTTTACAATTTTGATGTATTTGGAAGCCCCTGTGGATGTACATGTATAAGCACTAGAAAATTTAGCCTCTAAAACACTTCTGCTTTTGAGAAAAATTTAATATAAAAATTTACCGTTGCTCCCGGTAGATTTTGATAAATTTCAAATAGCGCCTACTTCCGTACAATGGTAGCTGCAACTATGAAAATCTCAGAATATGTAGTTGCGATATGTAATTTCCCAATGGAAATAGCTAATCGGTCAATTTAAGTAAAGAAACATAGTTTTATAGCTTAATTAATATCTTGACCTTGAGAGGGAGCTATACAACACAAAGAGCTTATAATTTACAATTTTATAACTTAAGACTCGATTTCAACCGCGACAACGATCACTGAATATTGTAGGATCGCATATGCTTCCAATATGTTCATTTGAACCATATTCTTGGCCCCCATACCAAAACTTTGTATTACCTTTAACTATTAAAGCCTTTCTAGCCCTGAACAGGTGATTTAATATGTCTGTAGCTAGTCTTTAACCATTAAAATCCGGAATCATAAAAAAAGAAGAGACTCTTATAAGGGCAATAATTCTCAAAGTTGAATGTGAAAAGTTATTTTCTCATGTATTGTCAGTGCAGTGTACTTTTAAAGTACTTTTAAAGTATAGATGAACTTTAATTTACAAGTATACTGTACACTAAAGAAGAAAAACACCTAGAAATAAAATGTATAACTTAATGTTTTCCATTTTCTTTTTATTATGCACCACAAAATTTAACTTGAAAATTAAAAGAGGGGATAATATAAGTACTTGGTACTTCTTTGAAAGTGTTGAGAAGGGCCAAATTAAGCCTTGAGAAAACATTAGACTTTTGGCCCTTCTCATTCTCAACTGCTGAATTGTTCATTAAGTATAGTATACAGTAGGTGTATTAAAGTCTCTTTTATACTTTAATACCTTGGATAAGAACTTGGGAAATATTACTTGGTAAGGGGTCAAAGCACTTTGTTCACTACAAATACACTGTGAATTTCGATAGGTGTTAATTAATGATACTACCGGTAGTATAAAATTAGTACATGTAGTAGTAGTAGAAAACTGAAGAAGAAGAAGAGGAAGAAGAAGAATAATTAGTAGTAGTAATAATGATAATTACCACTAAATTAAATCAATGCAGTAGTTTTGAAAGTAATAACAAGCCTGCATTAATGTCTTAAAGGATTGATACTTCAAGAACATCCCCTTACCCCCCCCCCCTCCCCTCCCCTCCCCTCTCCCCTCCCCTCCCCTCTCCCCTCCCCTCTCCCTCCCCCTCTCCCCTCCCCTCTCCCCTCCCCTCCCCCCTCCCTGTCCAGACAAAAAGAAAGACATAAATCATGATGTGTATGCATGTAATCTCTCTGTGGGGAGGGAGGATTGTTGAAAGTACAATTTGGGCTGCAATGTCAGATCTGACCTTATTGAATTCATTTTTTGGCGAGCGAACGGCACGACTCGCGGTATAAAGACTGGAAGTAGATCAATAAAAAGCCGCAGAGAGTACATACAATCTAATGTGGTAAGAGGATGGAGATACAGGGAGTTGATGATACAAGCAAGACGTAATCGGAGAGGGTGCATAATTAAGCAGAAAGCAATGCTGCTGATGTGCTCTATAGATCTCTCTGCAATGATCAAAAACATTGTGGGTATATATACATCCCCAAGTATGAGCAAGAAACTGTTTTCTTTTTATTGGCATTTGAGGCTGAAAGGAAAGGTATTATGCTGTTGGGAGCAAAGATTGATAAAGCAAGTTGTGTAGCAGAGTTAAGATTGTGTTTCCTTTTCCACACACCCATAGCAGGCCTTTGCAATTGCAGAAATTAAGAAAAGGCATGTGTGGACAAAATGTATGTATCCAAAAGAATTGAATATTAAATTGATTAAAACAAAAGCACTCAATTACTGTACTCTGGCCACATCTTAAAAAATGTATTTTAATCAGATAAAAGACTTGATATTCAAAATTTTCCTCCACTATAATTGTAATAAATTTGAAAATAGTAAGGGTTATGTTATTTAATTACTATTCTGTGTATACATTGAATGGATATAAAACATGGTCATGAGTATGGTACATTTGTAGCTTGAAAATTGACATGAATTGTATGTTTGTCATAATTTATATATAAATTTGGTTAATTTATATTTTAAGAAAATAGAAAGAAAGCATGAAACATGGAAGGGCACCTGTATTCATTCTTCTACTTCTCAGTCTCTGTCTGTCTGTCTCTCTCTCTCTCTGCCCTTTTCTTACTCTTTCTCTCTCCTATTTTAATCTTTCTCTCTCCTTTTCTTATTCTTTCTCTCTCCTTTTCTTATTCTTTCTCTCTCCTTTTCTTATTCTTTCTCTCTCCTCTCTTGCCTTCTTTTCTCCTAAGAGTCTTTTCTCTCCATCTCACTCCCTCCTCTAATCTCCATCTATCCCTATCTCCGTCCACCTCTGTTTCCCAATCAAAATGGCCGCTTCCAAAGTTGTTACCTGGAGTGCACATAGTACAGCATTAATGCAATGTTTTCCCCGAGTGGCTGTGAGTTATCTGATTTAGGATGGGTTGGAGGCCAATCATGCTAAAATTGAAATTCAATTTGATGATTTAATTCATTACGCATCGCAAGGACATGTGAGGAATGGCTAGGAGTAGAACTCATGAATTCAAATGAAGAAAGAAAAGAAAAGGGGTATACATGTGTCCTTTGCTAACCTGGAGATTTTAATCCAAGCATTATTACATTTAAACCCTGGATTTACTACCATTACCCATTCAATACAACTTTTTTTTAATCACATTTAGGCCTTTGTTCAAGAATTTATATGAATTTAATAACGCCCTTTCTACTCTGAACAGATGATATCTATAACACACCAAGATGTTTGAAATATATACATGTATAATGCACTCACATGAAATTAGATGTCTGTTTGGAGCCAGAAGGGTGTTAACTCTGGAAAAGTACATAAGTTGATGCCTTTTTGGTTCCAAACATATGATATATTAAATGTTTTAGTGAATTGATCATCATTGTAAAATGTAAATAATAGATAATTTTACTTCTGTAAAGTATACCTTTCAAAGTGACAATTTGAGTGTCCACACAGTCCTATTTACACATGAATACACACACACTAGTTCATGAATCACAAACACCATGCATTCTATCAACTCTATCATCTCGAATGAGACACACTCAAATGGATATTTACAATATACTTTAATTTTACTGTGATATTCTGTAAACAGACACAAAAATAAAATACCGGTAAAATACAGTAGTCAAGCTACTCATGCATTAACTGTATAATGAAATTCATCGTGAACACAAAAAAGTTAAATAAACATGCAATATGGAACAACTTGTTCATGCGTAGGATAAATATTGACTTTGGGAGTGTGTTTTGCTTTATTTTTGTATACCGGTAGATGTATTACCGGTATAATGCTTTGTTCAATATCAGACAGCATAGCCTCTAAATGGACTAAAAAATAACAATGTAATCATATATTCATCTAATTCGATAAACGTGTATACAATGTGTTGAAACTGACAGTCAGCTGTAAATACATTTAATAGAGATTTTAATATAATATTGTTTTATTTATCTTGATTAAGTTGATAACATGTGTAAATGACAGAAGATGAATGTAGTATAAAATTTAGCTGTATTTTGCACATATTTATTTTGATTTAACTACCGGTACAATTTACATGTATGTGTATGATGTATCTATGCGTATTATACATTGAAAGTCTCATGATTATGTAGAAAGATGTGCATTATGTAGATATACAAATAGATATAACTTTAATCACTTGTTTTATATAAATAAAATTGTTAAATGTTATTTGCTGCATTCGTGCTGAATATATTTTAATGGCACTGTTGTTCATTTCTGAAACAAATGATTTTATTTACTTCTGTGTAGAAACTTACTGTTATTGATTACATGAATGAATCACAAAGTTTCCAAGAATTCTCACACGCCTTTCGATAAATTTAGAATGTATCAAAGGCAGTATTTTCACCCAATACCATTCATTTACAATGAACAAAATTGAGTGCTTCATTTTCTCTTCTGAGAAATCTGTAACAGTTTTTAATAAATGTGGCAATACTTTGAGGATGAATCCGTCATTACACACTGTAAGAGTTTAAGTTCTATCATTCAGGCATTGATTTCTGAGGTGTTCCGTTTTAGAATCCCAGCTGTTCTTGCTTAAACAGTAGCTAAATATGAAGTCTGGTTTCCAGCTGTCGCATGGTTTAGCATGAGCCTCTTGTTATAATATATCTAGCCAAAAAGTTTTTAAAAAGGAATCAAAATAAGCAAAAGGAAGAATAGAAAAGGAACAAATATATGATTATTTCCAGGGTAAAATTTAAAATTGTTAACATCAAGGGCTGTGTATTTAGACCTGTAATGCATTGCAATCTTAGGTTTTTAATCTCTGAGGAATGGGAAAGGGGGGAGGTTGGGGGGGGGGGCGCGCAAAGTGCCCTTAGTGCCCACCTGTGCTGACTATTTGAATAACTTCTGAAATTAGTACAGCAGCACCCAAAGATGTTTTACTTTTTTTTATAGATTGACATCCCAAACAATGGTTGAGTGTGTAATGGGCGAATTTAAATTCATATTGTCTGTTGATAAGCTTGTTGTTGTTTTGGGTGTTAAGGCTGACCAATCTAAACAGATTATTTCTGCCCAAAGGACATTAATTTATAAAGGATTTGAATGGATTCCCTTGCGGCCCTCAGCAGGAAGATTCATCTGTCTGGTAGAGGGCGATAACTCTGTTTAACAAAAATAGGATTTATCGCCCTTCTGGCTCCAAACAAAGGGACTATCCTATTGAAACGTGTGTTAATTCTATAACACACGTTTCAATGGGATAGTCAAGTTAGACTTATGAGTTATTACGGTTTCTAGGAACGGGCCCCTGGTTTCTCAGAATGCGGACAAAATTAATCTGGCTCTGATTATAAAACAGACGATAGGATTTATCGCCCCTCTGGCTCTGAATAGATGACCCTTTCTGCTGAGATCCACAAGGGCATTCATTCGCATCTTTTTAATAATTAATGTCCTTCTGGTTTTCCAAAATGCAGACAAGATAAATCTGGCTCGGATTATAAAACAGACAATTTTAATACCTTCTGTGTCTTCTGGAAACTAGACTTCTCCAACCAGGGAGATGAGAGTATCTCCCTGCTCCAACCTAGCACTGCAGTGCACTGCTGAAATACCGTTCCATACGCAAATTGTCCAATGCAATGCACTTTCATTGCATGCTTTAGCACAGTGTGTTAACTAACGTTACTGAAGATGAATTGAATTGTACTTGTAGAAGCTACAAATGTATGAGATAAACAGGTTTTAAGTTCACTGTGCAATTTAACCCACATGTGTATCCAAAGATTTCATTGTTTTTTTGTGTACTTCTCAATTAAGGCTTGTTCAGATATGATGCAGTAAAACGCCGCGATTTCATATTTATTTCATTTCCAACAGAAAGATAAACAAAGGTATTACATCATTTTTCTTGGTAACTATACAAATACACTTTGCACATAATCAAATTATTACAAGAAATTCTTAATTTCTGAGGAAATAAATGAATGGCAACTGCGCCACATACATGCAAATGTAAAGCGTAAATTACACTTTAAATCATCATGAAATAAAACATGGTTAGTCACGTCATGTCTGAACAAGCCTTTAGACTGCATTGTAGGGGAATCACCCCAAAAGTTATAATTTTTTTTTTGTGAACACAATATTATTTTGCAAAAATATTCAAAAGGTATTTTGTGTTTACACCATATGTAATGAAGGAGTGTAAAGAAATTATGATGTAAATAAAAGATTGCAATAGAATCGTAAAGAATATTATGATAGTTTCATGCTGCAAAGGTTTTTGGTTTTATAGCAGTACTGTAAATGTATCTTTAGAATATGAGCTATATCGCAATACAGTGTTCATGTAATTGTCATCTACATGTACATGTACATGTACATGTTCATATGTTCATTATTACAGTACATGTATGTATTAATTACCTGTGTATTGTTCATTAGTTTACATACTGATTTGATATGCAGAAATACATTGTATTTTGTCCTTTGGGTGTAAACAATTGAAAAATCTTACTAGAGCTGTCCTCAATTTGCATATATATATATATGATTCTTCTTATTACAGCTTGTATATCCTTGTGTGCTTTTTATTAGTGTATTAAGACTTTAGCCCATTTGAATTTGAGTTGACGGATCTAATAATATTTTTTACGAGTAAATGTAGTGCATGTTTATTCAATCATCATATACCGTATTTACACATTTATATTTACATCAATTATGATTTCAATGTTGCTAAACCTGATTTATTTTCTATCCCCTTCTTCCCCCTTAATTACGTCAGCTGGTCGTTCATTTTTCCCTTAGTATGGGTTCCCTTATCTGCTATATACTTGACACCACCAAGTAAGTACCAAGACAGTTGCTTTCACACCATTGCATTATTTTCACCCTCGCCTACATGTACATTGTACATGTTTTGTAGCTAGAAAACGTGAGCCACGGCTTTCATGTGCATTGGTTTGCACTCCTTGGCTTGTTCACACTTACACAAACAGTCCTGTTCACATTGGTCATCATTTTTTTAGGAACTAGATTTCGTGCATGCTATTTTCTTGAAGTTCTAGGTTTTTTTCGTGAAAGGGGTGAGAAGCCGGGAACTTCGGATGTTCAGATGTATGCAACAACAAATTGTTGAAAAACCTTTGATTAGAACTGCACTAAGGTCACAATTGATGAAGTGTGAACGGTTCTAATGTAGAATGTGAATAGCTCTGTTTATTTATAGAGTGTGAACAGTGATGATGCAAGGCAAACCAATGATACATGTGAGCTTGATAATGTTGCTTGCAAGGACTGCATTTGCATGCTTAGTCTGCTTCAAGACTTTGAGTTCATATTTTTTATGAAACCCATTTTAAATGATTAAAAAAAAACATTTTGAATGGGTTAAACATAGAAAAATGTTATTTTACTTTAGCAGCATTGCATTGGCGAAAAAAAACCCAAACAAACACTAACTATGTGTCCTCTGCCAAGATCCAGAAGGGCACTAACTGAAATATTATTTTACGAAGTTAACGCCCTTCTAGCCCTCAGCAGACGATATATAAATATCAAGCAGCCTTGAAGCAGGCTAGTACGAACCTACAAAAGTATCGACAAGCATGCTTTATGTACGAGGATGAATTTGACATTGTCTTGCTACATTTATGCATAGATTAGATAGCTGGAAGCACTTTAAAATGCATGATGCTTTGCGTTGTTCAACTAGAATGTATAATTTTTTACATTTCTGCTTGAGCTCTAGCTCTGCCAACACCAAGCTTCAGTATATTTTCACCACAAATATTTACATTGTATACGTAATGCACAGGCTCGTATTCAGGAGGTCACCTTCATAACCATTATTATCTTCATTTTCAGAGGGTTTAATTTAACTTTTTTTAATTTTTTATCTCGGTGTATACTCTGAGGACTTCAGATAATTGTTTCACTTCATTTACATGTATTTACTGCATTTATTACTCTGGGGAATGTATGAATATCATTATGGTGTTTATATTCTTGATGGTTTATTAACAAATGTTCAATTCTTTTCAATGTTCATGTTTATATTTTCCTCTCTGTTTTGAGGTTTTACTTCTTTTTAAGGAAGTTAACATTTGAGTTTCATCCGTACGTTATATTGATTAGAGGTATTCGGGTTCATGGTTTTGTTTTCATTAACTTAACAGTTACGTATTTGGGTACTTCATGACTGTACTTCAATGTTTGTTTACATATATTTCTGCTCGCATAATAACGGAGTCTTACCAGTACAATTACAGTTTGTTCATTGGTTGAATTTAGAAAAATGTTCAGAGTTTATCACTTTTCTAGCGACAATCTTGAGAAAAGATTGATTTTCTATGAATGTTATCATCTATGTGTAGATCTAACTTCGTTGAAAACACAATTGTAGAGATGATCTCTTTGTTTTTCTCTCAATGGTTTTTTTTTTAATGTTAAATGAACATTACGAACTGTCCTCATTTGAAAATATGGAGTTGTATAGTATGAAAACTGTAATTTACGAGATTCATTTGAGATGACAAATTGGTTGTATTATTATTATTGTGTCAAATACGGAAATAAGTATTGTAACCTCACGCAAGTAAACATGTATTACATGAGTGTACAGTATGTGTATTTACAGTTGTATAACTTTTATCTTCACCTTCTGTATGTACAGTACATGTATTTGTAAAAGGATTAAACATTATGCAGTTGTTGAAAAGAGGGATCACGCTGTATAATGCATCACATTTTGCAATATTCATACAATGTATGTGACATGTTTATTTGAAAGTAATTTGTAACATAAAGGTAATTCATTCATGTATGTTTACATTCAGCTGTCACAGTTCACTACAGAAACTACCATTTTGGTTTCATATCATTTTGTGAACTCATAGCTACAGCTTTGTGGTTTCGAGCTCTGGCGTTTGTACATTGTACATGCACAACCTAGACATTGCAATTTTACCAACATCATGATATTACGTTGTAAATAGACAAAAAGATCATTACAGTTGGTGAGCAACCTATGATTTTTTTTATGTTAGTAAAATCATGGTGTTGGACAGTACTAAAAAAACGGGCCTAATATTATTCTCATTTTACACATCAATATGTATTCTTTTTAACTTCAATCATCATTGCAATGTCATTCATTTCCATCCTTTTTTTCCCGCTCGTTTTTTCCTTCAACTCCACCATCATCGTCATCGTCGACGTACATTATTGCAGGTGATTTTGTCATTCACTGTGAGCTTGGGCTCCTTCGTCATATACATTCTTCAGCTTGACGAGTAAGTGTCTCGCGATGTCGAGAGATTGAAGTGCCTTAACGACTTCCTTTAATACTCATCAGAGTGTTGTGCTATTCGTTTTTCTCCCTCATGATCTAATTTTAATTCATTCATTTCAACGTAGTTTCACTGCTTCATCTTTCTGTTTGTTGTGATGGATCTAGATGACATCTCTGAACTATTAACCCGTTAGCTACTGAATTATCTAATTCCCATAGGCTTAACACAGGGACCACCAGGTTCCAGTAAGCAATGGGTTAACATAAATGCCACTCGAAACTGTTTTTGAAATAGGCACTAACTAATTTTCGAGGGGTTTATTCTAAAGTATGAAACTCTTTTTTCACTATATATACTGATCAAAAACAGTATCGTTACCAAATGAGCTTTAAAATAGACTTTCATGAATCGAATATGAATAGGCACTAACTGATTTTCAAGGGTTTATTCTAAAGTATGATGCTCTTTTTTCACTACCAGTATTTATACTGATCAAAATCGTTGTTGTTTCCAAATGAGCTTCAAAATAGACTTTCTGGAATCAAATTTGATTTTAAAAAACTTCATTATTTCAGTGTTCAGATGATTAAAAGAATATTGATCAAAAGCTAAATGAAAAATGGGAAGGAACCATTTTTGATTCCTGGAAACAAAATGGCTTTTTTCACTTAGGACATAAATTGTACATTAAACCAGGGACATGATAGAGAAATTTTGGCAAACTTCTGGCACATGCATTGCTTAAAGGTTGCTTAAATAAAGAACACTCACAATCAATATGCCAATCAAACAACTTTTATTTTCTTTTACTTTCTTATATATTAGAAATTTATGCAGCCAAATGCACATTTTATTGCAAGAATAGTAAATATACATGTACAATTCATAGACATGTTTAAGATTTGAAGTTTTAAAGGATTTTAGTATTAGAGATTTTTTTTGGTGAGAACAGGAATTGTTGGGGAACAAAACTTAATTCTTTTTTCTTATTAGAGAATGTAAATACATTCAAGACAGAAAGGTGAAGCAGAAGGAACAGAAAATTCATTCCATATTCGTTCATTTCCACAGTGATGTCGCCTTCATTTGATCATTTATTTATCCAACAATTGCTGTAATGTGCTGAGAATGAATGTTTTATTATTATAGTGACAAGTCTGTAAAGGGCTGCATAATGCTTCAATATTATATGACTATTATAGGCTGAGTACCCATGGCCCTTTGCGATTATCTTTCATTTTATTACAGCCTTATAATTTTATCTTTATATGTCATCTTTATTTTAAATATAATTTCAGAAAAATGTTTTTCCACATTTACTCCCAATATATCTGTATTAACCTACCCTTCATTTTATGGAAGCTAAACCTGATTTGTTAATTTAAATAAGAATTTTAAAAATATTTTGATAGCAGCAGGTTTGATAAATAGTGAAGTTGTAATTTTGCTATAAACTGTTTAAGTCTGATATTCATATATGTCTTGAAAATTGACATTGTTTGAAAACCATGATGATATAAATATTCTATTTAGCAACAGGAAAAGTGGGGTTTTGCACTTCTATTAAACAGGACACATTTTCCTTCAATTTACTGTAATAATGTTAATTTCAAATTCTTTAAGAAAGATGTCATTTTCTGTGTGAAATAGATATGACTTTAATATTGCTTGAAAACAAGAAAATTACAAATGACAGATGCACCTCACATTGTTGGCATTATGTCAAAATTTGCTGATTTCCTGTGTCTCATTGGGTGATATACTGCATTCCCTCCGATATTGAGGGGCACATAAATGAAGATAGGTTGAATTTATGAATTCTCTATTGAAAGGAGCTACAAGAAGTAAAGTTAAAAGATAAAAAGCATTGAAGGCACACCTAACATTTTTAAGTGAAATATGACAGGGGTTATAAATCTGTTTTGAAAAATTAAGAAGCAAAACAAAAATTGTTTAGCATTTACATGCATTTGTCAAAAAAACAGAAGGCTTGCCTCCTGTTTTGATAACACACAGACCAAAATTGTAAATTATCCTTAAAAACAAAAAAGAAGCATTTTTCCCCAGGGGTACTCACGTTGTGATGTATTATCGTAACAATAGCAAAACGTGAGTAGCCTTTAAATACATTTCCCTTAAAATGTGTTACTTGTATGAACAGACGAAAACAGCTACATGGTCATTATGTGATTCTGTTTTTCCTGGAATCCTGACTGTGTTTAATAAAACATGTACTACGTTGTGAGCTTTGAGCATTGTTGTTTAATACATTTCTTTTTTTAAGTTAACCCTTTGGACAATGTGATAAAAGCTTTTAAGTTTTGATGTCCTTGGTTAGCGTCTCAGGATACAGGGTCTTAGGATTACAGCTCTTGCATAACGCAGATTGTGCTTTTTGTGTGGAAGTGTGATATAACAGTTCACTCACTCGGCACTCAATCCAAGGGTGGAGGGTTCTAAATCCAGTCCGTCTTGACATTTAAAGGGATCATTTAACAATGCTAAATCTGAGATACACTGCCCTATGTGTTATCAGTGTCTGTGATATGGTGTAATATTGAAGCCCTAAAAAAATTGCGCTTCAAAATGATCAAGAAGTGCCTCAAAAAAGTAAAAATCTTTGAGTGACCGGTTTTACCATACTCGTTTCCCCCAATAGACTGTAGTGTTATGAAAACCGTCAGGCGAACGGTTTTCAAAATTTGTAATTCCAATCATAAATATCTTGATAATCAGACAGGCGATCGGCTTGTAAAAGTCATGGGGTTCCTGACTAACCTAAAGGTTTATAATTATCATTGCATCATGAGCTAAATCCAGAATTTTGTTTTAGAATCTGAGACAAAGTTACCGGATCCCTTTAAGTAGCTTAGGGTAATAAAGTTGCAAGAAAAGATGCATCCGGAAAGCAAAATGCATTATTGTTGAAAAGCATGATTTCATCACACAGAGGTAAACCCACATCATTAAGATGTGGGGCTGGTATAAACACAAAAAAGAAGTTCTAATGATCAAATATCACCGACTATTAGTATTATTCCTTTTGTGTTCCGGAGGCGCCTTTTCATGACACTACATTTCTCTAAGGAGCCTACCGGTATTCCACATTTGCCACTCTCCACCCAGGTGTAAATGGGTACCTGGCAATTGCAGGGGTAATAATAATTGCAGGGCTTCCAGGAAGAACATCATTGATTGTGTTGAGGTTTTCCTGGGTAAACAATTTTTGTATTATGTTATATTAAAACATTAGAGAAGTCCAAGGTAGTTTTGGTATGATATTGGTATTCTTTACTGATATTGCATTAGTCTCGGTACAGGTGTCTATTCCAATGCTCAGTACCTTAGCTTGAATTAGACCAAAACACTTAAGGAAAGTAATAATTTTGTTTAGAATAAATTGTGTCTAATTTGTATTATTTTTGTATTTCATGTGACAGCCAATGACTACCTATATATCTTTAATAGACTTGGCCCATGTTGTGACTATTACATGTATATCATCTGCTCACTGCCAAAAAATGTGTTCATCTTATGAAATAGGATTGACGCTCTTCTGTAGATAAAGGAGGGGGGGGGGGGAATGAGGGGTAAAAGGGAATGAGGGTTAAAAGGGAATGATGGGGAACAATTAAACTGAATATTGAAGAAATTTAGATCATAGATTCTAAAGAGAGAAGAAATATATAAAAGATTTCCTTTTGGTTGTGTTTTGATATTGCATGAAAAAGGCAGTACATGTACCATACCTTTCTTGCTTCAATGAAATACCTGCATAGATAATTAGATATACTCTCATGATCTAATTTTCTAATACCATCTTACGTAAGCTGATGAATGGTGATCAAATATTATTTGAGTTTTTACTGTCAATGCGGTGGACTGTTTATCAAGTTTCTCTGATATCCGCTTAATAACGCACCTCATTATTCTCCTCCTCTATTCCCCTCCCCTTATCCCATCATTGTTGCTGGTTATAATAAAATGTAATAATGAGTTGTATTATTTAGCACCAACCTTTCCGATACTTGCATAACGCAAACAGCAAAATAGAGGCACCAACTCACACAAACTCAGAAAACGATACACTATACTTCTGAAGATAAAAGCTTTTTTCCTCTTTTTTTTAGAACTGAAATTATAATAGAAGTGGTTGAATTGTCCGTAAATCTTCTGATATCTTCAAGTATCACCTTCTAAAAGCATGTTTAAAGGTTTCAGACTTTCAAGCAAAAGCATCGTTTTGGAGAGAAATTGACCTCAAATAGTATTACTTTACACCCTTTAAATCATGAGGAACTAGGGCAATGTCTAAAAAAAGGAATTGATTTCCTATATTATTGTAACATCACTTTATACCCTATTATGATATGGGTGAAATTCAACCCACTTCTTACGATCAGATTTTGTATGTTGCTCTAGTTATCAAGGTCTGACAATCTATAATATTTCCAGGTGTTGCACATGTTTATAGATTACCTTGGCTCAGGTTTGAAATTTCAGCTTGTAAGAGCATAAGCTTTCAAATAATCTTCAAAAAGAGAAGAAACTAAAAAGCTAAGTTTCAGGTATCTAAAAATGAGGTCAACTGCATTACTGATTTTTCTCCTCCTTATTTCATGATCAAAATATTGTCCATCCATTAAAACTAGTTTTATAAAATAGGATGAATACAAAAAACTCATGCTCTTAATTTCATTCATGCAAAAGAAATAGTATGGGACCTGTAACGAACCCTCGGCCGGCCGGGGAACACCATTTCTACGATGAGGCCTGGAAATACCTATATTTTTCTGATTATCAGATTGTTGGCTTGCATTGTAGGTGTTCCATAGGGATACATCATAGGGCCTGTACAATTCTGTTATGCATGAAGGACACATAGTGTGTGAATTGTAGATATCCTTGTATTTAAACAAAATACACTAAGGATGTATGGACAATGTTTTGAACATTTTTATTTTCCATAATAAACCATTTCTGCAGTGTAATGAGTAAACACAGAACAGTACCACTGGACATTCATAATTCAAAAATATTATTTCTCATTAATCTGTGCCAGGGTACTTGACCAATTTAAATGAGTATCCAAATATGTTTTTTATGATTTGGCCCTATTCAATGGGCATATGCTAGGTGACAATAAGATTTAAAACTGTACATGGTTTGAAAACGGCAAGTACTCTCTTATTCCAAGGAATGGAAATCCTTCTAGAGAATCACTTTCTTAGGACTTGATTCCACTCTAAATTATACTGACAACCACTTTAATTAAGTGGTTGAATTACTCTTTTGAGAGCAAATTCTAATATTGTGAGAGTGGATTTCCACTCCAAATTAAGTGATCCATAATATCACTCCCTCAAGAGTGGATTTCCACTCCAATGCATTTAGAGTGTAGTTTGATTTTTAATCATCATCTGAAAACATGTAATGAAAATGTTAAAGAGAGAGTGCATATATGGGAAATGAAACTTATAATGAGGAGAATCAATTTGATGAAGAAGAGCCAAACAGACAAGGAAAGAAGAATGAAGAAAGGATTAAAAGAAGATAAGATCACCAAGACTGAGAAGAAAGAAATAGAAGGTTTATGGTCTCTGATTAGCGAGGACTTTGTAAAGAGGGGACAGGATTGATTTCATTTAATGAAAAGAGAATGGACGATTTCATGATGAACTCTGATGGAAGAAGCTAAGGCAAAGCTGATTTGTTTCAGCTGCATTATATGCCCTAATTACAGCAAATATGAATTTCCTTGTATATTGAGTATTGGTAATGAAAAAGCACTTTTCAAATTTACAAGATAAATCATCTTCATTAATGTCATCATTAGAGTCTTTGGATTTGTTTTTGTCTCTGGTATAATGGTATACTAATTTCATTGCTTGATACCATCATTATACTAACATGCATGCACGGTATACTGATAAATCCCATTTGTGTTTGGTTGTTTGTGTGTATTTGTTTCACGTACAAATGCTGTTTTTGTTTATTGTTGTTCTACTTGTAACCTTTGTAGATTAGATGCGATTTCTTGTGTTGGAGCTAGAAAGTCTTTCTTTTTGTGTTTTACACAGAGTCAACACCCTTCTGGCTCCAAACAGACAATTTATACAGTAATATTTATATAGATCTATGAGAATATGTTTTGTGCACCACCTTTGAATGCAGTATAGTGTATATATTTGGATTTGTATCAAATGCATTAATTTTGACTGTTGTTTAGAATATTTGTATATGCTTCAGCCACAATTTTATAATGATATATGTACATGTATGTACCTCCATACGAAGACGGTTAATATATAATGCCTGATATGTCACAAGGTTTGTATATATATCCTTAGCTTTATGCACATGTAGTATTAATTCAACATTGTTTTTCACTTTTCCAAGAAGCATTGAGATGAAATGTCTATTCTGATGTTTTTATGTGAAAAGGATTAACCCCTACGGATATGTGTATGACATACATGTAGGCTTGGATGGTTTGGAGGAGAAATTATCTTTCACGCGAATGAGCTGATGCTGTTGAATATTACATTACTCTCTTGAGGGCATGCCACTATAAAACCAATAATTGGGCGGAGATGTTGTGATCAGTGAGAGAATAGAATAGAATAGAATAGAATAGAATAGAATAGAATAGAATAGAATAGAATAGAATAGAATAGAATAGAATAGAATAGAATAGAATAGAATAGAATAGAATAGAATAGAATAGAATAGAATAGAATAGAATAGAATAGAATAGAATAGAATAGAATAGAATAGAATAGAATTGTCATCAATATAATAGTAATCTTGGTGGGGGTGATATGTCTGTCTAGGGGTATCCCCACTTGCATAACAATGCAGAATAGCCTGCTCTTTTGTTGTGCGGAATCTGCGGATATGATTAGCTTGTGACATTAGTTGAAGTGCACATGGGGTTATTATTATCATCATCATCATTAAGTATTTGACGTCACCCGTGTCTGGGTGGCGAAAAGCATTGTGAATCACTGTACCCTTGGGTCTCTCGATCCTCCCGGTATAACCGATTGGGGTGCATGTGCAGGTGAACCACTACACCAAAGTTTTCCCCTTCTCTTGAGCGAATAGTGCAGTTGGTTCTTACTGTGCGAAGGTGCTGACTCACCTGTATAATGTAGTTGTGGAGGCTCTTCACTCTTTAAGAGAGGTTCTACATGTAGGTATGGTCCTTGCTTGGGTGTTAACATCCCTTGACAAGACATTGTTATCCCTCTTTACCCAGGTGTACAAAAATGGTTACCTGGCAATGCTGGGGTAGTGAGAATTGTAGGTCCCTTTTGGGAATGGCATATGAATAGACCAGTTCACGGTAAGCACATGTTCCAAATGACCCTGAATTTCCACAGAACTTCAAAACATGACGAGGTCCCACTTTGTGCATTTTGAAATAATCACTGGATCATTGGAGGTGCTACATTTATATAATAGCCTTTGTTTCCCCTCTTTGATGTAGTGGTTAAGTCTCCAAACCTTGAATCGCAAGTTTGAATCCCTATCGCAGTACTAATGTCCTTTTACTTGGCATTAATTTAAATTTGCTACACTCTACCCAGGTGTGTTAAGTGGGTACCCGACAGGATATATTCCTTGAATGCACCGAGCACAATGGTTGCCAGAGCTATGTAGCCTGAGTTTTTATGACATGTATCGTTATAAGCTCACACCGGCTTGTGAAAATGCACCTAGACTATCTGCCGCCTTCTGTGTAGCTTCCCTTTAAATTATCAACCATGAATTAAGCCCCTGAACGAACCTTTTGAAAGAATCAATATTTATAGACTTTCTAGATGCCTTATTTCAAAGGGTCGACTGAAATATACAATTTTTAATTCATTGGATCCCTTTGAGCGGCATCCCCTTGCATATTTCATGTTTTTATAAATATGGAGTTGAATTGTTGATCAGGCTTTGTTGTTGGCTCCATTTTAATGATGGAGTGTCATAAATAGTACACTGCCAAATTGAAGTGCCCTTAAAGGCCCCCATGCAGTCGGCAATCTAATACATCATCTTTTTGGAGACAGAAGGGCATTAATTCTGTGTTTAATGATGAGTTAATGCCCTTCTCGCTCCAAACAGATGGTATGGAAGATAAATGCAGTAGGTCAAAGATTATAAATGTGAAAATTATAGATATTGATCAGAGACCTTGTATAGGGCATTACCAGCATAATTCATTGGTTTAAGGAAGGCCAGATACAGAAGAATATGTGAATGTTCCATTTTCAACATCAACATTTATTATCCCTAGAGAAATATTGAATGATTGATATTCTTCAAGTAAATTTATTGATTTTATGATTTATTGATTAAATTATTGATTTGATTTATTTTATGATTTTATTATTTAGTAGAAGTCATTTGTTGTGTTTGAATTGGACACGTTAACAACCTTATGTCTCTCAAATATTGAAGTTATCTGTACAGTACTTGTATTTACATTTGTACATGCAGAGGCAAATTACAGGGCCCCATTCTCACAAGCTTTGCCTTTCTTGGGGTCCTTCCGATTTTGCTGTTAATTTGTTATGTATTTTATTTTGAATTTTAATGGAAAATAAATGAAATGAAAATGAAATGAAATTAATCAATGGCCTTCTGGCTCTCATCCGACGATAAACAAGACTACAGGAAGATGTCATTACAATTTAGTGACTACCCAAGGAGGTAATGTTATGGATTTGTCATATTAACTGCTGAGAGCAAGAACGATGTTACATGTAGCTTACAGCACTGCATATACAACATGTAGATCTAATGCCCTTCTCGCTCTTAACGCATGACATGGCCATGGAAACATACATGGATGCTCTCTCTCTCATCTTTAATGTTGGTGTGAAACAATATTGTTGCTATTGATATTTTTTCATCAGGTAATGTGCCTAGTCACGGCTGATTTAACTTGCTGTTCAAAATGAAAACCTCTGGCTCATCAAGTCGATGAAGCTTTTTAATATGGATGAGTACTTCTCATATTCATTACACCTGCCATTATTGACAAATATTAAATGTAAGGATTATATTCACAGCTTTTTCGTTAGGCGTATGTCGCAGTTGATAGCCAAGAGCACATCTATATTTCATGGACTGGATGTTTATTTGATGGCGATGCATATTTCATCACGATGTTTGGTGCATACTTAGAACGGCATTATGCTTAGATGTATTCGTCTGGTGTGCTCCCTCGTTGTTCTGTATCAGAGACATCCGTATAGTGTTTCAAATCTGCCGTGCCGTCGAGTCGAGACGAGAGCGTAGCGAGGGACGAGAGAGCCAGTTTCCTATCTCCATCTGCGGCCATTGTTGATGTACGGCAAACATTAATCACGATCAGGATTTTACTACGCAGATTCACCTGGCCAAGCTTGGCAAAAATAAGAGGGGGAGCAGGAAAAAAGTAGAGAGAATTATGTCGGGGTAGAGGTTGCACTGTTGCAGACCTGACAATAATATTGCATATTTGGAGCTAGAAGAGCGTTAACTAATATAATTTTTAATATAAGTTCACAGAGTATCAAAACCTAGGGAAATGATAAAATTTAGTAGTCAACATATTAATATTTTCTTGGGACCCTTAGCCATTTTTGCCACATTTTTATAAAGGAATTGGGTATCTTTGCATCAGATTCTTAAACAAATCCTGGATTTAGCTCATGCTGCAATCATAATTATAAACCTTCAGGTCAGTCAGGAATCCCATGACTTTTACAAGCCTTTCGCCTGTCTGATTATCAAGATATTCATGATTGAAATTCGAAATGTCAAAAATATTTTCCCAATGTTTTTTTTATAACATTCAGGGAATAATTTTCCTCAAATTTTTTGATTAGCAATTTCAGCCAATGGATAAATATTTCAAATGAAATTCTGTACATTTCTATGGAAGAAAACTGCTACACAAAAGATATTTTGTATAGCAGTCATGCAAAAATGCATAGCAAATTGCGATGCGATACCAGGAAAATTATTCCCTGACATTACAGTCTATTGGGGAAAATGAGTGTGGTAAAACCGGTCACTCAAAGATTTTTACTTTTTTGAAACGCAATTCTTTTAAGCTTCAATATTACACCATATCACAGACACTGATAACATGTAAGGCCATTCCTTCTCAGATTTGTAGAACTGGAAAATTGTTAAACATTGCCTTTAAATCATGTCATTTTACCAAAATTGTCTTTATTTAAAATTTCAATCCAGATCATTAATAGTGTGCAGACATATACTTCCACCTGCCAACCAATTATGCTAGATACTCACACAGTAGTATTTGCGAAGTATTTCCTAAGTATAAGTCTATATATATATACATGTAGGGTGCTACAATCTATTAGCAATGGGAGCTGTTGACAAGGCTATAGTTTGACCCTATGCAAATATGATTTGTCCAAAGAGAAAGTATACCGATGGTATGAACGAATGTTTGCTTATAACTTTGGTCGTCAGGTGTAGCAAAGCCATATGGAAAGGAAGGTTGTTACGGGAATATTGTCTTGTGTTTAAAAGTGAAAGAAAGGGTGTTTGATCTGGAAGGGCATTCTGGGAAGGTTTTGTAAACACTTTTGTTGAAAATTAGAAAGTAGTAGCAAGAGTTCTTTAAAAAGAAAAGAAAAAAAAACATCACCAACAGTCATCCCTGATGCATTTAAAATGCAACTTTTTGTGTCTCTTTCAGTTTTTGGAGAAACTGCCTAAGCTTTATAGAAAACCTGACAAACAAAAAATAAAACAATTCTGAAAAGGCTTTTTGAACACTTTTTTAATGGTAGAAAGTAGTAACAGAGAGATTGTAATGAAGTATCAAAGTTTTTGGCAAGGTTTATAGAAAATAAAAAATTATTAAAGAATGTATGAATTGATTATTGATTGTCAGATGAAGGAAAGCTGTATGGGAGGGAAGGTTGTTCAGTGATGAATGTCAAATGTCTTGAAAATGAAGGAAAGGGTATTTGATTTAGAAGGGCATTCTGAGAAGGCTTTGGAAACTCTATTGTTGAATACTAGAAAGTATTACAATTTTTGTAAGATTTTTAGAAAATACAATTCTTTTAAAGAGTGAATGAATCAATTATAAATATAAGTATTTAGAGATAGTATATACCATTTTCTTTCCATTATCTCAATAAGAATTATGATTATTAGTTAGATTATTACAAATTTAGATAAGGCAACATCACCAACAGTCATCCGTAATGCAATTCAATTGCAGTTTTTGTGTCTCTTTCAGTTTTTTAAGAAACTGCCTAAGCTTAATGGTTCCTCTTAAACCTAACAAACAACAAATTAAATTAATGAGTTAATATTTTACTAAAAATGAAACATATGTTTTCTTTCAGTTCACTTAAATCTCTACTATCACCTTGTGATTTCAAGAGGTATAAATGAGGAAGTTTACTGATTTTTCATCTCAATCGTTTCCTCCTTATACATCAATCATTAACTAAGACTCCTGATTATCAGTGATGCATCGCGTATCATCATTTATCAATTGGTTGGGGTGTCATATCCTTGTATTTATAAAAGCGGGGATGGACTTTCAAACATTGATCTACGAGATGGGTTTTCTATTGACGAACGTTAATGAGTGATATCTCAATGTAACACAGTGCCCTTTCATTGTTCCTTGCCGCTCTGCTTTTAAATCTACTGTTATGGACCCTCAGTTTGTAGCACTAAAACATTTGTTTTGAGGCAGACAGGAGTTGAGGTACTTTTAATCCATGACACATTGACATGGAGTTAATGTTTTTCTGGCTTCACACAGATTTCGTATTGATTTAATTTTATTTGTGAGATAGGTTTGGCTGTTGCAGCAAGTTAATGAGTGATTTGTCAATGCAACATAGTGCCCTTTCATTGTGTGTTGCCAGTCAGCCTTCACATCTGCTGTTGGCTATTGGCATAATGTCTGTTTGGTGCGAGAAGGGCATTGATTAATCCAACAGAGTTAATGCCCTTCCAGCTCCAAACTCCAAACTCCAAAGTAACTCTTTGACTAAACATGCAAAACAATCTTTATCTTGAAAGGGCTGTGCAGTCCTGAAATGAAGGGGGGGGGGGTGAAGAATTATCATTCCTCTAGGGATTTTTGCCTTCTCTGTTGCCTATTTTAGTTCATTGAATTTGATTTAATATAAGACAAAAATGAGCAAAGAGGAAATGCAGCCTCTGCTAGTTATTGAGTGACTCATGGAGTACTTATAAAGCTCAATTAATCATAAACTATCATCTGCAGCATCCCAACTGCATCTGCTAGGGGGAAAATGCAGTCCAATTCATAACCTCGTAATCTCGGTAAATGGTAGCATTTGTCAAACTAATGAACCAGTATAATCTGAGCCGGCAATTGTTCAATGACATTAGTGGTTCTGAGAGCAAGAAGGTCATTAAGTGATAAACTTTGACATTTAATAAATACCCTTATGGCACTCTGCAAATGATTTATTGAAATAATGCTCTGCCCCAGTCATTCTTAAATGATGTTAATATACCATATCGTCCTATCAGAGCCAAAAGGGCATTAACCCATTTACTTGAATGTAGAGTTATTGCCCTTCTGACTCTCAAAAAATGATATATTGAAATAATTATCTGTCCGGTAATTCTTCAATGAAGCTAATATAATGTCTGCTCAGAGCCAGAAAGACATACTTTATTATAAGAGTTATTGTCCTTATAGCTCTCAGCAAATGACGTATTGAAATCAATTCCTTACCTGGTAACTCTTCAATCTTCAATGAAGTTTCTGTATCATATCTGCTGAGAGCCAGAAGGACATTAATGAAGAGATGGCATCGATAAAGAGATGATGCCCCTCTGGCTGTCATCAAATGATGTATTGAAATATATTCCTTGTGGATACGAATCATTGCTGTGTGACCCATTTTTCTTCTCAAAATTAGGGGCAAAGAGCAATTGAAAAGTTCAGGGGGACATTGATCTGTGACGGCTAGGACGTTTATAAATGGAGAGTGACTATTTATTGGTATTTAAGGAGATAGATTATTTATTGGAATTTGCAATCAGATCGTAAGATAAAGAAGCAGTAAACAAAGTGCACTGTTGGAGAGAGGGAACATCGAGAAGCAGCAATATGACAGAGAAATGAATGGTAATTTATTTGCGAGATGGATTGTTTAAAAAGTGAAAATATTTAGTAAAGAAGGTACGAAAATGGAAAGATGCATGCCTAAATTCAAGTGCACTGTTAAAGGAGGAGGAGAGTAGCAAAGAGAGAGAGAGAGAGGGGGAGAGAGAGAGGGGGGGGGGGGGGAGGAGAAGGGAGAATATTTGTTGGTCAAGGCAAACTACATGTATAAATGAAAGAAAAGAAGATAGCTTTCATAACATGTGCATGACTAGGGAAGACATCAAAATTTGAAGAGTAACGAGAGAGTAATTGTAAGAAAAGAAGACCGCACACGCGGCGGCATAACCAGGGGACACATCAATAATCCATTAGCGCCTCATTTTGTTGAACTACAAAATGCATGCTTTTGTCAACGAATGTTCCAGGGAGGCAGCAGCGCTAATGCTGTGTGTTTGATTGATAGCATTCCGCTGTAGTATACAGTCGCATGCAAGATATATACACAGGCATCATATGCCATGGCAGACTTTTGGGAGAGGTGGGGGGGGGGGGGGCACAACTATACTAAAAATAAATAAAAATGTGCCCCCCCCCCCTTTTTTTACCAATTGTGGAACCAAACAGCACCTCCAAAACCTGATAACTATATGTATAATTTTTTTAATGTTTTTTTAATAACTTATCACAAACTTTTCATACTTTTGCCCCCCCCCCCCCCTTCCCCCCCAATCCTGAATCCATCTCTGTTATATGGATGTTTGTGAGATTTGGCGCCTTGCACATAAACATTTACATCACTGGTTCCAACGCGGTATAAATAATGATCTAAATAATTGTCAAAAGGGGCATAATGGACACAAAAATATTACTTGCACATAGTGTATCAATCATAATAGTGCAGCTGAGAGCCAGAAGGGCATTGTATATTATTAATGCATTTCACTTTATAGAGAGTTAAAGCCCAACACCCCTTTTATTTTGCTGGAAAGCATGTGCTGTAAATGTGGGCTATAGCATTGGCCTTAGGGCAGCAGTAAAGGCAAGATTATATCAATTCATCCATACATTGTAATTAGCCTGATTTAATTAGGTGGTCTGTCAACGACAGATCACCTATTGATTTCGCTAGAATTTTCTTTCTTTCTTTCTTTCTTTATTTTTATTTCTTCCGTACACTTTTTTGTGCACACGTTTACTCGAAATCGACAAGGTCAATTTCCTTCAAATTTCTGTCAGTCATCAAGCTCTATAATATCAAGTTCCTAAAACCTTTTTCAAGTTCATGGGGTCATCGTGACGTCATCCAGGCGCCATTTTGTAAAAGTCAGGTCATTATCATATCTCGATAACGAGTCATCAAAAATCAACCATATTTAATATACATCAACTTCAGGTCAAAGTTCAACTAAAAATGTCAACAAATTTTGCGCGCGCACCTCGACGCGCACGTACGCGCGTATCAAAATTTTAAAATGCTCAAATTCGTTCCAAATTAATTTTGCATACGTTTTAGGCCATTTTAAGCATTTTGCAAAAAAACGCGCGCACGGACATGCGCGCGCGTTTTCGCGCGTACTTGCATTTTGCAACGTAGAATTGCCAAATTTTCTTTGTCATCATATTTGGCACATTTTTTCAAGCATTTTGATACCTTGTTCAACTTTTTCTGCCCATTAATAACGGAATGAGCGTCCGTTTAAGATAATTACCGTGCGCGCGAGCTTTTGTAATACATAGCATACATGGGCAAAAACATGCCTGTACAAAATCCATTGTAGCGCTTTAGGATGCAAGGTGACCCCAAGTTTTTTTTCATATTTTGATAGAGTATGAATCGGAGATATGATTTCATGTTTCATTTGACCCTCAATTAACTCATGACGTCATCATAATGGCCTCCGAACTCAAAATTTCAATTTTCATATTATGACGTCAGCAGATTTTTGGAAAATTGATTGTATCTCTGCAAATATTGATCAATTTTCTTTCAAATTTTAATATGTTCTACCTTAGAATATTCTCTACAAATGCAGTCACCACGATATTTCATTTTGACAAAGGCATCATGGCGTATTTTTGCGATTAAAGGAGGCATGTCAATTTTTCACATTTTGCGTGGATTCTCTATGGGACATGACTTTTTCTCAAAACTGGATTCTACATTCTCGTCTTTCGCGAGCAATATCTCCGTCGTTTTTTTTTTGTTAAGGCTGAGCTTTGAGTATGTTGTAGCTGAGACAATAAGCTATCACAAGTGTGCCCTTTATTTTTCGATCAGATGCCGGGATCATGCTCATATTTCACTTACAAAGTGGCATTAGAGAATTCCATTTTCCGTTTACGTGTAATCTCTATGTGAAATGTTTTGGTATATCGGTAACGCACTTGACTTCCGACCTCGAGGTCCCTGGTTCGAGTCCGGGCGTCTCCAACAATTTGTTTTCTTCACTTTTTTTTCTTTTTGACCTTTCACTGTACCATCTCCTTTGAATATTAAAACACGTAGAATCGCAAATAATGTAATAAACAACCATATTTACTTTATTATTACCCTATTATCACTTGATCCATTACTTTTTGCGTGTAATCCTTATGGGAGATGACTTTTTCTCAAATCTGGATTCTACATTCTTGTCTTTTGCGAGCAATATCGCCGTTATTTCGGCTTGATTTTTGTTGATTTTTGAGTATGTTGTAGCTGAGACTATATACTAGCTCAAAGTTCTCTCATTTTGTTCAGTCTGATGTCATCATGGTCTGTTGATGATGATCATCAACATCATCATGATCGTGATGATCATCATCATCGTCATCACCATTACTATCAAGATCATCATCATCATGATCATCATCATGATCATCATTGTTTACATGTCTATATAACTTGAAGGCAGACCACCTTATTCGTCCTCGTGACGAATTAAAATCTAGTTTTATTTATAGTCGTAGAGCACCCAAATGGATGGTTGTCATGACATCTTGCTATTTCTACCTCCACTTGTTTTTTATGCCTCCGTTACGAAGTAGCCGGAGGCATTATGTTTTCGGGTTGTCCGTCCGTCCGTCTGTACGTACGTCTGTACGTACGTCTGTACGTACGTACGTCTGTACGTACGTACGTACGTCCCGTTCTCGTGATCGCGTTATCTGAAGAACCGATTGATGGATTCCTGCCAAACTTTGGTCATGTATGTATCTTGCAGAGCCGATGAACTGATTAGATTTTGGGGTTACGAGGTCAAAGGTCAAAGGTCACAGGGCTCATTATGTATGCAAAAACAGCTCGTGATCGCGTTATCTGAAGAACCGATTGATGGATTCCTGCCAAACTTTGGTCATGTATGTATCTTGCAGAGTCAAAGAACTGATTAGATTTTGGGGTCATGAGGTTAAAGGTCAAAGGTCACAGGGCTCATTATGTATGCAAAAACAGCTCGTGATCGCGTTATCTCAAGAACCAAGTAATGGATTGCTGCCAAACTTAGGTCATGTATGTTACTTGCAGAACCGATGAAGTGATTAAATTTTGGGGTCACGAGGTCAAAGGTCAAAGGCTACAGCACACATTATGTATGCAAAAACAGCTCGTGATCGCGTTCTCAAGAACCGATTGATGGATTCCTGCCAAAATTAGGTCATGTATGTTACTTGCAGAGCCAATGAACTGAGTAGATTTTTGGTTCATAAGATCAAAGGTCATGGGCTCATTATGTATGCAAAAATAGCTTGTGAACACATTCTCATTAGAACTGACAGATGGATTACTATTTAACTCAGGACATCTTGCAGAGCCAATGAACTGAGTAGATTTTAGGGTCATGAGGTCAAAGATCAAAGGGTCATATATGTATATGAGAAATTGCTTGTAATCACGATATTCTGAGAACCTGTTAATGGATTACAATTGAACTTGAATTCGAAAAATGTCTTCTGTTTTGGTTTGTAAAATTGCTCTATGACGGAGGCATCATTTTCGACTGCGCGCAGTCGAATTCCATCTAGTTTGTTGTTGGTAAACTATTGATGTCTTTGGTCTAATAAAAATTGATAAGGCAACTAGCAAAACTCATGTCCACAAAAATCATCTCATATTTGAAAAGAATGAACAAGGTTCTTTCAAAATGATCTTCACTGAAAATGTATACATCCTCCCCAATTTTTAATGGGACAACACCAATAATTATAACTTCACCAAAAGCTTTAATTTGTGAATAATTAAACCAATGGGAGCAAGAAGGGTGCGTTTTATTATGTGTTGTTATCTACTCAGTACTCTCAGATATAACAGTTAAATTCTACGAAGAATTCTGTAGTTAAAGGTCATGTTTACATCACTTTGGAGTGAATAATTATTTTTTAAATGTATGTTTGGTATGTTTTTTTAAAATGTGTGAATGATGGTTGTATATTTTGTCTATATCTCCTTGTTCTAATACCGTTATTTTTAATTCACTCCTTTCCCTAAAAAAATGAAGCTGTTCCCCCACCCCCGTATACTATCTGAACACATACATCTGCAATACCGGTAAGAGTAAGATATGTACTTGATTCTGTTTCTGATTCTTGTAGTAGACCTCAGCTATTCTTGGCCGTTGCCCTGTTCTTGGTTGGCACCATGCTGCCGCAGGTTTAATTATTAATCGAGAGGTGGGGAAGGACGGGGTTTAGACGTCGAACCCGACTTCCAAAGTCGACCGAACGATCGACTCCAGAAATAGCGGTTAGATGATTAATAGGGACCTGTGATGCTTGATGCGGGGGTTATAGGGCTTGGAGAACATGAAAGACACTGCGGGAATCAACTAGCGCACGGTATGAGCTCTCCATCCATCGCAATACATGAAAGGAAATGAGCGCATGGATCAGGGTGCTGTGTTATACAATAGGGCAGATTTTCAAGCAGCTCGGTGTAATTAATGCATGATCGCAAATACTTGAGGTAAAATCAACCTTGGGCATTTTCAATAACATTTTGCCTCATGTTTGGAAATGTGTGAACTTGAAAATGATGTATTATGTATAAATAGGAACACGATTTCTGTAGGTATACAATACAACATTGGAATTTGCCTGAAGTTGTTTTCTTGAAAGTTTTCGCGATTTTGTTCTATTTGCCCATTAGCTGGAATTCAATGAATTTGTTGAGTGGGCAAGCATTTCAATATATTATATTTTATCTCCGTCATCAACAGAGGACACTATTTCATTTGTGTCTTCAATTTTTCGTAAATGTACCTCCCGATGCTGTCCTGATTTAATAGGGGCTGTAGTGAAATCTGGGTCGCTAGCCTGAACAAAACACCGTGATTGGAAATCTAGTAAAAGGTGTAAAAAGAGTGCACAAGAGATTTAGCAAAAATCTATCTTTTCCCCGAAGTAGGTCGGGTCGAACATAAGATCGTTGGTAGAAAGGATGAGGGTAGTATGTGGTAGGTTGATGTATGTTGCAGAAAGTAAGATGGATGTACACTTCTGTGACGGGATCTGCCTGAGGTTGTATGCGTGTGCACGTTGCATGATCTGGTTCTGATGGTGTGCTCGTGTATTGTAGGATGTCTAGGAGTTAGTATGAATGTCTATGTTACAAATGTGGTAGTGTGTGTGTATGACACAGGGTACTGTTATGTTATTAATTGGGGTTGATGAACTGTATGTGGTATGCAATGAGTTGTATGTTACATATAGTATATGGCAGGGATGGTATATGTATATTACAACAATGTCACAGGGTTCTGTTATTAATTGGGGGTGATGTACTGTCTTTGGTATGCAATGAGTAGTATGTTACATAATACATATGGTATATGGCAGGGATGGTATATGTATATTACAACAATGTCACAGGGTTCTGTTATTAATTGGGGGTGATGTACTGTCTGTGGTATGCAAATGGTTGTATGTTACATATAGTATATGTCGGGGATGGTATATGTATATTACAACAATGTCACAGAGTTCTGTTATTAATTGGGGGTGATGTACTGTCTGTGGTATGCAAATGGTTGTATGTTACATATAGTATATGGCAGGGATGGTATATGTATATTACAACAATGTCACAGAGTTCTGTTATTAATTGGGGGTGATGTACTGTCTGTGGTATGCAAATGGTTGTATGTTACATATAGTATATGTCGGGGATGGTATATGTATATTACAACAATGTCACAGAGTTCTGTTATTAATTGTGGGTGATGTACTGTCTGTGGTATGCAAATGATTGTATGTGACCTTTAGTATATGTCGGGAATGGTATATGTTTATAACAATAATGACATATCTGAATCTGTTCCGTTCCTAGGCTGGTTTTGATCCTCGGAGCGGGTTATCAATGACCAATAAGAACGTTTATACCCTCCATATTTGTTACAGAATGTGTTGGTGGTGACTCGATGCGTACCGTATGTATGTTGTTATGTTACAAGATGTGGTGTGCAGTATGCTTATGTGTTTAACAGAATGTATCAGGGTGGATTACTAGGCTTGTGTATGTTTAATATAAGATGTGCTATGCACATACATTACAGATTGTCTTATGGAGTGGTTCAGAACGTAAATATGGAATTCAGTAACACAATGTGATGTATGCATGTAGGCCTAAAACTTGTACTGGAATTTGCTTTAAAATTGGGAATTCATGCATAAGCCTATATAATTTTATCACAAGTCCGTGTGCATGCGTAATTTGTGTCGCATTTGTGTCGTAAATGTTTATGGATTTGTGGAAGTGCATGTTATGGACGTGATCTTTTGGTAGATTTGCTGTAGAGTTTTCACAAAGTGTCGGGTAAATCGGACCGAACAATTTGTAGATGAGAGGGGTTTATTTCACAAACATTACCCCGACATTTCGTTGATAAAAGGGCATGTTTATCACAAAGGTCTGGTAACGCGACCACCCGATGACCAGATGATTCAAAGTAAGCCTTGTAAGTCCATATATGTAGATAGGATGAATGAGGGGCGAGTATGTGTAATATATGTAAGAAGATGTTGTATGTGCTTGTAACTTAGAATGTGGTGAGTCGACTCTTGAAAATGGAACCGCGCAAATAGCACTGTGGTGATTACATAGGCAGCGGATGAAGCTCCCTTTACAGCATACATTTGTAGGTGGATACCCATTAGCCTAAATAAGCTCCAGTTTAACCCCCTGCCTTCTGGAACTGGGTGGTTCTGGGGCCCGTTTCACAAAACTTGTCATCAGTGATAAGTGTCTGTCTTTGTTATAAGCTACTGAAATCCTTGCTTCTGATTGGTTATCAGCGGATTTGTCACTGATTTTGGTCATTTGTCATTGAAAAAAGGCTTTGTGAAACGGGTCCCTGGTATCAAGCCTATGGGGATGACAGAATCCAGTAGTCAACAGGTTAAGATAGAGAGATAGCTTTTTTTGCTGCGGTTTACCTCGACATATCTGAACAAGCCTTTATATAGCAGGTTATATTGTAGATTGGAAACTCGGTCAAATGAAATGAAGACACGACTCCTGGGGAGTGTTTCACAAAGACTAAGATCGACTTTGAGTTGGAGTTAACTATGGCAGGCCATTCATGCCACCGTTTGCTCTCGCCATTTACTGGCCTTGGTCTCTCAAGGGACCTACAAATCATGGTCACAATCCTACAGAATTTACATTTTTTTAATATTCATTTTTGAAGGAAAAAATATCATAATTGAGAGACCAATGGTGAGAGCAACCAGAGGCATGAAGAGCCTGCCATAGTTAAGTCCAACTTAAAGTTGATCTTAGTCTTTGTGAAACACCCCCCTGATCCAGCAGCATGGAGATTGATGTTCTAAGAGCGTAAGAGTAGGTGGTGATCAAGTGTCTGGCTATTTTCAAAGGGAGGTTCTTTAAGACGTTAGGGGTTTGCTCATCATAACGTAGTCAAACAAATGGCAGAGATGTGCTTCTAATAGCATCATCGATATTGTGTTTAGTCTTGCCCTTAGGCTTAAAGGCCCACTGCACTACTGGTAGCTACATGCGCCCTCTATATAACAAACAATACCTAATCGGTGACCATTGGTCCCCCATGATCCTCTTTTTTTTATGTTAACTGAGAGCTGAGTTGATGAGATAACCACCTGCCCAGTGACCTTGCAGAGCGGTCTAATCCCTCCTGTAAACTACGGCAGATAAGCTTTAACACATTTCTTATATATCAATGAGTATTTTAAGATTCTGAGTATGAGATGTGAAGCTAGTTATATTTTCTTTATTAAAGAGAATGAGAAATTTTGAGGTGACTTTGCAGGTCAATCTTAATACTGTGATAATAATTTCCCAAGTTATATTTGATGTTCTCTTTTTGTTTTTGTTAAATTTACGTGTATACATGTATATCTAATTTGAGTTTTGCAGTTTTTAATATTTCCTCCCACATCATATTCCAAACATCTCAAACTGTATGCTTACGGTAGCTGGAGAATTTTGTTTCACAAAGATCCTAAGTAGAACTTAACACTAAGTTGGACTTAAAAATTATGGAAAGCCATTAGCATCTTTGAAAATATTTTGTAAAAGTTATTTTGAAAGGCATTAATTGTTTATTCAAATCATTCATATTGTCTATCATCAAGGAGATTTCATGTTCTGGATGTTGAATTTATAAAAAGTCTAAAATACTTGAATTTCTGCTTTTGAATATATTTCATTTTAAGACTCCAATGGCTGTCCATAATTTTTAAGTCCAACTTAAAGTTAAGTTCTACTTAGGATCTTTGTGAAACACCCCCCTGGTGAGAGCTAGAAGGGCATTCAATCCAATGTAGATTTGTGAAAGGAAACGTGAGGTGCCCTTCTTGCTGTCAGCAGCCGACATATAATGTAGAAATGCGATTAACTTGCTTGGTAGACCAAGGGATGGGTCATGGAGACAGGTCATGTGATACGATGCAGTTTCCCTGGATGTACCAGAATGCAGTTACACTGCAACCCAACGCTGCATTAAAAGGGATAGCGGATGTGGTGAGATCGTGGATGATGCAGGATGAGAGATAGAGATATATAAAGGTAGTTGGAGAAAGGATAGAAGCAGAGAGAGAGAGAGAGAGAGAGAGAGATAGCATATATAAGGAAAGGAGAGGGGAAGAGAATAAATAGTACACAAAATGAGAGAGAGAGAGAGTTATAGAGGGATAGAACATGAAAGGAGAGAAGAGAAGATATTTTATACAGGATGGGAGAGAGAGAGAGAGAGAGAGAGAGAGAGAGAAGGGATAGTACATATCTTTACAAGGATACTTCAAATTAAAGCAGAAACACGATAAAAATAGGTGAAAGTTAATGAGATTAATTTTTTTTAAAGAGAATAAGCAGAGAATTGTAGTGCAAGAAATAGAAGGAAAAGAAATAAGGGAAAAGTAAAAATGAAACTGAATGACCGAGAGAGGAGATGAAATTGAAGTGGTTTTGAAAGGCAGGGGTTGTTTGGAGAAGGATCCCGATCGAAATTAGTGGAGTGTGAGAGACGGAGGAAAACAAACAAGGAGGTGTTTAATGAGAGGGACATGATACAGGGATGAACATGGGTCGTTAGGAATTCATTCATGCTGTGAGATGACACCATAGAAGGTTACAAATCATTGGATGGTGGGAGGGGGTTCATCAGGAGGGGTAGGACACAAGAATGGGGGGTTGTTGGTGGGATGAGTAGAAAAGAGAGGGAGGGGAAATATTTGGGTAAGAGGGTTATGAATGTGAGTTATAATTATTAGCTGTGAGATGACACCATAGAAGGTTACAAATCATTTGATAGTGGGATGGGGTTCATTAGGAGGGGGTAAGGGCAGAGGATGGTGGGGGGGGGGGAGGGGGGAGGCAGGGGAAACAATTGGGTAAGAGGGTTATGAATGTGAGTTATAATTATTAGCTGTGAGATGACACCGTAGAAGGTTACAAATCATTGTATAGTGGGAGAGGCCAGGGAGAATGGTGGTGGAGGGGGGGGGGGGATAATTGAGGTACAGGGTTATGGAGGTGAGTTTGAATTTTTATTAACTGTGAGATGACACCGTACAAGGTTAAAAATCAAGGATAGTGGGAGGGGGCCCATTAAGAGGGGGTAGGGACACAAGGGCAGTGGGAGAGGGAGGGGGGGGGATAATTGGGTAACAGGATTATAAATGTGACTTTTATTAAATGTGAGTTGACACCATAGAAGGTTACAATTCATTGGATGGTGCGAGGGGGCCCATTAGGAGGGGGTAGGAACACAAGGGTGGTGGGGGGGGGGGAGGGGAATAATTGGGTAACAGGATTATGGATGGGAGTTTTATTAGCTGTGAGATGACACCATAGAAGGCTACAAATCATTTAATAGTGGGAGGGGGTCGGGACACAAGGACGGGGAGGGGGTGAGAGGAGCGGGAGGTGAAATAATTGGGTAACAGGATTATGGATGGGAGTTTTATTAGCTGTGAGATGACACCATAGAAGGTTACAAATCATTTGATAGTAATTCTCGCTACCCTAAATAGGTACGAAAATCTCGAAATTCGCGAGACGAGGTAATTTTCACTCTCTCGGGTCGTCACTACAACTTCCGGTATAGAGTCCCATCCCGCTGGCGCTAGCGCCTGTGTTCGCTGTGCAGAGTTTTCACGCACGCTAAAATCGATGCCAATCAGTGTAATTTGTACAGATTATAATATGCAATGGAAAGCTTCGGGCAGAATTAGTGACTTTAGCACAAAAGGCCGTTAAACTCTACCGTGAAAGAGAGGGTTGTGATCACGAACGCCTGCACAGGAAGCTGTAATGTCGAAAAGCTATCCCATAATGCAATGCGCGTTTTCAGGATTTTCCCCGGATCTCGGCAGAATCGCTATTTGGGGTAGCGAGAATTGGGAGGGGGCCATTACATGAAGAGGGGGTAGGGACATGAGGACAGTGAGGGGGGGGGGGGGAGGAGAGGGATATGGAATAGAAATAATTGGCGAGGCCATGTTATAACAGGAATTACAGGATCATGGGCTGTTAAAAAGTGATTCACGCTGTAAAATGATGCAGTAGATGGCAGGAAATTGATGTATGTCATGGATGTAGGATGAGAAGGCCTCCACTATAGGCTATTACATGAAGCTATTACACCTGAAATATTTTTCAATGTGGCAGGCGCATTACAGAGCAGGGTACCAGTATAACAAAAAAACTTTTAATAAGAGAAGTATATACAGTATAAGAATAGAGCCTGGGCAGTTGGTCACAGTGCTGTACATCGTAACGACATAATATAATAACGCCATGATATAATCAACCAATTAAGTGCTGTTGACACTGTCATGGGGGACAGGGAGAGGTATGAAAGCATAGAGTTGAATTCCAGGATACAATTTTCACTGTTTGTTTGATTTTCAAATTACATTGTTTTCCTCAAGAATTTGCGCAAAATTTACTGACGTTATGCCATATACATGTATATACATTATATGAATAGAGCCTGGGCAGTTGGTTACAGTGCTTTACAATATAACGCCATGATATTAATCAACCAAGTTAGCACCATTGACACTGTCATGAGGGACACAGAGAGGTATGAAAGAATTTGAGTGGAATTCTCCAAATACAATTCCACCATTGGTTTGCCTATAGCTGAGCTTTCCAAATTATGATGTGTTCCTCAAGAATTTGCGCAAATAACAGCTCTTGTGTGATATGATGCAAATACATGTAGATATATTGACTGCTATGAGAGGCATCGCTGTTTCTATAGGCTCAAGAGGACGTTACATCCAGAAAATGGCCTTATCTGCAGGAGATGTGAAACTATCATGTAAAGAAAGACATGTCGGTGGGTTTAATGCTTTGGATAAGAAGTTCTCACTTTCAGGAAGAGATAGAGAGGGGAGAAGTGGGGAGGAGACAGGAGAGAGAAAAGGAGAGAGATAGAGGGAGAGGAGGAGGGGAAGGAAGAGAAAGATGGAGAGATAGAGAGGGGGAGAGGAGAGAAGTGGGGAAGCAAGTAGAGGAGGAAGAGGAGAGAGAAAGGGAGAGAAACAGAGAGAGAGAGGGTGGGAGAGGTGGAAAGGATGGGAAGGAGAGGAGGGGGAAGAGGAAGAAAGAGAGAGAGGGAAGAACTTAGAGAGAGTTGAAGGGGTGAGAAAGAGAGATTTTGGGAGAGAGAATATAAAGAAAGAGAGAGGGAGAGGGAGTGAAAGAAAGCCAGTGAACACTTGATAATTGTTGATTCAGACAATATAAATGTATAGCAATAATTAAGTTTGCTGTCACACAATTAACCTTGTCCTACATGAAGTTCCAAGGAACTGAATGATTAGATCTGTAGTTTATATTGTCTGACTTCTATCAGTTTCTTTAAAACCACCAACTAGCATGCGACAGTAGCTATTACACGGATAAAGGCTCGTTCAGATATGACAAGGCTACACCTCAACTTTCTTTTGTAATAACGATGTGAAAATGTAAACGAGCTTCATATTTCTGTATCTTATATTACAAAGCTCACTGATGACGTAAAAGTCCTTTATTGCGCACAGTTGCTAGTCATTCACACTTTTTTTTTTAAACGCAATAGCGTTTTGCGGCGGTTTACCACGCCATATCTGAACAGACCTTAATGTTTCAATCCAAGCAGTGTACTAGTACCATAAACACCAATCCAAACAGTACTCTCCAATCCTGTATAACTTTATGGAACCTCAAGTGGTTAGTATATTTGGCATGTCAATACCTAATGCCATAATTGGATGATAATCTTTTGAGTTCACAGTATGCATAGCATTGTCATTGATCTCTGCCATAAGAGATCCATAATGCGCTTTGTCGTAATTTGTAGGTACTGCAATGCCTCGTTTACAATTGTTTACACGACAGAAACTGATTTTAATATAAATGAAAGGGTATAGTGTCTGATCCTGATGTTTGATCCAGCTAAGTGCTTCGGAAAGACCATAACATTGTAAACAAATATTTATTGTCTATTGAGGAACAGAAGAGTGTTTAGGAAGTCAATGCCCTTTTGACTCTCAACAGAGCATTGTTTTTTAACATGTAAGCATCGTTTTTTTGTCACAAGAATGTTTTTAAATGAAGTAATTTGAGAGTACCTGAGAGCTTTTTGATGTAATGAGTCAAGAGCGACCCATATCTATTGCAAATCTTCCAATAATTATAATATTGTGGTTTGGATCGTGATCGATTGAGGAGTTGCATGTAGTTTGATTCTGATTCAAGATTCAAGATTCAAGATTCAAGATTTATTCATTCCATTCAATAAAAAACATATATGTATATAAAAGATAATACAAGTGTAAAAAAGAAAAGAAAAAGAAATACAAGTTATACAAACATCAGAATGTCACTAATCAAAAAGGTAAAGAAATCAAATGGAATTTGGGTCACTGCAAAAGTTCAAATAAATTTGAACTTGTCGAGGCTGTGCCAAAGGTTTGAATTAAAATATTTTTGCAATAGATAACTACATGTATGTACATAAATAATTTACTGGACAATAACAAAACAATACAAAACGAAACAAATATATATATATAAGTGAAGAAGGAACAAAAAACAAAAAAATGAAATTCTTTTTATCACATAAAATAGTATACAGGGGTTATGTACTCGCTAATAAATAAGATTTGAGTTTCCTTTTAAATCCATTAAAATTTCTAGTTTGACATATTTCCTGAGGGAGTGCATTCCAGACAAGAGGTGCAGTATGTTTAAAAGAAAAGGACACAAAGTTTGTTGTACATTTGAATATATGAAATTTCTCTCTATGACGAGTGTTATAGTTATGGATTTCATTGTTAAAAGTTAATAGCATTTGCAGATTTTCAGGCAGTGATGTGTAAACATATCTAAAGAGCATTAATCCTACTAAATACTTATTAAGCTGATATATATCAAGTACTTTCAGTTTGAGAAATAAAGGTTTAGAATGTGCATGGAAATCAGATAAAGTACAGCATCTAACTACTCTCTTTTGTAATTTTAAAAGTTTATCTAACTTTGATGGATATGTAATTCCCCAAACAATATTTCCATAACTAAGATGAGGCAAAATCAATGTATTATATAGTAGAATAAGAATTTCTTTAGGTAAGAGATAACGTAGTTTGCTAATGATACCAACACCTTTTGAAGTCTTATTAGTTACGGCAAGAATTTGGCTATTCCAAGATAAATTTTCATCAATTACAATACCTAAAAATTTGGTAGAAAAGACTCGTTTTATATCAAGTTTGTTGATTTTAACCACCAGATCATGTACATTGTTTTTGTTACTTTTTAAGTTATAGAAGTACATATATACAGTTTTTTCTACATTAATAGATAGCTTATTCAAATTGAACCATGTAGATACATTTTGTAGTTCAGTATGAAGCATAATTTGTAACTGTGTAATATCATTATGACTAATCAAAATGTTGGTATCATCAGCAAAGAGTACAAGTTTAAGAACAGATGAGCAATTGGAAAGATCATTAATATAGAGTAAAAAAAGCAACGGACCCAGGATTGAACCCTGTGGTACACCACACACAATTTGTAAATTATTTGAAGTAACATCGTTGAAATATACCACTTGACTTCTATTTGTTAAATAATTCTCAAACCAAGTTAAAACAAGCCCGCGAAATCCATAATTTCTTAACTTATAAAGCATTATATTATGATCAATTGTGTCGAAAGCTTTGCTTAAATCTAAAAATAATCCGATAGTGTGACATTTTTTTGCAATACATGAAATCAAATAATTATGCAAATCAATCAATGCCATTTCAGTCGATCTATTTTTCCTAAAACCATATTGGCATGAATTCAATATTACATTATCACTAAGGAAACTATGAACACGTGTAAATACAATTTTTTCTAATACCTTTGAGAAAAAAGGTAATATAGAAATGGGTCTGTAATTCAATATATTGCGGTTATCACCCTTTTTGTACACTGGGATTACCTTTGCAATTTTTAGATTTGTAGGAACTATTCCAGTTGATAGTGAAAGATTGAAGATATAAAGTAACGGTTTGGTTATGTAAAATATAATTTTCTTTACAACAATGGAACTTATGTTATCAATACTTGTGCTTTTACTCTTCTTTATTCCGCTGACAATATTGATTAATTCGTTTTCAGTAACAGGTTTAAAATATAATGACTTTTCGCAGGGAGGTGGTAAAAAAGATTGATAAGATATGTCACTATCAACTGGAATAGTACTTGACATAGATGGACCAATGTTGATAAAAAAGTTATTAAATATATCAGAAATATCTTTACTATCATATATGTCACGACCATCTACATTGAAGCTAGCAGGTGTTTTATTTAAAGATTTTCCTAGAATATCTCGAATAACATCCCAAGTTTTTTTCATATTACCTTTATGTTTTTTAAATTCATTGAAATAATGTAATCTTTTAACTTCTTTTAGACATTTATTTACACTATTTCGACATTTTTTATATCTCATCTTGTTATTGTTTGATGGATGTTTACAATATAATTTATACATTATGTTCTTTTTATTTACCATCTTTAACACTTTTTTTGTCATCCAAGGTTTTTTACAAATTGCATGTTTTTTTAGAGAAATATTTTTTACTAAGAAGTTTTTCTCATATTTGGACAGAAATTGTTTCAAAAAGTGTTGATAAGCTATATCGGCATTTGAACAATTATACACATCTTCCCAGACTGTGTTATCTAGATCTTGCATGAAACAATTTATGTTTTTTTTATTGATAACATATCTATGAATATTATTATTATTTGTATTATGATTAAGGTTATGGTTAGCCGTTATCTGAAATACTGGTAAATGGTCGGTCACATCAGTGTAAAATATACCCGATGAAATATTAGAAGATAAATTATTTGTAAAAATATTATCTATAAGAGTAGCGCTAGTTTCTGTTATACGTGTGGGTTTATCGATTAATGGTAAGAACGATGATGCATATAATACATTCAAAAATTCATTAACATATTGTTGACTATACATTAATAAATTTATATTGTAATCACCCATTATATACACCAGTTTATTTTCATTGCTTAAACTTTTCGAACAATTATCAAATGTTTCTATAAAATTCTTAATACTAGATTGGGGCTTTCTATATACAATACCTACAACAATATGTTTACCTCTTGGTACATGTATTTCTATAAAAAGTGACTCATAGTCATCAGAATCAGTTAGTATATGTTTTCTTATATCAAAATTTACTGTATTAGAAATTAAAAGTCCAACACCGCCTCCTCTCCCTACTCTCCTATCTGTATGAACAAATGAGTAACCATCAATACAAAAGGTACTCAGATTATCACTATTGATCCAAGTCTCGGAAAAACCATAGACTGTAAAGTTTCGATTGGGTGCATGTCAGAGAGATGAATGGGGAGAGAGAAAGAGAAAGAAAGAAGAAAGAGGTATAGATGAAGAAACAGATAGAGAGAGAAGGTGAAAGAGAGAGAGAGAGAGAATGTGAAAGACTGAGAGGGGGAAGGAGAGAGATACAGAGAGGTGTGAAGAGAGGGGGAGGGAGCGGGAAAGATACAGAGAGGTGTATTAGGGGAGATACAGAAATAGGTCGATCGATCGATCGAGAGAGAGAGAGAGAGAGAGAGAGAGAGAGAGAGAAGAGGGGGGGGGGGAGGAAGGGGGAGAAATATATATATATATATATATATATATATATATAAAACTGGAGAGAGAATGAGTGGAAAAGAGAAAAAAGACACATATACACCAGCACACAGTATAGTGATGAGAGAGTTGTAAGAAAAAAGATATTAAACAGAGGAGAAAGAGATGAAGGAAAAAATATAATGAATTCACATCATTGTCCTGAAAATTGAATTTGTAATGATTAAATAGAAACCTGTCAGCCCAAAGACGTATAATCAAATTCACAAGGGCACAAGTCAGAATAATGCATACCGGTAATATTTTATTTGTAGTAACAAATTTCCCTACTGAAACTCTAAATTGAATTCTGCATCTTTAACTTCAACCACTGAATCACACTCCGAGAAACCATGCGTTATCAACTTATCATTTATTCTGATGAAAATGATCTGTAATCTAATTAGGCATTTTGCCATGCTAGTATCTTCAAACAGACCTGCCGTCGGTATGACGTTCGTAATAGTTGTTTACTTATTGTTTACCTGGATGTATAGCATAGAGAAATACATGTCGGGTCAATTCTTATCTATTCCCGCCATTCGGGCGATTAATAATTAATGAAATTAGGCAATTATTAAATCTAATGAGGGCTGTACTATTCAATTAGATTTGTTATCTTTGTTCAAATAGATCCATTCCCGCTTGAATTGAATTCCCATCCCGAAAGGCCAGACAGAGTTAAATAAACAAGCATGTAAAAACACTGGCCCAGTACAAGTATCAATGTTGTACCGCTCTTCATAGTGCTATTACATACTTGAAGAGATTGTGTTTACTTTAAAAATGCCATGTAAGAGGGCGGCGACATTGTTTAATGCATCATTGCACCTATTAATAAACTCATTAGTGCATGTAAACATATCCTATTATGAGAGCAAAAGGAGCATTAATAATACAAATATTGAATGAAAGCATTAGTATATATGTAAACATGTCTAATGATAGCTGAAAAAACTTTAATTCAACGAGAAAGAACATTAGTGCTACAAATATGAAATTAAAGCAATATCATAATGTAGACATGTCTTAGTTATGATAGCTGAAAGAGCATTAATTTTAAGAATAATAAATTAAAGCATTAGTATATATATATGTTAGGGACATAAGGGGGAGAGAAAGCGAGAAAAGAGAAAGAAAGCAACAGAGGGAAAGAGAGAGAGAGAGAGAGAGAGAGAGAGGGAAACATGAGGAAGAGAGAAATAAATCACGAGAAAATCGAAGAGAAAGAGAAAGAGAAATAGAGAGAGGGAGTGAGATGGGTTTTAACTTGGCTTTATTAATTGTATGCTTCACAACTCTGTCTACGTGCAACATACCAAGTACCGGTACAAGTATATTAAAGGGAACAATCACGTTGCTATCAATTAGGACTTTGAACAGATTTACTTGTTAAAAGAAGCATCCAAACATTTGATAATGTCAATTAAAGGGAGTGTAGCATGATGAGACTATGTGTCTTTCCCGTGGCCTAACTCTGGGCCAATCGGGTATAATACGACTAGGGACAACGCGACCGCAGTATTCTCTTGCATGCAACATACATGAAACTGAAGTGTAAGAGAGGTTTTATCTTGGCTTAATTAACTGTTTGCTTTAAAACTTTGTCTACCTGCAGCATACCACGTACACGTATATTAAAGGGAACAATCACATTGATATCAAATAGGCCTTTAAACAGATTTAATTGTTAGAAGAAGTATCCAAACAGTTTATAATGTCAATTAGGCTTCTAGCTGTTTCAGTCTTGATGATAAACAACATGTCATTAATGCATATCAATAAAATTAGCAGCTGGAATGTAAGACACAATGCAATTAAAAGACTTAAATGGAGGAGAGAAGTGAAAGGAATTAATGAACAAGTACACCATCAACAATGGGCTGAGTACTCTACTGTCTGTCAGTCAACAATGAATAAAGAATACTAAAATACTATTAATGATAGTGAAACTGATTTTCATTAATCACATGCTAGGAGAACAGTAACTGGTACATGTGATATACAGCCATACTTGTTTCTTTTTGAAGGACGCAGGCCCTACTGTGCAGTTCCTGTTTTGCTTGAAGTGTATGCTTCTGGTGTTACAAGCACGGGACAAGGAGAAACTGAAGTCATAATTACTTTCCTTTAAAAAAAATAAAGTAGGGTCACAATGTCTATGTATATATATATATATATATATATATATAAGTGCGAGAATTCTCAACTCTGACATGACAATGGGTGTTCCTGAATATGTAGGCGTGAAGAAAATGGTCTAGGAACGTGAGACGTAGCTGTACTTTACAGCTCGTAATAAAATTGTAAAGTACAGCTACGTCTCACATTCCTAGACCATTTTCTTCACGCCTATATATGTATATATATATATATATATATATCAAGGTATCTTCTCCCAGCTTGGGAGGTTGGTTGCTACATTTTGTTCGCACTTCTCTGTTATCTGCTATTCTAGTACATACGTGCAGTATCATTCCACTCCTGGGGGTGTTTCACAAAGACTTAGATCAAATTTAAGTTGGACTCAACTATGGCAGGCCATTCATGCCATAGTTTACTCTCACCATTTACTGGCATTGGTCTCAAATGGTCACACATCTACAGAATTTACATTTGTTGATAATTCATTATTGAAGTCTTAATGTTCTCTGTCCCACTTAGGTCTTGGTTTCCTCTTGGTCTGACTTGTACCTTCTACTTTTCCTTCCAATAACATTTGAATGAAAACACAACTAGATAATGTAATTACTGCTTTCGTGTAATAATGCAAAGTGGTCATTGTTGTAGGCTATATAATGGCCACTTAATAGCTCCAAAGAGATATATCTTTGATATCTCCAATACCCACAAAATGGAGATACGCTTCCTTCTAATTATCAATCGACAATATGTTCTACTGTTCAGACATAGGAAGTTTAAGGAAGTACTTCTCAAATCCTGTTTCTCTCTGCATGCAGCTAACATTACCGTCAAGGACACTCTTTCCTATAATAAGAAGCTAAATGGACTAGGAATTTCCTGGAAAGACAGAACCTAATCCGTTCGACGGCATTCTAATGTAAAACGTCTATTTTGACTTGCTTATGAAAGAGAATAATTCCCAGGGCAGCGGATCAAACTTCAATCCATATTCAATCCCGAACCAAACTCTCGATGAATCTCATATTCGTTGAAAGCATTTCCTAGAATGGTCATTTTTTGTCCTTGTCTGTCTCGTATATAAGCAGCAAGCTACTGTATGTAGGAAAGAATGTCGTCTGTTTGGAGACAGAAGGCATAAACCCATAGGCCCAAATGCACAAAGGAAGTTTGTAGACAAGTGGTCTTTGTAGACAGGTTTCATTAGTACACATTTCAATGAGAAACTATTTTTAAAGGAAAAAAAATATGTGATCTATGTACTGTAGACAGGTTCCTTTAGTACATTTTTCAATGAGAAACTATTTTCAAGGGAAACAAAAACTGTGATCTTTGTAGACAGGTGGTCACTTAACCAGGTTTGACTGAAAATGTATTTACCAGGTTCATAACCTAAGTCTATGTGATGAAATTAGGACTTTCAAAGATTCTTCATTTTGCCTCCCGGACATGACTTTTCCTGCCACTGCATTGCGCCAATCTACCCTATACTGAGCAACATTGGATACATTGGGTACTGTGTAGAATCGTTTCCTTTGTGTACAAGGAAGTGGGGAGGAAGCCCCATTCTCTTTTCTTACAATACTATAGTCTATTGATATCAATTGCTTCCTGATAAGGCAGTAGTGCGTATTGAAGAGATTCTGAAATTCATTTATTAGGAATTTTCATATTAGAAAAGAATGGCCTATATATACCGGTATGCTAGAGGAAAATATGGAAACAATAGGTATATTATACTAGCCAACTATTGGCATAGCAGATTCGTAATTTTTTCAAGTACATGTATTCTAACACAATTACTTTTATTCTACTATTCTTTTTTATTTTAGTACTCATAAAGTGAATGAAATATGGAATAGAAAAAGGTTTAATCTTTACAAGGGCTTCAGGTTCTTTGGAAAAGGAGACTGATTGTATTGTCAAAAGTATTTAGAAAGTGTCACTAAAATTAACAATCCATCCTAATAAGGGAGTTTACAGAAGGCACATGGTACAAATGACCCCAAATATCAACAGATCTATTACACATGGAGAAGTTCCACTTTGAGCATCTTAGAATAATAGCTGCCAAAGTCCTAGATGTGCTTCATTAATACCTTTTGTTTGACCTCTTGAAAAGAATACTTCCAGCTTTGTATCATAGAATGTACCGTTGGTGCATAAATGAATAATGTTACATAACTTTCATGAGCGCATATCCAGTATTCATCTCTGTGGGTTTTACCATTTTGGTACAAATGACCTTTATCTGCCCATGCGCAGATTGTATCTGTAAACTCCCTTATTCAAACAACTTTTTAATTTTTTTTTTATTTTGGATTATAAGCTGACAAGAGATGTCAGTTAATGTAAAATTAATCAGTTTGATTCTATTAGAAGTCTTCACTGTAGTCCAACGTGTAGAGAATAGTATTTCTGACAAATTTAACATAACCAGGGCCAAATTAATGGCAGTAGATTGACAATACATGTAGGTGTGATCACCATGTTTGGCTCGAGCGTAATACAGGAGTCATTTTTATATGATTGCGTTTTCGATAAGTATTAATAAATGATGGAGCAGAGTTGGAGCAAATTAATTTGCAAATTGATCATAAATGGCATTTCGTGATGCAAGAGAGACAGAGACAGAGAGAGAGAGAGACAGAGAGAGACAGAGAGAGAGAGAGAGAGAGAGAAGGGATGGTAGAAAGTGAAACGAGAGAGAACTTATATTAAATAATTAATGTTGCTAAGTGACGTTTGGTTTCACAATATTGATTTGAAAGCCAGTTGTGAAATTTCTAATGCCTTTTTTTTACATGTGCAAGTTGAATTTTATATGTCTATCTCTAACACATTAAGGTGGCAGTGCAGCAGCATCTAAAAGGGAAAAAATAAAGGGGTCGAAATCGAACAGTTCTTCAAGCTGACCTAGATAGGATGAATTCTGGCATTGCGGGCTGGTAAATTGATTAGTTTGGGAGATGGAAGAACAAGTTTAAATTGAATGAAAGGCTCCAGTCAAATTGGATGTCATGTGAATAGATGTTTTCCCCGGTAACGAGGAACCATCGATTCTGCCGCCTCGCTGCTCCCTGCAACCGTGCCACAACCAACAGGCCAAAGCCAAAGCAGAGCCGCTTCCCACGAGGGGCTGAAACTCGATTAATATTTTCTATTAAAGGGGAAGTCCACCCTGATATCGTCTTGGTTTGATAAAAGAAGAACAATGATAGAAATAAAATAACGAAAGTTTGAGCAATATCCGTTCAAAAATGGGAAAGTTATGAATTTTTAAAGTTGTCATCGGTGAAACACAACTTGTCAACACTGTGACGTATCTTGTGAGGTCCTCTCCGATCTGCTCTGTACAGAAAATGTCATTAACTTTCATTTTCTTAGTTATTGATGACGGAATTTACTCGTTGCATACAGGGGTTGTATAAAAACATATTTGCAATAACATGTTTCTGTCGGATGTATGATTGAACATTATCTGAAGAGAAACAAGGCAAATGAGAGGGGAGCTCGTAAGATAGGTCACAGAATTGTCAATCTGTGTTTGATTGATGGAACCTTGAAATATTCAGAACTTTCTTATTTTTAATCGCTTTTTGCTCAAACTTTTCACTGACCTGTTTCTCCCATTTGTCTGCTCCTATTAAAACCAACTTGATATCACTCAGGATTTCCCCTTCAATGATTTGCCAGTTAATTCCAATGTATTATGACTGCCTGAGCCTTGTGAAGAATCCTCAAATAACGCATTGTATTTCCAAAGTGCATAATCAATATATATATACCTTTGTTTTGCGGAGACAATTGTAATGCAAAAGCAACATTTATTCGTAATTTCCGTAGAGTTTACAATACAATATTTCTATTCAAACTTATTGATTTATTACTAGGTCCCTACATTTAGTCAATAAAATCACAATCAATATGAGGTCTGTAAAATATCAATGATGCATATATTTTCAAATCAATATTAATTTGAAAAGAATACGAGGATATCTGTTTCAAGGTTGGATTGGTTATTCAGCATAATTTCAATCAATGAGCTTCATAAATGTAAAAAAGCTTCATAAAATATATTTTAACAAAACCTATATTGGCTTGAAGGTCATAATATTTGTCTTCATATGAATTATATAAGTATTATGACATGAAATAACTTCTCTAGCAGGAGATGATGATTTTTTTTGTTGATATTCAGATAGAATGAGCTTGCACCCGTAAAATATTGGCTCATTAATTGACAAATGTAAGATTCATTTTTTCATGTTTGCACAACGAATGACTAGGAAAAGATACATGAAGATGAAAATGTTCATACCGCGTGACTCCGGAAAGAGAAGGTGATGGAAATCAATATGTTATCTTTTTGGTTGGTGTGCGAAAGAGTTTTGTCACATTCATCAAATGTTTCAAAAAAAGAAATTTCACATATTTTGTCTTAATATATCTCTAGGTATCACTTTAAAATTCTTCAGGGAAGAAGAAAAAGACTTATCCTCTTCAGAATGTATTGATCAATATTTATCCTGCATCGCATGGACATGTGCCCGGGACACACAGGGGTCCAAAATCTAAGTCTTTTCCCTCAAAATGGCAAAGTTTTCACATAGGGCGTACATATAGAGACTCTAAAAATGTTCATTTTGGACCCATTCCTAAAAAGTTAGTGGGAAGCCCTGTTGAAGGTTTCCAGTAGATGTATTGTTAAGAGGAAGCATTTAAAAAGTATTTGTCCCGCTTTCACATGTAGAAATGACCTCTACCTCTGCATATCTTCATCGTGGAACAACGGTTAATATGTTTATGTATACAAGCAAAGATGTAGCCCACTTAAACAGAGCGGTCCTCAAATGTCATCTTGCCGCTTTTATGGCCCCTGTATCACTTTGTCCCATCCTTCTCCCTCTCTCCCTCTGTCTCTCTCTCTCCCTCTCTCCCCTTCTTTCTTTCCATCTTTCTCTCTCCCCCTCTCTCTCTCTCTCCCTCCTTCCCTCCCTCCATCTCTTGGACGAAGTCGCGGAGAGTCCTACGTGTGACGCAGGACAATTTAGGTTCCCGGGCCTAATAGAATAAAAGCCGATACTTGTCATGGCAGATGAAACCATAGCTGGAAAAACAGGAGCGGCTCAGCCGGTTGTTTGTTTAGACAGGGATATTGGCCTTATTGGGGACGATGCGTGCAGTCATCGATCAGATGAGCCGAAAAAATTCCCGAAAAATATGAACGATGGACGCTAGAAGTAGGGACATGTATCATTTAATGTTCAGTGCAATTAGTCATTCCCTTCCCCTTGAAACTAGTCATGTTCTTTGAATGTTCAAGAGATTTGAAGGAAACTAGTCATGTATATATTCTATGAATGTTATGGAGCTTTTGATGGGTTAGCCCGTCTAGGTATACACATGTATTCCTTTCAGTGTTGCACATTTTTTGTTACGCTTTAAATATATCATAAATTTATAATTGACAAAAATATTTTATGAAATACAATACAATAAGAAAGAATTCCATGAGAGGTTTCTACTGAAGAAATACAGCATAATTTGTCTTTTTAGGTCCAGAAGGACATTAACTATGTTTTAAAGTATTTGAGATAAATGCCCTTCTGGCTCTCAACAGACAAAATTATATTTTGTAATATTGTTTGCTTAAAATAAATTAGACCGGCATTTTACTACATACTTTGGAATAAAGTAATCAACTTTCATCTTAAATTTGTCAAATATTCATGTTATTAACCCCTGAAAGTGGAGAGAACATATTGAGCATTTGCTCTTGAGCATTTGCTCACCGATATCACATTTTACAGTTTACTTCTTCTACTTCTACGACAATACTCAGCAGGATCCATAAGTCAGGATGTAGTGCTGAGGAATAAACTATCTAGTTCTTGGTCTAGATGCTGGGTGGAAGCGCTCTATTGAAGCCCTCCAGTGAAGTAGTTTTTTTAAATTAGGAAATTGTCAAAATCTGTGCAATTTGAGAGTTGCTTCCCTTGGTCAATGTAGGACAGATCACTTGTAACCCTGTGTGAAGTGATACTGCATGTATATTGTGGCATTAAGGCTTTTACTCACAAATGTCAAGTTTTACAGTATAAGAATAACTGAAGGGTTTTTAAAACTTCTTAATTAGGATATTATAAAAATCTGTGCAAATTAAGAGTTGCTTCCCTTGGTCAATGTAGGGCAGATCACTTGTAACCCTATGTGAAGTGGTATTGCATGTATATTGTGGCCTTTATCAGACACTACTTTCATTGTGAAGCACTACTACTCCATTAAAGATATTCATGGAATCAATGGTGTTTGGGGTTATCATGTTACTGTCATACAAGGATGCTTAGAGTGGAAGTGAAAACTGAGTTTTTCATTTGAAAAGTTGCTGGCAGTGTTTATGAATCCACAATCCACTTTAAAAAAAGTGAAACCTTCCCCTTTTAAAGGTCATTATCAATGGCTCATTATCACTATAGGCCTGTCCTCATCAGCTTGAGGTTGCCAAATAACCCGCCATTTTCAGACTCTCAATATTATCCCAAAGCTCGAAACTGCGTTTTCACCAGACCGATATGCTTATCACAAACTAGCTCGGACGGCTACAAATTAGCCCGCTATTTCCCAAATAGCGGGATATTTTGGAAAAAAGACCAAGATTTCTCAGGATATTTTCTCAACCAAATATCCCGCTAACTGATGAGGACGCAAATTAACTGGTTAATTTGTGATTGGGGTAGTCAAAATAGCGGGTCATTTGGCAAACTCGAGCTGATGGGGACAGGCCTAATGAACCCTCCTTGACTATCTTCTACTGTAAGTTGTCATGAAAAACAAAGCAAATTTATCTTCTACAAACAATGAAGTATTCATTAATTTTCAAGGGGTATTAAGAGTTATCATATATTTTGTATACTTTTGCAGTACAATTATAGTGTGAGAGAGAAAACCAAATGCTTTTTATGCCTCCGCCACCGAAGGTGGTGCCGGAGGCATCATGTTTTCGGGTTGTCCGTCCGTACGTCCGTCCGTACGTCCGTCTGTACGTCCGTACGTCCGTCCCG
>NW_022145595.1:9137229-9144729 GCF_000002235.5 Strongylocentrotus purpuratus | reverse complement strand
GTAAAGCTGTTGGCATCTATGAAAATATTTTGTACAAGTTATTTTAAAAGGCATAAGATGTTGATTCAAATCATTTCTATTACCAACAGGAATTTCATGTTCTTGATGTGGAATTTATAAAAAGTCTAAAATACTTCAATTTTGGCTTTTGAATATATTTTATTTTAAGGCTTCAAATGGCTCTCCATAATGTGTAAGTCTAACTTAGAGTTGATTTCAACTAAGGATCTTTGTGAAACACCCCCCTGGTATGCCCTTCTGGCGCTCAGCCGAGGATACGAGATGGAAAGTAAGCAACGGCGCAAGTCAACATCCAAGCATTGACATTTGACTGTGCTAATGTTCTCGAGTGTCATGTAACAATACTGCCTAGTGCTGTGTGTAACGAGAGAGGATGTAACATGAATGCCAGGTGCATGCACAGAGTGCATCTTTAAAGTGAAGCTGTGGCCCAATCAAAGTGCACGCAGAAGATACAGCCTTTCTACACTAGAGGAATGGTTGTGATCGTCTTTTTAGAGCCAGAAGGGCATTAAAGCCCATCTGTACTAGTTTATAGGAGAAATCAGACCACCCTGCAAGGTCACTGGACTGGTGGTTATCTCATCAACTCGGCTCTCAATTAACATACGAAAAAGAGGATCATGGGGGACCAATGGCCACCAATTAGGCTCTGTTTTCTATATAGAGGGAGCATGTAGCTACAAGTAGGACATTGTGGCTTTAAGTGTAGGTTTACACAGTTACGAGTTATTCTGGCTCTTGTAAGACAATATAAAGAAGATTGCTTGACTTGTGCTCCTGTGACAATTGCTTTTGTGTTAACCCTACTGAATTCTCTAAGAATATTGAATTCTCAGAAACAACAATGTTTAATTCTTGAAATATTGTTTGCTGATGGATAATTGTTTTATTACACAGATAATGATAATAATAATAATCATAAAAACGGTGCTTATGAATTGCTTAACACCGAAGTCTCTAAGAGCTATACTAAGGTGTCATAATCGAGTGGCTAAAGCACTTTACTTGAAATGCGAAGGTAGCAAAAATCCCTGAAACATGGCACTATTAAATGTCCTTTGGTAAGGCATTAATCTACATTTGCCACTCCATACCCAGGAGAGAAATGGCGACCTAGTAGGCTTAACACAGGGACCATGCGTTCACATAGGCAATTGGGTAATCTCTAACACTTATTGAATAACCTTCATTCAACCCTGGCTTGTGTCTCCTCTTTATATCTTACATGCATGTATTATAATTTTACTGTTATTTTGGAATCATCACAGAATTACCTTAATAGTAGAATGTCTTTATCATTACATTCTAGACTCAAAGTGATAACTCAGTGTTAGCTTTGTAGAAAAGCTACACTCTAAAATCAAAGTGTTAACTCAGTGCTAGCTTTGTAGAAAAGCTACACTCTAAAATCAAAGTGATAACTCAGTGCTAGCTTTGTAGAAAAGCTACACTCTAAAATCAAAGTGTTAACTCAGTGTTAGGTTTTTAGAAAAGCTACACTCTAAAATCAAAGTGTTAACTCAGTGCTAGCTTTGTGGAAAAGCATATGACATACGTACTGCCCATTTCGCTCTTCTATAGTGCACTTTTCCAATAGAGTCATCTGATGCCAGTTTTGCCTCTACGAGAACCTGAGCTGTGTCACTTTGTTTGAGTGATCACCGCCTCGGTGCTCAGGAGGGGGGATAATGTACCCCTTGGTGTCTTATTAAGAACATCAATGAATCTCCAGATGGGGAAGGGTGTGATTTACACATTAGTTATGAGTCTTCATTGAGACCTGTAGTCTGTGATAGTACATTCTCCCAGTCACTTTTATGTGTGTCTGCAGTCAGTCGAGGGCCTGGCAGAAGGTTGCAAGTACAACATGTTCATGGCTGCCTGCAATAAGGCAATTAATGCCATTGATAATACACAGCTCTTACAACCATCTTGTGGGCAGCCAGCGAATTGATCTTTTCACTTGAATATTTGTAGTTTGTTAATGAAACAATTAAGGAACGACAGTGCGTGCTTAGAGTCAGAAGAAAGGACATTCACTAATATACTTTAACACAAAGTTAATGCTCTTCTGGTTCCAAACATGATAAAATGAAGTTATAACCCATCATAAAATAATAGATGATGTACGAACCGACTTATGTTGTAGTCAGGTCAAAACTGGTAAAAGGTCAAAACTTTAAAACATGTATTTCTAAAATGTAAATCCATCGGCCGTGCACCTGTATACACCCTTTGGCCAGGCACACAACCAAATACTGAATAATCTTTCGCAAATTTTGCAAATTGTTTTAGGGTTGTGAGTTTTTGACGATGTTACGTGTCACTGTCACTTGCATATGGGCATAAGTCTTGCAGATAAATCATATGTATATCATATCCAAAGATTAGTACAATCCAAGTACTGTATAGTGTCTTCACATCTTCTCTGGATAAAAATTTTGAATTCTTAGAAGAAAAAATAGAAGTACGATTTTTGAAATATTGTTTGCTGATTGATAATTGTTCTGTAATTGTTACACAGAGATACTGAGAAGAAGTTTTAATTTGTGATCATAACAAGTGATTTTTGTTGTTGATTTTTTTTTTGGAGAAGATACAAATGGAAAAAGATATGAAAATTTTTGCATGGGACACAAAAATATCCTGTTTAATATGTGAGCAATCTATTTATTTCACCCCAAAAGATGAAACATATTTAATAACCATCTAGCAAAATGGCATTCTCATCGTACTCATGAAAATGCTGAATTTCTATGACTGCATTTCTTATAACATGAAATACAATCATTTTACCATAAAAAGCTTCTTGTTTTCCTAGTGCGCTGATTTCGTGTAGCTATTTACCACAAAGAAACTAAAGATTTTCTGTTCAGAATTAATAGTTTTTGTTCATACCCTTCTAATAAAATTATTTAGATTACATACATAATAGGTAATCACTTTTATCATTAACAGTGCCTCCAGTTCTCAATAAATTTCTAACTCCGGTAGCTGCCTTCTACCCAAAGTAATCCCTAATTTAAGGTCAGGCAAACCATCGGGTGATTTAGGATGAGCCGAGCTACCTTTCAGTTCCTTGATTTAGGGTTATAGTTTTTGATGACGTAGATAAGAACATTAAATCAATTGCAGTCCAGTATAGCTGCCTATAAGGAATGCTCGAAGAGATTGGCAAATTTGGAAATATGGCTGCGTGTATTATTGTTGATTGTTTCTTGTCAAAGAGCAAAGTGTATTTATTTTGACGTTGCAGATTCCTATCAAAGTTTTATGAAGGCTGCACAAATTTGGTCCTTAAACAGAACACTCACTGTGAAAGCATTGTTAAAGGGGGCTGGAGGGGCTGTGATGGATAGAAAACACAATTGCAATCCTAACTCTATACTTTTTCAATAAATTAAAGCCTGGAGCAATTGATATGGACATCGATTTTAGATGATGACTTGTTCCAACGTTACACAGTTCCTTTAATAATCTGCTAGCTTCTGCTATTTATACCTTGCACAGTTATCATGGGGGTATATAGGTAGCCTGCTATTTGTCTAACCCAAATCCACTACATATGACATTTCGCATTTGTGTTCATGCCTTCTTTGATGATAGGTGGGATGGTTTATGTGTCCCGATTTTAAGAGCAAAAAGGACGTTGGGCCTTTCTAAGAATGTATACCGGAGAGCCTTCTGCGTATGGCAGTGATAATTGATCTAGATGGGGAATAGCATGTAAGCATCATTGTCTAGCATGCCCGTTGTTGTTGTTTGGTCGGCCTGTGTGACGGTGTGGACTTACAACCTTGTGCTTCTCAAACCTCCACAGGCTTGGAGACTCAGAGCAATTAATGTCGTGTATAAAATACATGTGTGCTGGAAAATGTCTCATCAAATTTAGATCGCTGTAAATTAGAGAGGACTACTTTGATAAAAGAGATAATGCAGTAAAGTTAGAGAAGGGGAAGAGAGAGAGAGAAGGGGGAGTAGAGAGAGAGGGTGAGTAGAGCAAGAGAGAGGGGGAATAGAGCAAGAGAGAGGGGGAGTAGAGAGAGAGAGAGAGAGAGAGAGAGAGAGGGAGTAGAGAGAGAGAGAGAGAGAGAGAGAAGAGAGAGAGGGAGGAGAAAGAGGGAGAGAGAGAGGGGAAGAAAAAAAAAGAACAAGAGATGTAGAGAAGAGAAAAGAAAAGAAAAGAAAGAAAAAAAGGATTGACATTGGATTTGACATTTCAAAAATGCACTTTTCATTAGCATGTTTATGTAAACAAACTAACAAATGAATAAAGGTATAGATATTTCATATTTATTTCAAGATACCCAGAAATATTATTTTTGGACAGCTTCCTTTTTATCTTCCCATTATGTTTTATATGACATTACCATTCAACTCCTAAAGAATGACTAAGTTGCATTGATAAAGAAAGAGCTTAACCATGTTACTGCAGAAAGTGGTTTGACGTGCCAAGTTTTACCTCTAACACTTTGGAGAAAAAAAGGATTGTTTTTCTTCTTCTTCTTAAACTTGAAATCGGTTGACAGATTTTGACGATGTTGGTATTTGATAAACAATGTAAAGAGTCACAGTGATACAAAATCAATTTCTTATTTTGTTACATGGTTGTAGACCTGATGACGCCTGAAGGGTTAATATCAATCCAAAATAAGAAAACCTTCGACTCCTTCCATTTTAAGTGAAACTCATTTGGTTGGAGGCTTGGAGCGAGAACGGACAGTTCCAAAGAGCCTTGTTGGTTGCCTCTAACAAATATTATTTCCTGTCCATCCCCCGACATTGTTTGAGTTTGTCCAAATCCCAAGCCAATTTCAATGAATATCTCACTATTTGGCCTTCTTGATCACTGTATTATTTACTGTTCAATTTATTGTGGGGTACAGCCTCGGGATGGTGCGCAGGTTGGCCGACAGTCGCATCTTTCAGACACTGTGGACATTGGCGATCCGTTATTTGCTATCGTGGCGTTTCCTTGGAGCTTTATTTTGTCATAGAAAATAGTTGATTCTTGTATAGCTCTCATATTCTTCAGACTTGACACTCCTGACACTTTACAATTATTACCCCGGTTTTAGCATGGCTGCCGTTAGAGCGCTCTAGCATTTCAAGGAATTAATTCCTGCCAGGTGCCCATTTTCATCACCTGGGTCGAGTGTGGCAAATGTAGATCCATGTCTTGCTGTAAGTGCCGCGGCAGGACTTGAACCGCAGATAGAGGACTAAGGCTTCTGTCGCTGTGATCCAAGGTTCCCCCATGCCATTTGTGCTCTGTGTGGTATTTCGTTAAAGATGTGGTTGCAATCGTGGTTTAGGATAGAGTTTGGATTAGGGTTAGGGTTCGGTGCAGTATTTTGTCCGGAGTAAGTTGCCTGAGCATGTATTTCAGAGTGTTCAGGTTTTGAGCACCAGAGGAAGTGTCTTCTTGAAGTATAGTTGAAGGGAATCTTTACTTTCACAATGCCATGAATGGATATACTTTGGTGATATTTTACAGTCCATCTCAATGCTGACTAAACAAGTGATTAGGATGTAAAGCAGCTGATGCAAAGGCTATCTGAAGCTTGTTTTAGGTTTTCTGACCTAGCAACATTTGGTTCATACAAAATGAAAGAAATTTGAAAATGTGTGTAACAGCTATAATATAAACAATGACTTTGCCTTATATGAAACGAACATAATCGCAAAAACTTGCAGAAAATTCAGAGCAGTTCTAATACCCCATATATCCTACAGAAGTTATGTTGGACTACACGAAACATGGTAATGTTCGCTCATTTCAGTAACTGGACAAGGGTCACAAGACTATTGAAATCGAATTTTGAATTGTCAAAATTCTTTGCAATCGTGTCCAGGGTCTCTACGAGAGAGACTAGATTCAGGAGAGGGCAAATATTCCTGGTTTGGTTTGCTGTGACGGCATTCCTCCAGTATCAATCATCAAGACATTGCCTTTTCCCAATGACGTAGCTTTTGAGATGGGATGCAGGTTGCCATAGCAACCCCTCCAGTCCAATACCCAGTAGCCCTGCATTAACCTGCTCATCACTGACCCCCCTGCCCCCCCCCCCCTGTCGTGACCAAGAGAAAGGAAATTTGCCGGAGGAAATATGAGTGGGAAGTGGCGTAGCCCACTTGTAAGTAGAGGAGGGGATGGGGAAGCAAGGTGGACATCTATTTTTCAATCAAAATGCCGTTGCATTGTAGAAACCTTAATTGCTTTACAAGCTTGCTTTCATGTAGGTCCCGTCGTATTTCTCTCAGTTAAATCAGTACTCTAATTGACCACTCATTTTTGTTTTTTATTATGTATTATTGATTGTTTTTTTATCACCAAACAAAAAATGTACTTTATTTTTATGGAACATGAGAAATATGACAATAAATAAAATTAAAAAAATCTAATATCACTACTGGTAAATGAAAGAAAAAACCTTAGACGTTTATCAATGTCATTATTATGAAATGTTATTAGATAAATGCTAAGCCTTTTAGTTGTAATTTCAAGATGATACTACACCCATCTAGCTTCTATGAATTACAAAGTTTGTTACATGTACAATATATAATGGGCTCGTTAAAAATGACAGTATCTTTCATTCCAAACCAGAAGGGCATAAACTCTATTAGAAAGTATACATTATTGCCCTTCTGGCTCCAGATTTTGACAATGTTTTCATATGTATGTATATTATGCAGTGTCTCACAAGAAATATATTTGAACTAAAAAGAATGCTTTTAGTTTGTTGCCATGTTTCTATTTCTTGACAGAGGCGTTTATTAGACGAATATATATAATATAAAAAAACAGATATTATTATATATTTCTGAAAATACAGGCATTAGCACAAATCAGGCTGTCGCCAAGGGAATCCTTTATAAACTTTCCCACCCCATAGAGCTATTACATGTACATGTAGTGCTATTATTTATTATCCTTCTGGCTCACATGAAGGCATGGTATAATGTCAGTTATCTAATAGTTTTTCAGAAGATATGAAATGTACAAATGTGCATTAGAAATATCATATATGGGTTATGCCATAATGCCATAGTACCATCTATAGACAGTGGCACATTTTAGACTTAAGCATATGCATGTTTCTTACATTACAGGCATTAACATAATTCAGCCTCCAGCTATAAAGGGGAAGCTATCTTACTAGGAAATTTCCCACCGTGAACCCGTTATTTTTTAAGTTTTCATAGAAAGCGGAGACGCAGACCACTTCTCCCCTTCCACAATACTAACTGTTTAACTGTCATGAAGATGGGAACGATCCTATCTCGGAGATCGTGATGACGCTCGAGCCTTAATCATTACCATGGTAACCGGGTATACCCGAAAATGTGTTTTTTATTGTGTGTGCATTGGGTATTCATCGTGAGATCCTCTTCATAAATGAGAAGGGACATATGACAGTATGAAGAAAATTCAATTGAAATGTCAAAATGCTCTTAAATTTAATCACAAGA